>NC_031986.2:42075862-42424612 GCF_001858045.2 Oreochromis niloticus
ATCAGCTGATACTAGAAATTAAAAGCAAATGAATTCTAACAACAGCTGATCAAGCTTAAACGTGCTGCTGTTGTTTACGCGATAAAACAAACAAGAGAGAAAAGCCGATCATTGATCAGTTTCATGACTGAAGTTTCAACAGGCGAGAGAATGACAGGGGAGGCTTCGTAACGACAGAATAAATCGTAATATTTTCTCTGAATGTGGCACGATTCGTTTGTACGGCAACTCTACGAACTAACCATTATGAATAAAATAAAGTCAACGTTTCACCCGCCTCAATATAAGCACAAGCTGCTATTAAATGCCGCGCTAGCTAGCTAGCCGCAGTACAGCAAACATAAGAGAACTGCTGCTAAATAAACTACACCTAAACTCGGTTTATATCTGACCCAATAGAGTGCAGTTCATAACTTCTTACCTGAAATTCAGTTCACCTCACGCTCCTGCCTTCGCTTTCCCTGATCCATGATTGACCACCGCGTTAGCAATCGCCTGCCCGGCCTCATATGTCTCGTTGGCGGCATGTCCTTTCTGTCACACACCGGTGGTAGCTGCCCTCTGTTGTAGCTCACCACCAAACAACTCAGTTATTTTTCCACATCCAGCTGTAACTCCGATTCTATGCGAGCATTTGCGAGAAGACCAGGGAGGTGAAACGACAGAGGAGAGTCCCCTCGCTATCCATTTGCAGCCAAGTGCGGCAGCTAGCTAGGTAGCCAAGGCCGGCTAGCTGTCAGGCAGGACCGACGTAGTCAGAGCACTGTCGCTAAATATGGGATGTCTTGATAAAACAAGCAGATATTTGAAGTTTACACACCTACATTCTCGCCTGAAAATATCTTAAAAGCTTATTTTGTGACCTAGAAACACGAATAAAAGACATATAAAACGAAGTGGTGGCCGCCATTGTTCACTCTGTAGAGGCGTGCTATGAATTGTGGGATATTGAGTTTTCAACCAAGCATTACCGTAACTTTTGAATGATTTGCGCAACCTTAAAAATTCCAATGGCTCCTGAAAGCAGCGACGCTGTGCGCACCGTTGAAATTGTCATCATTACGGTAATCCAAATAAGGGTAGACAGGCTGTACCACTCCCGGCATACCACTAGAGAGAGCCAACACACCACAAATGAAGTCTGTTTATTTGGCGCCAAAAGATGAATTGGCCTAAATTTGCACTAAAATATTAATATTTAAAAAACTATAAAAGTCATAAACACCAAAAGTCACAACATAATAGTCCAGCTCCAGCTGCACAAAATGATCTAACATATGTAATCCTAATGTCAAACTGTTTGGCAGAGGAGCGCGGGAAAATTTTCACTAAATATTAATATTTAAAAAACTATAAAATTCATAAACACCAAAAGTCATAGCACACCATTCCAGATCCGGCCGCACAAAATGAGGTAACATATATGAAGCTTGTCTCAAAACTGCGGGCGGATACGTGCCAAAATTTAGGCGGAAGATGGAGAATAATAATAATACTAGAAAGCGAAAATTTCAGAAGAAATTTTAAGTGTGCCTATGCTACTGCCAATGAGTGTAGTTTGCCTTTAATGTGGTTCAATTAGTGCCGGTTGCCATTTATAACACTAGAGGGAGCAAGATGCAACATGAGCATAGTTTGCTTTTTATACCTACAAGAAGGAGGGAAATGGAATACAGCTGATTTTCAACTTAAAGCAAAGTAAGCTGTATTGTGATCTCTGTTATATGCGGCATACAGAGATGAGAGAAAGATGCTCCAGTTACATGATTACAAAATAAATTATGCTTTAGTGTCAGGTGTTCAAGAGAAGTTACAATTTAGATTTTACAGTTTTGAGTCGTTTAAAGTGGTAGAAAAAAAAGATGTCCATTAAGCGGTATTCAATTTGTATTCATCAAATTATGAAATTCTCCGTTGTGGGACTAATAAATGTATCATGTTATTCAAACAATATTTTGTACAGATACCATTTACAATAATGTATGACATTTAAACATGATATTTAGATTGTGGTAAATAGCAAAGCAATATAAAATAAAAAATGAAAAGGAAACCATTCAAGTAACTTTATATTATGAACTGAAGAGTAAGGCAAAAGTATAAATGAAAAGCATACAAGCATTAATGTATATAGATAAACCCAACAATCATATGACCCCCTATGAGCAAGCACTTTGGCGACAGTGGGAAGGAAAAACTCCCTTTTGACAGGAAGAAACCTCCGGCAGAACCAGGCTCAGGGAGGGGCGGCCATCTGCCGCGACCGGTTGGGGTGAGATGTAAACAAATCCAAAACTGTCCACAGAGCTACAGGGGCACACTGGGATCGCAACAGCAGCCATAGAGGGAAACCGATTAGGATGTTCTTCCCAGTACTGAAGTGGGTCGGCTTTTCTTATGTGTGCGTTTTTCTCTGAGAGGTAGGTCTCCACTTTAGTTTCTGTTGATGAGGCACTCACGGATACTTCTGGATAAGGGTCATTTGGAAGCAAGTGGTTGGCTGACTTTGCGAAAACAGCTAGAAACAGATAAAAGGAAAACACAATTTAAAACAATAAAACAAGAGACATCACAAAGCGCAGCTCTTCAGTTAGCAAACTGGCAAGTAATGAAGTTCTAAAAAATAATTGGGAAAACAAATCTAACTTTAGAACTAAATGACCCAAAACTAATTAAAAATGAAGTAAAAAAAAAAGAAATTGGCTTAATACTGGTGTCTTCTGATGAGGTAAGTCGCCATGCGAGGTAAAAACCACACGTGGCTGTAATTTGGTGGCCTGTATACAGTTCCAATCCAAGCATGTAGTTGGTTTAAATGGGTTTAATACTGGTGTCTTTTGATCACTTGACTGTATATATAAACCTGTTGAACAAAAGGTGCATTTTAATTTCACTATACCTGCCCATCCTTGTAGCCGGTCTCTACTAGCGTGGCACAGTTTCAAGATCAGTGTAGGGCTTCTCCACTGCCTTCACTGGACAGAACACATCTGAGGAGTTATGAATGAATGGATGACTTAATGAATGGATGAGATTATAGTTTGTTTCAAAGAATATAAAGTAAGAAACAAAAAAAATACAAATGACCTGTTATGGCAGGGATCCCATCAGGTGCAGTCTTTCTGTTCACGTTTCTGGTCAGCTCTTCAATGGATGAGAGCACATCAGCAGTCTTATCTATCAGTTCCCACTGGTGAGCTGTCCTTGTTGGTGGTAGAGTGTGTTCAGAAAAACTCCCTTTTAACAGGAAGAAACCTCCGGCAGAACCAGGCTTAGAGAGGTGCAGCCATCTGCCGTGAGCGGTTGGGTGAGATGTAAACAAATCCAAAACTGTCCACAGAGCTACAGGGGGCACACTGGGATCGCAACAGCAGCCATAGAGGGAAACAGATTAGGATGTTCTTCCCAGTACTGAAGTGGGTCGGCTTTTCTTATGTGTGCGTTTTTCTCTGAGAGGTAGGTCTCCACTTTAGTTTCTGTTGATGAGGCACTCACGGATACTTCTGGATAAGGGTCATTTGGAAGCAAGTGGTTGGCTGACTTTGCGAAAACAGCTAGAAACAGATAAAAGGAAAACACAATTTAAAACAATAAAACAAGAGACATCACAAAGCGCAGCTCTTCAGTTAGCGAAATGGCAAGTAATGAAGTTCTAAAAAATAATTGGAAAAACAAATCTAACTTTAGAACTAAATGACCCAAAACTATACTAAAAAGGTAGTAAAAAAAGAAATTTGCTTAATACTGGTGTCTTGGATGGGGTAAGTTGCTATTTAGGTAAGAACCACACGTGGCTGTAATTTGGTGGCCTGTATACAGTTCCAATCCAAGCATGTAGTTGGTTTAAATGGGTTTAATACTGGTGTCTTTTGATCACTTGACTGTATATATAAAACCTGTTGAACCAAAAGGTGCATTTTAATTTCACTATACCTGCCATCCTTGTAGCCGGTCTCTACTAGCGTGGCACAGTTTCAAGATCAGTGTAGGGCTTCTCTACTGCCTTCACTGGACAGAACACATCTGAGGAGTTATGAATGAATGGATGACTTAATTAATGGATGAGATTATAGTTTGTTTCAAAACAATATCAAATGTTACAATATAAAGTAAGAAACAAAAATACAATTACCTGTTATGGCAGGGATCCCATCAGGTGCAGTTGCAGTCTCTCTGTTCACGTTTCTGGTCAGCTCTTCAATGGATGAGAGCAGTCTTATGTATCAGCTCCCACTGGTGAGCTGTCCTTGTTGGTGGTAGAGTGTGCTCAGTTGCAAAGACACTAAGATCACTTGGCAAGTCCATATCCCTCACAACCTTGCAGTCATTTTGTGTTAGTGAATTACACAATAAATGGGGTTGTGATAACTGTGATATGTATTCAGAACACCTGATTGGAGGCAGGCGTATGGCTGTGATATGTAAAGGTGATCAATCAATGTGTGTTTTTCGGTAGTTGCAGCAGTAATAAGTTGTGCATATCCTCTTGACTGAAACAGTTCTTGGATGGGTTTTTTTCCTCTGCTCATAAGGTCCTCATTGAAGTCTCCACAAACAATAATTGGTTGGCAATTCATCATTTCCAATGAGTCCAAAAGACATTGCATTTGTGGTAAAAACCTCACGTGGCTGTAATTTGGTGGCCTGTATACAGTTGCTATCAAAGCTGTGACTGGCGATTCAACCTTGATAACAACAAATTCAAGGTCAGTCACATTTTGCAGGTATTTTCGAGACTCTGCTGTAAGAACTGTTTTGTAGTACATTGCAACTCCACCGCCATTTACCTTTGCCATGTCTGTATGGTTTGTGTAAGAGACGTGTCTGTTGCGTGTGGCCATGTTGTACTGTTCGAGCTGGAAGCGGGGAGAAACTGATGATCCAGACAAGTGAGTTTCTGTTATGCATAAAACATCAGCAAGGCTGAGTTCATGGTGGCATCTCATGTCCTCCATGTGAGTTGGGAGACCTTGTGCATTGTGATGGATAATTGTCATCGTGGGGACTGTGGGAACAACTGATTTTAAGAATTGCAACAGTGGTCTTGCATTCTCAAATGATGCATGTCTCATATTTTTGAGTGCATCTGTGATGGCAGGATCAGCATAGATTTTCCTTTCATCAAAGTCTGTGATGTAGAGTCCTTTAAGTGAGGTTGTGCGGCTGAGTGCAACATAGGCCATTCCAGGTTCAAAAACACGCTTCAAACATACTACTGCTGACTCCATTGTCATGCCTTGTACTTTGTGAGCTGTACATGCAAAGGCCAACTTCATTGGAAATTGCCTGCGAAGAACTCCATTTTTACTTGTAGATTCTTCACATTTCTCAATATATACCAGGTTGTCTGAGGATCCTTGTATTTTTCTGCGAAATTTTTGCCCAGAATTTTGATTGTCCAGCGTAAGTCCAATGAGATTCACAGTTTTTCGTCCATCCTGTGTGGTTGTCACAATGTTCGTGATTGTTCCAAATGTCCCATTAACAAGCCCATCTTCAACATCCAAATTTCTAATAATCATAACACGCACTCCAGGTGCAGCTTGTATGTTATCAGGTAAATCTCTTTTGTTGCCTTTCATCATATCTGCCAGCAGGACCATCTCACCCGTTCGTGGGTCTTTTCTGTAGTCTTCGGCCTGAATATTTATGATATCAGAATGAAGAGCAGTTACAGTTGCTGAATTGTGTTTGTCCACCTCTTTGTTGTAGCATAAATGTGTAATACATTAGATGGACAGTCTTTTATGTCATGGATAGCCTGTGTGAGCAAGGCTTTATCATTGGCTTCAAGAGAATCTGTTTTTTGCTTACTCTTATCCTGTTCAGAACTTCAGCAAATAATGATCATCTTTCTGTCGCATGATTTCTGTCAGGTTGACCATGTGGAAATAGTCTTTCCAGAGATCAAGGACATTGTCCTCGTACACACAGAGTGGTTTGGCTTTTCCAAGGGGTGGCAGCTGGTAAAAGTCTCCTACTGCAAGGATAGACATCCCACCAAAAGGCTTCTTGTTTCCTTTGATCTGCTGAAGTCTCCAGTGGATGTAGGCAAAAAGGTCTTTAGAAACCATAGATATCTCATCAATGACCAGAATCTCTGCATTTGAAAGTGAAGCTCTCACTTCATCCAGTGCATTCCCCAGTCCCTGATACGGCGGTTTTAAAGATTTTGGCAGCTTTAGCAGAGAGTGCAGTGTTTTCCCAGATATGTTAAAAGCTGCAGTCCCAGTAAATGCAGCCAGCAGGACTGCAGGGTAGGATATGTCTGCTTGGTCACGGAATCTGGGGAGTTGGTGCAAAATCTTTGTTGCCTCCTCATATATGCACTTGATAACATGTGATTTTCCACAGCCAGCTCCTCCAGAGACAAAATAAAAGAACTGCTCAGGACAGTGACCCCACACAAGTTTGAAACACCACTCACGCACTGCGTAGAATATGGATGCTTGAGTTTCATTCAGACTTTGGTACATTTTTCTGACAAAGTCTGGGCTCAGCTTTGGTGCTATGATTGCTGGCATGGCTCCACTGCTGCTACCACTGACTTGGTAGTCTGGAACAATGTCCATTTCATTTTCGTCAGTGTCATGTCTGGATTGTCGTTGGGCCACACACTCTAAACGATCTACTTCAACCTCAGGTGCAAAGGTGTTCCATGCATTGATAAGTGGCCTTGTTGTTCAATCTGTTCCAGTGCCCTTTCCATTGTTTTGCCATGGCTTTCATAACGCTTTTTGTTAAAGGTAACAATTGGCCGCACTGCAAAACCATGTTTTCCTCCACTTTTGTAGAACTGTTCGGATGTGGGGTATTTTGTGTTTTTAAGGTCATCATTTGATCGATGTGGAAAATAAAGTTTTAGTAGTCTGCTATAAAACTTCTCTGGTTGTTTCTTTTCTGAGAACCGAGGATATCTGATTATTGCAGGTTTCCCTCTTGTTCTCTTTTGAATATGACCCATGTTATTCAAAAGAGGGATGGCATTTTTTGACTCTGTTTGACGGCTGTAGAGAATCCTGTACTCTGAAGCAAATTCAGCCAAACACATTCTTTCAAACTCAGGTGTTCTGGGTCTGTTTGCATATTTTTCTGGCAATCCAGACATCCACACATTTTCATCATCTGGTGCCATGCTTTGCAACCTGCTCATCGGGAGACTCATTTTCAGGGCATCATCATCAGTCTGTATGAACACCACACTGCGTGAACACTTTTTAGTGGCAGGCTGCATGTCCTTGCCACAGATTCTTGGGCACTGACTTCTCTGTGTTTAGCATATGCCTGCATTATCTGTTTCATTTCATCTCTTTCATTGATATTGGACTTTTTTACCTCCTGGATGACTCCATTAAGAAATTGTGTCATCTCAAATTCAGGTTTAGAGACATAAGACATCATGTACATCAGGCAGCTGTAGTCATCAATGACATATTGGATGTCCATGTTGGCATTCCAGGCCCTCAGCAGATCTGCATTGTATGCATTCACCCAGCAGTCATTAGGTTCACGCTTTAAGAGGATGACATGGCCATTGCTTAAATTGAAGACACAATCCAAGTACTGTTCATAAGTTAATTTGCATTTCTGAAGCAGCTCAGACAAGTCTTCAAACGAGGAATTTGGGTCACAGAGCAAATCTCTCAATGGCTGGAGTTTTTCTTTGGCCTCTTTCTGTTTTTTTGCGAGAGCCATTTGTCTGTTTTTTTGCTTTTGTTTTTCATTTGTGCCTTTCTCCTTACTTGTGCTATGCTGCTTATCATTGTGATCATCGTCATCATCTGGGCTTGGGAAAGTGATCATTGTTTGGTCTACGGGTAGTTTGGGGAACCCAAACCTACATGACACATTACCTTTTTTACAGGATCTGGAGTGATTTCTGCTGTGGACTTGAACCTCAGACACAATTTTGTGAAGTTCAGGATCGGCATTTTGGTCAGGCATCTTACATGTGATGTACTTGTCAATAAATTTGTATACGTGGTCTTCAAGGTCACTTCCAAATTTAGGTGCATCTTTGACCCAAACCAGTAAATGGATATGAGGGCTACCTCTGGCCTGAAACTCCACTCGATAAAAGTAATCTTCTACTTCACCGATGGGCTGTGCTGGGGACAGGATCAGTGTTGTCATTAGTGCATCGACTCTTTTTTCAAACAATCGCATCACAGTCACAGGGTTGCTTCGGAGAATTTCACACTTTGTGTTCCAGTCAAGTTGTGAAAAATCCACTTGTTCACCTTGTTGAGTTTTTATGACCTCAACAACCTCAGGCCATCTCATTTCAGCAGCTGAAAATGTCAGGAAAAAAGTTGGCTTTCCTAACTGTCTGACCATAGCATGGAGATCTTTCAGTGCCTTCTCCCAATAGGCTGGAGTACCTCTCAGAGGTTTCATGAAGCGTGTTGCATCTTTGTTATTTATCAGTCTCTCCACTTCGTCTTTATTTTGAAGCATTCTGTTACAAATCCTACGTCCATCCTTGGTGATTGCCTTACCTTTGCGCAATTGGATGGACATGCTGTTCGTAGCCATGTGTGTTTCTGTTACAAACTGTGCAAAGAATAGGTAGCTTTGGTCAGTTGCAAACCGTGTATCTGCAGAGAACAGCCGTGTATTAAAATACATGCTTGGGGACAGTTTGACTTGTCTGGCTTCATCTAATGTGTTCTGTCCAGTTGGGAACTGCACAGGAAAGGCCATGGCTTCAAGTTTAGGAACAGAGAAGAAGCCAACAGGTCTATTTCTTTGGGCGGGTGCAATGCTAAATATTCCTTCACCATATGATAAAATGTCCTGTGCTATATCTGGTGGTTGCATACAGGTGTCTAGAACAAGACCGGGGCGAAGTTCTTCCTTTTCTTTCTCCATATCTTGTAAGGGCTCTCCATTTGATTGTTCAGGCTCCAATAGTTCGTTTACATCATGACATGGCTCAAGTATTCCAGCTGTTGTATCCTCAGTGGTTCTTCTTTCTGGTAGAATTTGGTTGTCGAAGTTTCTGGGCAGTACATCTTGAATATCTGCATCAGCAGTGTCATGTTCCGTCTCGATTATCTGATTATTTGTGGGATCAGCAAAAGTTGCGTCATCATCAATAGATACATCTTTGTATTCTGAATGCATCTCTTTTAGCTTTGATAAGCCTGCTAACACATTCTTCATGTTCACAGTGTAGAAGTGTTGGTATCCTTTGAATCTGATGTGTCTTTTCAGTTGTACCTGCAGGAGCTGGGCTTCATTGCAAGGTCTGGGAAGAGAGTTTACTGTGGTTTCCACATCCGACGGTACACAAACAACAGCCCCATGTACGGCTCTTTGCTGTCCTTTTGGTAATGCAATGATTTTGGCAAACGGGAGAATTTTAGCAATCAGTTGTCGTTCTAGTACATTTAATTGACTCAGTTCAATTGGAATGGGTGCTAGTGCTAAATTGTTTGCCTCTGCGATGGAAGAGATCTTTCCTCGTTGTAGGTGGCTGTCACAGTTGTAGCAAATCCACTCTTGCATTCTTTGTTTTGGAAAGGTACAATTAGCTGTACATTCACTATCACAAACATGGACAAATTTTCCTGTCAAGCAAGTGTCAACAACGTGACTATTTGTAACATACTTTGATCGTTTGCAGTGTTGAACTTGATTAGGAAACAGAGTTCTGTGGCACACCGTACAGACATGGGTGGGTCCTAACTTAATTCTTTCACGGAAAGCTAATGTGGCTGCTTGCATCACACTATTCACTACAAGCTGGGGCTGTGCTTCAGACTGTGGACCCTGCTGGAATTGTGTTACTAGTCGGCTGTATTTCTTCTTTATTCTCTGTGCACACAACTTTTTATAAATGGCGAAAGATGCAGTGGTAGCCATTTTGTGTCTCTGGTACTGGGCACAGCGCTGTATATGGTGCAGTCTGAATTGTGAGTCATTGTGGTACCTGGCATGAATTGATTTTTTTTGTTTGTGCCTGTAGTTTGGATCCGATGCATATTTTGTTCTTATGTATGCCTTCTTCCTTTCTCTGACATGATCCTCTTTGTATTTCTGGTCCATATATCGTTTCTGTCTGGTGTGAAAGCTGGCATCCGTGTTGTACCTCTGGACCATATATTGTTTCTGTCTGGTTTGAAAGCTGGCATCCGTGTTGTACCTCTGGACCACATATTGTTTCTGTCTGGTTTGATAGTCAGGATCTGTGGTATATCTTCTGATAATGTAGTTTCTCATTTTTTGTTGAAAATGATGATCACTTTGGTATCTCTTCACCTTGTGGGCTTTTACTTTTTCTTGAATATGAGGATTTGCATAATAATTTTTGGCTGATAATAGTCTTTGTTTACGGTAATGACAGTTTTCAGCATATTGAATTTTCATAGTCTGTAATCTTTTCATTCGAAATTCACGACAGCAGGCATATCGTTCTCTTTCGTGTCTTTTTTTGTTTGTCTTCTTTGCCACTTCTTCAGTTGAAGATTTGTCTTTAGCTTTTACATACTCCCTCTGACTTTTTTGAGCTTGACGAATAGCTTTCCCACGTCGTCCTTTATTTAATCTGCTCACATTTCTTGCTTTTTGGTGGGTTTTATCTTTTACTTTATCTCTTTCATTATTGAGGCCAATTTCTTGTTGTTCTTTCTGGATGTTGCTTGTTGGATCAACAGATGTTTCAAGTTGATGTTCACAAATTTGATTTGAAGCCATTTTGTCTTGTTGTGGGTTTAAAGCACTTTCTAACATTGTCATGTAGGTTTGGGCTGATTCTGGTTGAGGCACTTGCACAGTGGGATTTGTGATTTGTGGTTCATTTTGTGGTGATGTAGCTGTTGCTCCTGGTGTTGCTTGAGTTGACTGTGCAGGCTGTTCGTTGTGAGTGCTGACTCTTTTGAAAGAAACAGGCACAAACTCATATCTTGCATACCTGCCTTGATTTTGGAAAAGGTTATGCAGGTGGGTGATCAGGTCATTCACATGAGTGAAAGTGAGCATGACTGCTGTTCCATTTGGCTGGGGTAAACCTGCTGCACTTCTTGAATGTGAATCAAATAATCCATACCTCCCAGATTTGTCACGGAAAACTGCAATGCACTGAGGCGAAACCATGAGCAAAGCATAGTTCACATCTGTTGACAGACATACAAGGCGACTAGCAAGAGGCAACCACCATCCTTTTCTTTGATAAGTTTTGTCCTCTGCTTTCAGGTATCCGTACCTTATGTTGTCCATTTTCACACTGTAGACATTTATGTCAGCATGAACTTCTTTGGGCATGTCCTCCATGGTCAAATGATCTTGTGTGTAACGCCTCTCCTGCTGAAGATTTGTTTTAATCCAACAGTAGAGTGCATCTCCCTGTTCAAGCACCTTATCAAGTCGGGCTGTGTTGAACTGGTGTTCCTCATTAAGGTAGGCCAGGAATGTGAGGGCATTACATGTGCACTGATGATTTCGAGAGAATTCTGTGTACCTTTCATCACTTTGACAATGAGTTGCACTGACACACCAGAAGTGATGAACTGCGTTGCTCTGTAGCTCCTCTGTCAGTAGTTGTTCATTTATGTTGTGGAAAGGCTGATCAAGGAATGGTAAAGGTGACATGTTATTGTTTAGTATTTAATGATAAGCATTTCAAGGTTGAGCAAAAACATATGCAACTCTTGGTACAATGATGTAAGACATTTTTTAAGTGGCAAGGGTTGTATAAATAAAGATTTTCTTTAAAGAAAAACATTTTTAACTATGGTAAAACAATGAAGCAATGTTCAGGCAAATTAAGCCAAATTATATCACTCTTCAAACATATTACAGCATAATCTAAAGATACGCAGCATCAGATAAGCCAGAAACTGGTAGAAAGAGTGTGACAGGAAAAGTGAGAGAGAGCAGAGGTGGGAAGTAAAAATGACGAATATTTTAGATATCTGCAATTTGCTTGAGTGCTGTTTTTTTAATGACCTTTTATAAAAGTCATATCTGTACTTTCTGCTCCTTATATTTTCCAAGCAGTTAATTACTTTACATATAACATATTAGCTGTTTCCTAAAATGTCGGCTGTATCCTTCGGAGGACCCGACCTACGCGGTCTATGTGGGGCGGGTCCTTCGAAGACTGAGAAGGCCGGAAGTACGAGGCTGTGAAATGGGACGGTCTAGCCTGCAGATTTGCGTCACCACTGTCTCGGTGGAGTTATCCAAGTGACTTATATATCATGTTTAACCTGGGTAGCGAAAGAGCGGGCGTCTGAAAACGATGAATTTACGAGTCTGCTGCTCTCGCCGGCTGGAGTGACCATTGCTGCCGCGCCCCCCCCACCAGCTTGGTATCGAGTGGGTGGGTAACAGACGTCTCCGAAAACGTCAGCACACTTTTGCAAATATACGATAGATAAACCAAGCAGATATTTGTAATTTACACAGCTACTTTTTTCGCATGAAAATATGTTAAAAGTTCATCTTGCGACCCAGAAAGATTAATAAGACTAATTTTAAAACTTAGTAGCGACCGCTATTGTTGGCAGCTGGAATTTGACTGGGCCACGCTATGAATTCAAATGCGGCCTCCGGAGGATGCAACCAACGTTTTGGGACACAGCTTTTATTTTAGGTTGCTGCCAGCCTTCAAACATCTACTAAATTGCAGCCTAAATACAAACATATGAAAGGAAATCATGTTTACGTATTATTTGTAAGAGGATCTCAGATGCTCTTAAATCAGATGTAATTCATTCACAGATTTCAGATTAAACCAGATTGTTCTGTACATGTGACATAGTTGTGTTACGTTTTGTAAAGAAAGTACACAAAATTCAGTTACAGGTTAAATGTGATAGAAACAAAATACATTGACATCCATCTTGATAAAAGATGAGTGTCACAAAGCCATGTTTGTATTTATTCTGAACAATATATATAGAAATAGATAAATAGACAGACATAAATAGCTGTTGAGATGTCTGCATTTTAGGAATGTGATGAAAGACATTGACAAATGTATATGTTTAGTCTAACATTTTGGTATATTTAGTACGAGTTAGCAAGCATACTTAAGGTGAAAGACTAAATATCAACCCCGGTGATTATACAGCAAACATCACATGTATATTAATTGGTTATAGACATTTGTGGGCATACCTTTTTAGGTGGAGAATTTGATGCCGTGTGGAAATCATCGGTTGCCCGGACTCGTTTTGCTGGTGGACGAGTTTCTGAACTCTGATAATACAGTTAATCAAAATGAGAAAACCTACTAACAGATTTGAAATAGAGTGTAACACTGGATACTTTAAAGAAAACATGAAACAGTAGCGGTTACTAAACTTACAAAGCAATAAAAAAATTGAAGCTGTTTGCATAACTACTAAGAAATTTGAAGGTTAGTGTAACTTTAAAAACTTTAAACAAAACTAACAGAAGCGAGAAAACAAAATTCTTACTGTTTGCATAAGGCTAACATGTAACCATATGTCTTTAACATTTAATGGTAATGTAACTGTCCACTATAAATCCTTAATGGAGGAATACCGTTTTTAATTTACCTTGCTGCCTGGAGGACATAAGGAGGTGGGTCTATTCTCCGTTTCCAAGGACAAGCTGGCTGGTGCTGTCTGCTAACCCAAACAAAAAAAGAATATAATGTTAAGACATTAAGTGACTTGACACTTTAATTTCACTTTACAATGCAATGCATGGCATGAACTGTTATGCCAGTTGGGTAACATTACAAGATAGAAATGGTCAACTGTATGGGTAAGTGTAAACTTTACTACAATGTCGTAGCTGCACCACGGAGCAACACTGTAAAGTTCACTAAACATACATGTTTTAAAGTCATTATTCAATTGTTAATTATTATTATTGTTAAATAAATATTGTCAAATAATGGAGATCTAGATTTCAGTGAAAATAATTGTGATTATCATTTTTGCCATAATCGAGCAGCCCTATGGGTGGGCATACCTTGTAATTTCTTAATAGAGGAATATTTTTTGATATTTACCTTGGTACCTGGGGAACATAAGGAGGTGGGTCTATCCTGTGTTTCCAAAGATAACCCGGCTGGTGCCGTCTGCTAACCCAGGAAAAAGGGTATAGAAGACATTAAGTGACCTGACACATTCATTTCAGTTAAATGTTCTGTATACCATGCACTGTTACGCCAGTTGTGTGACATTATAACAAAAAATCTGCATGGGTAAGTGTTCTTAACTGTCTCAAACGTGTTTTGAAAACTGTTCAACTGTCTGTGATCACTACCATATCCTCATTACCTGGTCAGATGGAAAACTACTGACTGCCTCATCTTGGTTGTGGCCAGTGAGCATTGGGACAGCAGGATCGACCAGGTCAAGTGGTTTCCAGCGCTTCTTTTGTGCCTGGGATCTTTTATTTTTTCTCGGCATCTGGTAGAATGTCAACATAAAAACAGAATATTAATTATTGGCATTTCAAGCAATTTGTTATTTTAACCCTCTGATACATTGACAGACAAGATGACTACAAGAACAAAAAAAAAATCTCTCTTTTCTTTAAATAGACATATTGATAGTGTCACTACCCGGTCTTAAGGCTTTGTTAAGTAAAGTTCCATAACAGTTTGTATATTGTAATTGAGAAAGTGATTACCTTGAAAGTTGGGAGGCAGACTTGTTGACCAAGACAGTTACTTCGTTTTGGTGTACAGTAATTGGGAAAGTAATTACCTTACAAAGCTGGGAGGCAGTGTTGTTGCTGAGACGCTGTTCGAATGCCAGCAGCAAGCAAACCCAGATGTTCACAGTCCTACTTAACACCTCAAACTTTTCAAACAAATCTTACAAGAACATTTGGCAAAGTGATTGGCTTGCAAACTTAGGAGACAGTCTTGTTGCCCACAACAGTTTTGTTATAGAGTAATTGGAAAATTGGGTACCTTGCAAGGCTGACAGGCAGTCTCGTTGCTGGGAGGCGGTCTTGTTGCTGAGGCTCTGGCAGAATGCCAGCAGCAAGCAGACCCAGATGTTCACAGTCCTACTTAACTCCTTAAACTTTGCAAACAAATCTCACAGAACAATTAGCAAACTGATTGGCTTGTAACACTGAAATGTAGCCTTGTACTGTCTGGTTTAAATTTCCTACTGAGAGACAAAGAGGAACTTTACTGTTTGGAAGGGAGTAAAAACACTGTACCATCTAATCTTAAAAGTTTTAATTACAAACAACAGCTCTGGAATAAAATGACATCCAGCGCTAAACACACCTATTTTTTTTTCTAAATATCAGCTGAACACATACATAGAAAATATAAGGGGGGGCACTTACCTTGGCTGAATCAAGAGTTGATGTATTAAAGGCTGCTGTAGTTAATGCCTTATAAAGACAGACAAAGAGAGGTGTGAAACGTGACTACAACGGAGCTATTGTTTCGGACGCGGTGAGAGTCGCATCTTAAAAGGTTTAATTACAAACGATACCACTGGAATAAAATCACAGTCATTTTGTAGATATCAGCGTCAAGACACAGAAAAGCACTTTTAGAGGTCAATTTCAAAAGCAGAGGAGGGACAGAAACGCTTCCCTTAGCTGACTATCCGCTAACTGGCTTTAGCATCGTGCCGAACGTGCCGAAACAAAGAAATCGATAAAGAAACACATAAAAAAAAAAAATCACTTTCAAAGCTAAATTTCAAACCAGAGACACGCTTACCTTGTCATAGTAAATCACTTTCAAAATCAATTTCAAACTGGGAGACGCTTAATATCCTCTAACTAGCCAGCAACAAAACACCACGAGACAAAGAGATGTGTGAAACGCGACTGCAACGAAGCTATTTTTTGAGAGTTGTATCTTAAAAGGTTTAATTACAAACGATACCACTGGAATAAAATCACAGTCATTTTGTAGATATCAGCGTCAAGACACAGAAAAGCACTTTTAGAGGTCAATTTCAAAAGCAGAGGAGGGACAGAAACGCTTCCCTTAGCTGACTATCCGCTAACTGGCTTTAGCATCGTGCCGAACGTGCCGAAACAAAGAAATCGATAAAGAAACACATAAAAAAAAAAAAATCACTTTCAAAGCTAAATTTCAAACCAGAGACACGCTTACCTTGTCATAGTAAATCACTTTCAAAATCAATTTCAAACTGGGAGACGCTTAATATCCTCTAACTAGCCAGCAACAAAACACCACGAGACAAAGAGATGTGTGAAACGCGACTGCAACGAAGCTATTTTTTGAGAGTTGTATCTTAAAAGGTTTAATTACAACGATACCACTGGAATAAAATCACAGTCATTTTGTAGATATCAGCGTCAAGACACAGAAAAGCACTTTTAGAGGTCAATTTCAAAAGCAGAGGAGGGACAGAAACGCTTCCCTTAGCTGACTATCCGCTAACTGGCTTTAGCATCGTGCCGAACGTGCCGAAACAAAGAAATCGATAAAGAAACACATAAAAAAAAAAAAATCACTTTCAAAGCTAAATTTCAAACCAGAGACACGCTTACCTTGTCATAGTAAATCACTTTCAAAATCAATTTCAAACTGGGAGACGCTTAATATCCTCTAACTAGCCAGCAACAAAACACCACGAGACAAAGAGATGTGTGAAACGCGACTGCAACGAAGCTATTTTTTGAGAGTTGTATCTTAAAAGGTTTAATTACAAACGATACCACTGGAATAAAATCACAGTCATTTTGTAGATATCAGCATCAAGACACAGAAAAGCACTTTTAGAGGTCAATTTCAAAAGCAGAGGAGGGACAGAAACGCTTCCCTTAGCTGACTATCCGCTAACTGGCTTTAGCATCGTGCCGAACGTGCCGAAACAAAGAAATCGATAAAGAAACACATAAAAAAAAAATCACTTTCAAAGCTAAATTTCAAACCAGAGGGAGAGAGATACACTTACCTTGTAAAAGCTTACGGTGTGTCTTAGTAAACACTTCAGAAAATCACTGTAAGTTCAAGTCCAAAGCGGAGGAGGGGGGAAAGACGGGTTACCGTGAAACGATAGCCACGTTGTCTTACAAAAGCACGTCTACGGTCAATTTCAAAGCGGAGGAGGGGCGAAGAGACGCGCGCCGTTGATAGTGTCGTCATTGCCTAGTGTCGTCATATGCTAGCGGTGCTAGCGGCAGCTGGCTAGCTAGCCGGCTATCTGCAAGACATAAGAGAACTGTCGCTAATATGGGATGTCTTGATAAAACGAGCAGATATTTGAAGTTTACACACCTACATTCTCGCCTGAAAATATCTTAAAAGTTTATTTTGTGACCTAGAAATACTAATAAAAGACATAAAACGAAGTGGTGGCCGCCATTGTTTACTCTGGAGAGGTGTGCTATGGATTGTGGGATATGGAGTTTTCCGTTACCGTAACTATTCAATGGTTCGCGCAACCTTAAAACTTCCAATGGTTCCTGAAAGCAGAGACGCTGTGCGTGCCATTGATATTGTCGTCATTACGGTAATCCAAATAAGGGTAGACAGGCCGTACCACTCCCGGCATACCACTAGAGAGAGCCAACACACCACAAGAGAGAGCCAACACACCACAAATGAAGTTTGAAATTTGTTTCAATGGGACCAAAAGATGGAGCCAACACACCACAAATGAAGCCTTCCCATTCATTTCAATGGGCAAAAACTTGCATTAAAATATTCATATTTAAAAAACTATAGAAGTAATAAACACCAAAAGTCATAGCACACCATTCCTGATTCAGCCGCACAAAATGATATACCATATGTGAAGCTTGTCTCAAAACTGTGGGGCGAGTTACGCAGCAAAATTTTAGGCGGAAAAAGGAAAAAAATTATAAGAATAATAAATCCGAGGAATAGTAATATGTGTGCCTCTTCGCATAGGCACACATAACTAGAAAGCGAAAATTTCAGAAGAAATTTTATGTGTGCCTATGCCGCTGCTAATCACTGTACTTGCCATTCATACGGCTACAGAGAGCAAAACTCAGAAGAGCAGCCATTCTCCACCATGAACTATGGTAAAAACAAACACCGCTCACGCTTCACAGATAACAGCGTACAGTTTTGTGTAAAGATGAAGTTACTTCGTACAGCGCCGATTTGCAGACGCTGTGCACACAGGTTCATGAGCAGAAGTCCCATTGTACCACGGCAGACCTGACAATGTTTGCATGAACACGCTTTGAAGCATTACGTTATGGACCAATTTTCACACATGGTTGGTTTACCCACACAGCCGGCTGTGCATTCACTTTTTGTTTTTTGTTATTTTTACACAGTGTTCTGAATGATGAACAATGGTCTACAGCCAATCTTGTGTATTATTATACAAACTTTGGTTGTAAGATTCAGATAACTATTTAATAAAAGCTCAATATTTTATACAGGGAGTGCAGAATTATTAGGCAAATGAGTATTTTGTCTACATCATCCTCTTCATGCATGTTGTCTTACTCCAAGCTGTATAGGCTCGAAAGCCTACTACCAATTAAGCATATTAGGTGATGTGCATCTCTGTAATGAGAAGGGGTGTGGTCTAATGACATCAACACCCTATATCAGGTGTGCATAATTATTAGGCAACTTCCTTTCCTTTGGCAAAATGGGTCAAAAGAAGGACTTGACAGGCTCAGAAAAGTCAAAAATAGTGAGATATCTTGCAGAGGGATGCAGCAGTCTTAAAATTGCAAAGCTTCTGAAGCGTGATCATCGAACAATCAAGCGTTTCATTCAAAATAGTCAACAGGGTCGCAAGAAGCGTGTGGAAAAACCAAGGCGCAAAATAACTGCCCATGAACTGAGAAAAGTCAAGCGTGCAGCTGCCAAGATGCCACTTGCCACCAGTTTGGCCATATTTCAGAGCTGCAACATCACTGGAGTGCCCAAAAGCACAAGGTGTGCAATACTCAGAGACACGGCCAAGGTAAGAAAGGCTGAAAGACGACCACCACTGAACAAGACACACAAGCTGAAACGTCAAGACTGGGCCAAGAAATATCTCAAGACTGATTTTTCTAAGGTTTTATGGACTGATGAAATGAGAGTGAGTCTTGATGGGCCAGATGGATGGGCCCGTGGCTGGATTGGTAAAGGGCAGAGAGCTCCAGTCCGACTCAGACGCCAGCAAGGTGGAGGTGGAGTACTGGTTTGGGCTGGTATCATCAAAGATGAGCTTGTGGGGCCTTTTCGGGTTGAGGATGGAGTCAAGCTCAACTCCCAGTCCTACTGCCAGTTTCTGGAAGACACCTTCTTCAAGCAGTGGTACAGGAAGAAGTCTGCATCCTTCAAGAAAACATGATTTTCATGCAGGACAATGCTCCATCACACGCGTCCAAGTACTCCACAGCGTGGCTGACAAGAAAGGGTATAAAAGAAGGAAAAACTAATGACATGGCCTCCTTGTTCACCTGATCTGAACCCCATTGAGAACCTGTGGTCCATCATCAAATGTGAGATTTACAAGGAGGGAAAACAGTACACCTCTCTGAACAGTGTCTGGGAGGCTGTGGTTGCTGCTGCATGCAATGTTGATGGTGAACAGATCAAAACACTGACAGAATCCATGGATGGCAGGCTTTTGAGCGTCCTTGCAAAGAAAGGTGGCTATATTGGTCGCTGATTTGTTTTTGTTTTGTTTTTGAATGTCAGAAATGTATATTTGTGAATGTGGAGATGTTATATTGGTTTCACTGGTAAAAATAAATAATTGAAATGGGTATATATTTGTTTTTTGTTAAGTTGCCTAATAATTATGCACAGTAATAGTCACCTGCACACACAGATATCCCCCTAAAATAGCTAAAACTAAACACAAACTAAAAACTACTTCCGAAAACATTCAGCTTTGATATTAATGTGTTTTTTGGGTTCATTGAGAACATGGTTGTTGTTCAATAATAAAATTATTCCTCAAAAATACAACTTGCCTAATAATTCTGCACTCCCTGTATGAGAGTAAGAAAGAAAAGTATATCTTTGTGTCCACCTTTCTCTGTTAATGCCCTACTGGCCCCTGGCAAAAGCTTTGCTAGATCCGCCCCTGCACAGTTACCAGCTGTCAGCTAAATAAAAAAAAGGAGCTTGGTGTTTATTTCTCTCAGAAACAGTTCATAACTTCCCTTCAACTCATTCATGTCACCTAAAAAAAGGTAACCTGTTTCTCCATCACCAGTTCAGCTCTGATGATTCAGTAAGGTCATCTCCTGGTTTCGACCAGCCGCTTCTACAGCTGTGGCTCCAGCAAACATCAGCTGATACTAGAAATTAAAATCAAATGAATTCTAACAACAGCTGATCAAGCTTAAACGTGCTGCTGTTGTTTAGCGCGATAAACAAACAAGAGAGAAAAGCCGATCATTGATCAGTTTCATGACTGAAGTTTGAACAGGCGAGAGAATGACAGGGGAGGCTGTCATAAAGTTCAACATCAGTAACTTAGCGCGCACACAGCTGTATAGAAACTCCATCGTGCTAGCTACCACGCAGTACGAGTTATTATAACTGATTGTAAAAAGTCAGCACAACGAAAATAAACTACACCTAAACTCGGTTTATATCTGACCCAAATAGAGTGCAGGTCATAACTTCTTACCTGAAATTCAGTTCACCTCACGCTCCGACCGGCAGCCGCCTGCTTCTCCTGCCTTCGGTTTCCCTGATCCACGATCTACCACCGGTCGATCGGCGGTCGCCTCGCCGCCTCGTTCCCCGCATGTTCTTTCTGACACACACCGGTGGATAGCTGCCCTCGGTTGTAGCTCCGCGTCAGCGACTACCAAACAACTCAGTTATTTTTTCCACATCGACCAGCATCTGGACAATCCACCGCCTTTCACTGTTTGTACCGTTACTAAAAAAAAACCCTCATCGGCTCATAAAAACGAAAAATAAGTCCAGCTATGACCCTGAGTCAAAAAGACAGCCAGCTCGGGTTAGCTAGCTACCTGTCTAGCTCTTTGCAGGCACCGAAAACATCAGAGCTAATATGGGATGTCTTGGTAACACGAGCAGATATTTGAAGTTTACATCTGGCCAATCCACCACCTTTCACTGTTTATACCGTTACTAAAATGAATAAATAAATAAATCATCGGTCCATATAAACGAAAAATAAGTCCAGCTAAAACACATACTGTCGGCGAGCGACCGGGTGCTGACACGAGTTTCACCCGCCTCAATATAAGCCAAGCCTGGGTGATTTTCACGAAGGGTCGCTAGCGGTGCTAGCTAACTATGCTAGCGGCGCTAGCTAGCTAGCCGGCTATCAGCAACACATAAGAGAACTGCTGCTAAATAAACTACACCTAAACTCGGTTTATATCTGACCCAAATAGAGTGCAGGTCATAACTTCTTACCTGAAATTCAGTTCACCTCACGCTCCTGCCTTCGCTTTCCCTGATCCATGATTGACCACCGCGTTAGCAATCGCTGCCGGCTCATATGTCTCGTGGCGGCATGTCCTTTCTGTCAACACCGGTGGTAGCTGCCCTCTGTTGTAGCTCCACCACCAAACAACTCAGTTATTTTTTCCACATCCAGCTGTAACTCCGATTCTATGCGAGCATTTGCGAGAGACCAGGGAGGTGAAACGACAGAGAGAGTCCCCTCGCTATCCATTTGCAGCCAAGTGCGGCAGCTAGCTAGGTAGCCAGCTAGGTAGCCGGCTAGCTGTCAGGCAGGACCGACTAGTCAGAGCACTGTCGCTAATATGGGATGTCTTGATAAAACAAGCAGATATTTGAAGTTTACACACCTACATTCTCGCCTGAAAATATCTTAAAAGCTTATTTTGTGACCTAGAAACACGAATAAAAGACATATA
Organism: Oreochromis niloticus; assembly: GCF_001858045.2. NCBI lineage: Eukaryota > Metazoa > Chordata > Actinopteri > Cichliformes > Cichlidae > Oreochromis > Oreochromis niloticus. The sequence goes on from NC_031986.2 coordinate 42,097,649, forward strand.
AAACGAAGTGGTGGCCGCCATTGTTCACTCTGTAGAGGCGTGCTATGAATTGTGGGATATTGAGTTTTCCACCAAGCATTACCGTAACTTTTGATGATTTGCGCACTTAAAATTCCAAGGCTCCGGAAAGCAGCGACGCTGTGCGCACCGTTGAAATTGTCATCATTACGGTAATCCAATAAGGTACACAGGCTGTACCACTCCCGCATACACTAGAGAGAGCCAAACACCACAATGAAGTCTGTTTATTTGGCGCCAAAAGATGAATTGGCCTAAATTTGCACTAAAATTAATATTTAAAAAACTATAAAAGTTATAAACACCAAAAGTCATAACATAATAGTCCAGCTCCAGCCGCACAAAATGATCTAACATATGTAACCCTAATGTCAAAACTGTTTGGCAGAGGAGCGCGGGAAAATTTTCACTAAAATATTAATATTTAAAAAACTATAAAATTCATAAACACCAAAAGTCATAGCACACCATTCCAGATCCGGCCGCACAAAATGAGGTAACATATATGAAGCTTGTCTCAAAACTGCGAGGCGAGATTCGCTGCAAAATTTCAGGCGGAAACTGGAGAATAATAATAATAATAACTAGAAAGCGAAAATTTCAGAAGAAATTTTATGTGTGCCTATGCCGCTGCTAATCACTGTAGTTTGCCATTCATACGGCTACAGAGAGCAAAACTCAGAAGAGCAGCCATTCTCCACCATGAACTATGGTAAAAACAAACACCGCTCACGCTTCACAGATGACAGCTTACAGTTTTGTGTAAAGATGAAGTTACTTTGTACAGCGCCGATTTGCAGACGCTGTGCACACAGGTTCATGAGCAGAAGTCCCATTGTACCACGGCAGACCCAACAATGTTTGCATGAACACACTTTGAAGCATTACATTATAGACCACTTTTCACACATGCATTCACTTTTTGTTTTTTGTTATTTTTACACAGTGTTCTGAATTATGAACAATGGTCTACAGCCAATCCTGTGTATTATTATACAAACTTTGGTTGTGAGATTCAGATAACTATTTAATAAAAGCTAAATATTTTATATGAGAGTAAGAAAGAAAAGTATATCTTTGTGTCCACCTTTCTCTGTTAATGCCCTAGCCCCCCCCCCCCTAAAAGCTTTGCTAGATCCGCCCCTGCACAGTTACCAGCTGTCAGCTACACAAAAAGGAGCTTGGTCTTTGTCTCTCAGAAACAACTCATAACTTCCCTTCAACTCATTCATGTCACCTAAAGTGTAAACCTGTTTCTCCATCACCAGTTCAGCTCTGATGATTCAGTAAGGACATCTCCTGATTTCATCTTCATGCTCCAGCAAACATCAGCTGATACTAGAAATTAAAATCAAAAGAATTCTAACAACAGCTGATCAAGCTTAAACGTGCTGCTGTTGTTTAGCGCGATAAATAAGAGCGAACAGCCGATCATTGATCAGTTTCATGATTGACGTTTCAACACGCGAGAGAATGACAGGGGAGGCTTCGTAACGACAGAATAAATCATAATGTTTTCTCTGAATGTGGGACGATTCCGTTTGTACGGCACGGCAACTCTATGAACTAACCCTAATGAATAAAATAAAGTCCAACGTCAGTAACTTAGTACGCACACAGCTGTATATAAACTCCCGTGGCATTACGATTGTAAAAGGTCAACGAAAATAAATTACACCTAAACTCGGTTTATATCTGACCCAAATAGAGAGCGACCGGGTGCTGACACGAGTTTCACCTGCCTCAATATAAGCCAAGCCTGGGTGCTTTTTCACGAAGGGTTGCTAGCGGCGCGAGCTAACTATGCTAGCGGCGCTAGCTAGCTAGCCGGCTATCAGCAACACATAAGAGAACTGCTGCTAAATAAACTACACCTAAACTCGGTTTATATCTGACCCAAATAGAGAGCGACCGGGTGCTGACACGAGTTTCACCCGCCTCAATATAAGCCAAGCCTGGGTGCTTTTTCACGAAGGGTTGCTAGCGGCGCGAGCTAACTATGCTAGCGGCGCTAGCTAGCTAGCCGGCTATCAGCAACACATAAGAGAACTGCTGCTAAATAAACTACACCTAAACTCGGTTTATATCTGACCCAAATAGAGTGCAGTTCATAACTTCTTACCTGAAATTCAGTTCACCTCACGCTCCTGCCTTCGCTTTCCCTGATCCATGATTGACCACCGCGTTAGCAATCGCCTGCCCGGCCTCATATGTCTCGTTGGCGGCATGTCCTTTCTGTCACACACCGGTGGGTAGCTGCCCTCTGTTGTAGCTCCACCACCAAACAACTCAGTTATTTTTTCCACATCCAGCTGTAACTGCGATTCTATGCGAGCATTTGCGAGAGACCAGGGAGGTGAAACGACAGAGAGAGTCCCCTCGCTATCCATTTGCAGCCAAGCGCGGCAGCTAGCTAGGTAGCCAGCTAGGTAGCCGGCTAGCTGTCAGGCAGGACCGACGTAGTCAGAGCACTGTCGCTAAATATGGGATGTCTTGATAAAACAAGCAGATATTTGAAGTTTACACACCTACATTCTCGCCTGAAAATATCTTAAAAGCTTATTTTGTGACCTAGAAACACGAATAAAAGACATATAAAACGAAGTGGTGGCCGCCATTGTTCACTCTGTAGAGGCGTGCTATGAATTGTGGGATATTGAGTTTTCCACCAAGCATTACCGTAACTTTTGAATGATTTGCGCAACCTTAAAAATTCCAAGGGCTCCTGAAAGCAGCGACGCTGTGCGCACCGTTGAAATTGTCATCATTACGGTAATCCAAATAAGGGTACACAGGCTGTACCACTCCCGGCATACCACTAGAGAGAGCCAAGACACCACAAATGAAGTCTGTTTATTTGGCGCCAAAAGATGAATTGGCCTAAATTTGTACTAAAATATTAATATTTAAAAAACTATAAAAGTTATAAACACCAAAAGTCATAACATAATAGTCCAGCTCCAGCCGCACAAAATGATCTAACATATGTAACCCTAATGTCAAAACTGTTTGGCAGAGGAGCGCGGGAAAATTTTCACTAAAATATTAATATTTAAAAAACTATAAAATTCATAAACACCAAAAGTCATAGCACACCATTCCAGATCCGGCCGCACAAAATGAGGTAACATATATGAAGCTTGTCTCAAAACTGCGAGGCGAGATTCGCTGCAAAATTTCAGGCGGAAACTGGAGAATAATAATAATAATAATAATAATAATAATAATAATAAATCCGACGAATAGTAATATGTGTGCCTCTTGTCATAGGCACACATAATAATAAGAATAATAAATCCGAGGAATAGTAATATGTGTGCCTCTTGGCATAGGCACACATAATTAAAATATTACAGCTCTACTCTGCCATTTCTATAGTATAGACTTTCAATAATTCGATCCCCACAAATTAAAAAAAAATATATCATTAGTACATATTAAACCTTTCATATGTAAACAAAGGAGACCATAAACAAACTTGACATTCAGCAAGCTGTGGGCTGCTTATGGTCAAAGGGGGGGAGAAATGGATGAACAAAAAAGAAGTTAAAAACACAAGAAGTGGAGTAGTGTCTCAATGTAGTGAGGCTCGTCTGAATCCAATGTGACTTGACCTCAAATCTGACGTGGTAGTTAAGTGTTACACTGTCTCTATACACTCTGTAGCTGGGAAAGTGCCGTCTGAGAAAAATGTATATGGACAGAACTGGTAACGAGGGTGAGCTACGTTAATCCGCTACTTAAATCCGACATTTCGACTGTGCTTACTGGCAGAATTCCTCTGACCCTTCTTTTCTACACTGTCCTCATCTTTTGAGCCTTGGGCTGTGTCCATTGGGGTGTCATGTTCAGTAAAGCTGCTCAACATTTTCGTCATTTTGTCACTGATCTCAGTCGCACCCGTAACATGCTGGTGTGTATGGTGGCATTAGCCCAGACATTAGCACGTGACCTGCTAGCTCTTCCTCATATACTCTGTGTGAGAACCTAACCCAACGTGGCTCCAGCTATAATCCAACCACACGATTTGTTTGGCACAACGCTATTATTGTCATTTGGTTTTCATGTCAAAATATGGATGGTATGAGTTCTATTGACCTTATACTCACTGTCTCATTTCTAATGAGGAAAAGTTATTTTGCACCAATTATCTCTTTCATTTCGTTGCCAAGCCCTAGCTGTAAGATTAGAAAAAAATGTTTTAAAGTTGCATGTTTGACTGGGCTCTCTGAATACAAACTGAAGCCTATCAGCTGCTGTTTTCAGCCGTGTATTTAGAGGTCCAGTGTAGGAGTTGCCATGGGAACTAGCATTACCCCTCAGGAGTAGCTCCAGCGAGTGTACAGTTGCTTGTCCGTGAGAAATGCTTCGGCTGGGTTTTCCAGTTAAGCGGGAGAACAGTAGGAACTGTTGAATTAAGCTGATCATGCCTGCAAGACATGCCTCTGTCCTCTGGCTGTTTGGGAAAAGCAAATACGCTGGAATACACACACACCAAATTCATAGGATAGCTGCACCTTTTCTCAGCCTTTGTTTTTAAACTTACCGTGTTGCTGAAGCCAAGGAGGTAAGAAAAATGTGTACAGTACTGTCCCTCACAACCCACCAACACACTTCCCTTCTGTTCAACTCTTCAGTCAATAGGAGAGTGAACACTCCAGGGCTGTGTCTTAACAATTGCTATTTATGTCCCTCTCTCAAAGACTTACTCTGTCTGAAGGGGAAACTCCAATGTTGCCTGACCTGTTTTCCGCAGTGAAAGATCCTGTCTGGTTAGAGGGCAGGCAGCGCTCAGGGCACTCCTTGACTGTACTGTGCTCCTCATTCAGCGAGAGCAAAACTTGTCTCTCGGCATCCTTGGAAGGCATTTCAGCTACTATGTCTTGGGAATACGAGCTGTGCTTTCCATTATCGAATCAGCCACTACAGTTATGATTCAACATTGTAGCTGTAAATATATCAATGTGGGCCTTTACTCACAGCCACCCTTCAGCCACTTGTGCTGAATGGTAGTGTAATTGTTTTTAAGTTCTACTTTGATCCATATTAAAATATTTTAACAGCTATCAAACTTTCTATTTGATCATGTCATTTATGGCTTTAAGTTGGATGTTTTATTAAACTAACAATATTCCGGTACTGTGAAAATAAAGGTCACCTTACAGCCTGCTCTCTTGAGTTGTAGCTTTCCTTTGCAGAAATCTGAATTAACTCTAATGACGTAAGCTCAGAAAGATACAATTTATCTTATAGCTGAAGCCCTTTGGAATAGGAGGATAAAGATGGACCATGCAATGTCGCATTTTGTGCACATCGTAACTGTAACAGCATCTTGTTAAGCAGGCTTGTGGACAAACCTCTAATATTAAAATTCTATAAGCTAAAGACTTGTTTAACACACGCTATCAGTTGCAGCTTGAGATAAGTAGAGCAAAAATGAGACTGAAAGGTAGAGACCTGATAGAGTGTGTAGCTGAAACTGCAGTGACTCAGACTTGAGTGCTGGGAGAAGTGAGATGGAGAGATGAGCGGCGGAGATCTCGATCAGGGTTGTAGAGGAAGAAAATAGATGGTGGAATGGGGGTGGAAGAGACGATTGCTGCATGGTAATACTGGAGGGTTAGTTTCGGTTAGGCTGCTAACTGCCTTGTCTTTTTAAATCTTACTCTTTGGGTTATGTCCGCAGCATACAAACCCTGATGCTTTCAGTCTGACTCCAAGCCCAGAGTGGTAGTTTGCTCACAGAATATGTCCATATAAAGATACAGAACCTGCTGTGGACAGTCTTGTGGGGAAGTTAAAGAGTGTGTGTGAGTGAGAGAGGGGGATCTGTGGGGTTATGTGTAGTTCCTTCTCTGCATGTGCAAGCAGGTTTTCTTGTCTGTGACTTTGTCTTTTTGTGTGTTTATGCACGTGTGCATATGCATGATGAGTGTGATACAAAATTGGAGAAGTGAACTCGGTGTACCCAGCTCTTTGTTGAGCTGAGGTGAGCCATGCAGCCCTCGTGTGGTCAGTCGGGCCTTTTCGGTAACCACTGCCAAAACAACCATTGCACTGCATTGTTACATTGCACAATTCTGGACTGGAGGTAACAAGACAATAGCTTGACCATAATTAACCCCAGAAACATCTATGTAGTTTAAGCTTTGTTTTTTAGAGCTGGAGAGTTATTTACAGTGAGTTATATAATGCTCAAATATCTCACCAGAAATGCATACATCCTGAACTGGTGAAGCAGAGAAGGGCTTGACATTGAGGTCTGGATTATTGCCTGTGGACACGATGGTGCACATTTCTTCTTGACCTCATGCATCAACACTAAGATGTAGGTGGACACACGAGGCCAGCCTGTTGCAGAGACAGACCAATTCATTGCCACAGAAATGAGTTATATTAAAAAAGGCTACTTTTAAACTAGTTTCTGGAATGCTTGGTTGACCTGTTGAAAACTGATTTGTACCCACAACTCTTTTATTTTACTTCTTGCTTAGTTTGCTCTCAGCAAAAATACATTTTCAGGCTACATTACTATAAAATGCCAAGTGCAGAAGTGTTACATGGATGGGTTACAAATGATCATGTGTTATGGATGATATTTGTATTTATTTGAATGGTTGCTTCCTCTAGATTTCAATTTGTGTAACTTGACGACTGTCTCATTTGAATCTTTCTTTCGTTCGTTTCTTTTTTTCTTCTTCTTTTTTTTAAATGTTTGCAAGAAAATAATAATGTTGCTGTAACTTTTGTTCCTAGGGCACACACAGCATACTGAAAGATACCTTTTACACCAGTTTCTCCATTCATAATGGTTGCTTTCAGCAGTTTGCTTACTGCTCCCATCCATTTTCCAGGTACTGGAGAAAGTGGAAAGAGCACTTTCATCAAGCAGATGAGAATAATCCATGGCTCAGGCTATACAGATGAAGACAAGAAGGGCTTCACCAAACTGGTCTACCAGAACATCTTCACCTCGATGCAGGCCATGATCCGTGCAACTGAGAACCTTAAGATCCCCTTCAAGTATGACCAGAACAAGGTGTGTATCATTAGGAGGCAGAAATGTATTGTTATAGCATTTGGATGGCCGCATCGGTGCATCAAGTACTTGTACTGGCTAATTTGCTGGGAACATGTGTGGAAAGATAGACAGCAAGCAGATCTTGGTATACATCAAATATTGTGTATAAAAGTTAATGTACCCATTAGTTTGTGAACACCTTTTGACGTTAAAACCTCTATGTTAGCTTTATGGCTTTCTTTATTTATGTATATTTTTTGAAATGGCATTTTATAGTATGTCATACCATGTCATCAATAATGTTAGCTAGCTTCATTAGCAAGCGGCATCCATAAACTGTGTGGCTGCATCACACAGATACCTGCTAAGAAGTAATGACTAAGAAAATACTAGGTTTTCACTCAGGAAAACTGCAGCAGAGACTTCTTGGGTGGGGTTTTACCACGCAGCAAGCCATATTATTTGGAAATGGACTGGTATTTTATATAGCACTTTTGTAGTCTTACTGACCACTCAAAGGGCTTTTACACTGCAAGCCACATTTAGTCATACATTCCACCTCATATCCATGGCCAATTTAGAATAAACACTAAACCCAACATGTCTTTGGACTGTGGGAAGAAGCCAGGGCATGCAGAGGAAAGCCATGATGCAAGAACAGGCAAATGCCACACAGAAGGCCAGCGAGACCCTTTAAATTGGGAACCTTTTTGCTGTAAAGCAACATTGCTAACAATCCAAGAGCTAATTCCAACCTGCATTTATTTGGCAAATAATGGCGTTGAAATTGCTCCAGAACACACAAACGCCATGAAGTGGAGAGGCCCAGTTAAGTGTCTCAGATCAGCCCAGTGGACAGATCAGCTACAGCTATCTGTGTCTGCTTAATAGGCCGTGCTGTAAGCCTTTATAAAAACCTAGATGGGTTTAAAAAATTCAACCCCTGTATAGTGATGAGAGGAGAAATGGGCTGAAACCAAAACACTTTTTGTACCAGACTCTAAACATGCTAATATCATTCTTAGAGTTGAGCATTTTACCATGGAAGCCTATAGGGATGGACCTACTTATGGTGTCGGTCTTAAGGGGCCATTTAAAGAACTTCAGGTTTTAGTGTTGTGTTGGCTTAAGAGTTTTCCAGAGGTGGAAAATAAATCCACAATATTCTCCTGTCTGTTAATTCCACATGTGATTAGATACTTTAAATCATGAACTTTAATATGAAATAATTTTTAGAAATGCTGTGAAGCATTGCTTAAATGTCTTTTTGTATGTTTTTATTTTGTTCTTCCAGAACAATGCCCTGCAGGTGCGTGAGGTGGACGTAGAGAAGGTTGCATCGTTCGATCAGCCGTACATTAGCGCGATAAAGATGCTGTGGGCTGACCCTGGCATCCAGGAAGCGTATGATCGCAGGAGAGAGTACCAGCTCTCTGACTCGACCAAGTAGTACGTCTGACATTTAATAATTTACTGAATGACTGTTTGCCTTGTGTTTAAGTGGTGTAGCATGTTAGAATTTATATTTTTGTTTTCTAAAAATGACACAAAAATATTGGGGGCCAGACGGACGACATCAATTCGGTTGCAGCAAGAGAACAGAATTCAGCAGATGGCATGAGGAGATCTTGGCAGGTTTATAAATGATGGTAGTAATATATAGAGCCAATTCCAACCTGCATTAATCTATTTGAGCCAAATGTGGCTCCTTTGAACAGTTGAAGATTGGGGTCAAACTGAAGCTTTGCATGATGCATTTATAGTGTAAGTGTTTTGTTAAGAAACAAACTTGTCATCCCCTTTCAGGGTTTCCATATTTTATGTTTCAGACTCATCTTAATATGGATTATATTCATTTTTACACATGAATCAACACAAATGGGCAAGACAAAAGGTTTTTTATACTCAATAAAATAGCAATATCAGTTTACATGAATACTTGGAGCATTTGCTATGGCAGGGGTCTACCTGTGGCTACTTCATTTTATTGGATAATTGTAAAATGCAAACTCCTAATTATAAATAGCCTCAAGTTTTAAAGAACTGTGTGTAGACCTGTAAGAAATGATTGTCAGAGTACAGTTCTGGACAATGAAAATCAAGAAAATTGTAAATGTCAAAGAGCAAAGTAACCTTTGGAAACCAGTCACTTAGTTGGGCCACTCGCTCAAACTGAGGAGTCTGGGACAAAGAACTATCTTTACTAGCTTCTTTGTACATGTACAACCATCACTTTAGTGTTTTACCACGCAGGCCTTTATGGTACAATGGCCAGATCAAAGCTACTCATCTTTAGAAAGATAATGGACTGTAGGAACTGAAACCTGTGGACACAAATGGGATCATAAGGAAGCAGGTTCAGACCTGAATCCTGAAAAGGGGAAATGTAATTTTTCGAATTAAATGGCAAGGTTAAATTTACTGCATTTATATCGTGTTACATTCATTTTGGCTACATTCATGTGCACATCTATCCAGCACTTTAAATGCTTTGGTGCATGAATGTGCATAACAACGTATGCATTGGTCCCAGGTGGAGTTCAGCATGCTGGATGCTCCACTCTGCACCTCAGAAAAACAAGAACAAAAGAATTATTATTGAATCCATTTTAAAATGAGTTGAGCAACTCGAAAGGGTCTGACAATGAAAGCACTGTTGATGTGCATGTGGTCTTTTACTTGACAGTTGTGTCTCTGTGCATACATGTGCATCTGTTATGTTCCCTCCCCCTTCGCAGTTACCTTAACGATTTAGAACGAATATCAACACCAGGGTATGTACCCACTCAGCAAGATGTGCTGCGGGTCCGAGTGCCCACCACCGGCATCATTGAGTACCCATTTGACCTGGAGAATATTATATTCAGGTACTGGTGTCTAGTACTCCTGCTGGTGTTACTGGTTGGCTAGCTGCAGAAAAGTTGGTCAGCCAGTTGGAAACCGCCGATGCCGCTATCTCCATCTACACTGTGTTGCACAGCAAGGCTCAGCACATTCCTGATGGTACACTCTCAAAGACTAGCCTTGAGTTTAAGCCTTAAGCTACAAGACTTTACACAGAGACATTAGTTTTTAATTTAACTTTAGAGGATGCCGCTTATCTTTTTAGAAACCTACAAGCCTTCACTTTGAGCTTTTTGACAGTGGGAAAAAGTTAAAACTGAGAATTATGTCTTTTAGAGCTGCCATCAAGGATATAGCTCAATTTCATTTGGAGGGGCGCTAGCGTGAAATGTCCCCCATCCACTCCTAACCCTCGGAAATCTTTGGTTGCATCTGGACTGATGCACTTGCTTTTGGATGCAATATGCTTTATCTGCTGTATGCTTCACTTTCTTTCCTCCCTCTGTCTTTTGTTGTCCTTCTTGTCTCTAGCTATCTAAGTGATCTGGATCGTATTGCTGACCCGTCCTATCTACCAACCCAACAGGATGTGCTTAGGGTTCGAATCCCAACCACTGGGATCATAGAATACCCTTTCGACTTGCAAAGCATCATTTTCAGGTAGAAGACGACATACATTATCTTGACACAGATTTCAAAGGGATTGGGTATACACAATTTGGGTTAAAGTGTTTTGTCTCTATTTGTACGTTGGCCCTCAAAGTTGGATTATAACCATGATCTATCCTACGGTGCATTATCCTGATATCATTATCAATTAATAAGTCAACAGAAACTTGATCTGCTAGTATATCTACAGCTGATGATCTAAAGATTTAGTCGTTATGGTAAAGTTTATTTTGCAACATTTAATATTAAGTCAAAAACTGGACACTTTCTATCATATCATTAGCAATCCCAGTCTAATTTCACACTATGCATGGTGCATTTGGTGTGGAAATGTGTGATCAGAACCAACTGGATCACCTGCAGCTGACTGTGATCTACTTCAGGGTGCAGTTTTTGGTGCATTTCAAGGATAATCACAGATAATTTGAGCTTCATCTAAACAAATGCCGTACTCGTCAGCTTTCTCTCCACGACTCTCCGTGACCGCTTCTTGAGGGTGAAATTGAAGTTGCGGAGTCTGTGTTTTGACCAATGTTCCCTCTAAGCTGCGCGCGTGCACAATTGCGCACTGCTGGCACGGTCTCTGTGCACAGAAAATCTGCGTTGCGCACAGAAAAAAAATCTAACCTGAATTGAAATTAAAACTTTAACAATTCTGTTTTGCAGTGTTAGTCAGTGAGTGACTGGCTGCTCCTGTATGGGATGAGAATGATGCCACCTTATCCTATAGTCCAGCCAATGATGCGATTCACATTCGTATATACGCAGCCAATCAACGTGGTTGACAGGCTGTGACAGCGTCCTTATGTGCTAACACCGGAGTTTTAGCGAGCAAAGCGGCGTGGCTGATGTGCAGTGAAGCCACGTTAATGACAACGTGTACAGCCATTGGAGATGTGAGCAGGACAGACGGAACAATTGACGGAAAAAGTGTGGACTTTATACCAGTTTTTAAATTGTGTTGATAGGCCACGTAAAACCAGAGTTATGATAAAAATATATGCAATGTTTGGTTTTCTTCCTGAATACTATCGTTGTTTATATTTACTGCGGGAAGAAACGGTAAAAACGGCGTTTTCTAAGGAAAACGCTCGAAAGACTGAGCAAAAACAAAACCAAAAAAACCCCACCCTTTCCTATTGGTGGAAAAATGTACCATGTCAACCAATCAAAAAATGATATGGTAATGTGGCATTTAGTTGTTTAGGGAGGGGGAAGGTTTAGGAGTGACGGCGGTGTTTGTGATGTGAGAGATTTACAACGTTTAGCGCAAATCTTGTGTAGTTAGTGTGTAGTGTAGTCAATAGTTTTGTTGTGTGTGTCAGAACAATGAGGCGGCTGCTGAATGTTACAGGTGTTACAGCAGTGATACATCTCCTGTTGTCAGGCCTGCAGGTATCAGGCTGTTGTTCTCCTTTATCTCATAGTGGACAAATTATTTTTTGGAGTGGCACAAATAATTTGTGTGGCATCAAATTTGATGCAGAACAGCTGATTGTTCTGTAAATAGTTTGACATGTTTATTTAAAAAACGCCTTGGCTGCATTTTTAGGTAAACGGCTGCAAAAAAGTGTTTTGCATAACTCAGTAACTTTTTTGAAGAAGTAACTATATAGTTAATTGCCCAACATTGGTCATTATATCCTGTATTTTGCAGACAGAGTTACAGGACTCTCCCAGACCACAGACTCATAATACGAGTCAGTTTTATTAACAAAGAAAGTTGTGTTTTCAAAATTGGAGTTCAAGTTATTTTTACTTCCGATAGTGTTAACATACTACACAGGTCATGAACAAGACTTTTTAAAATTTTCATTGTAAGTGGGCTAAAGCAGTTAATTAAAAGTAGTCTAACATAAATGTAAATGCTGTAATTTGATTATTTTAATAAACCATGTAACTTGGATGGATTTAATGCTGGCGTGACCACAGTGCACACGTCTGATGTTGCTCACAGTGGTCCAAGGGATCACTCAGGGAGTTTGTGTGTTCGCTCAGACACATGAAAAATTAGAGGGAACATTGGTTTTGACACTCTTGAGGCGATCCACTGCTCATTGTAAATGTGAAAGTATTCAGTGCGGGATTTCCATCCGCAGTCCAAAGGAGATGTCATCGAATGGGACTGGTTCCAAATCGTTGTTTCTATCACTTGCTGTATGTGCTCCAACGTTTCATTACTTCCTTGAGAAATCCTCATGTACTGAAAAACCAGTGCTAAAGATCGTTCAGTTAACAGTCACATTCTCTAACCTCCATGACAAGTATTTTACATTTACTGCGGCTTCTTTACAGTAAAAGGCACGCAATCTCAAATCAAATATTTTTAACACAAAGCAACAACAATAAAAAGTTGTTTGTACACAGTTTAAAATTGACCATTGAATAGTGATTTCTGGATTGTATGCATACAATAACTTTGTATAGGTTATTATTGCTTTTTAGTTAGATAAGACTTCAGAGTGGAGATGGAAAGGAAATGGGAGACGGGCATGTAGCAAATTGGCTGCTAGTGGAACTGGGTACTTGGTTGTTGAGAGCATTTAAGCCTATGTAATATTTACCCTAACCAAATGAAGTATAATTTGTAATAAAAATGGCTCTGTTTTTTAAAAGGCTCAGGCTCCAAGGCTGTATTTTTACATCTTAGTCCTCCTCAGTTTCTCTGTAGTCCAGACGTGAAACCTGGAAACTAAATGTCTTAGGACCAGCCACCAATACGTACAGGCGCTTCCCTTCCTCCTCCTGTTAAAAAAGGATGAGGAGATTGATGGACCCAGGAAACACAAGTGATTACAGAAGAGTGCAAATCGATAGGAAGCCATCATGTCAGCCCCCTCCTACGCTTGGCAAGGCTAGAAATAACTCTGCTTGCAATGAGGCTGTGTTGAAGAGGTTCCCAGCAGCCCTGCTGCAGATAGCCAATAGGCTCTACTCTGCTTGGCTGTGCTGATGATGGTGAATCACTGCATGTTCTCAGTGACATCAGGTTTTTTGCTATGAGACTGAAGAAGCATATTAAAATATATATATGCATAGGAAAAATGCATGTGAAGAGGCAATAAATGTCAGGTTTTAATGGAAGAAGAGTGCAATAACAAATTGCTAATTTGGTGACTTCTGCAGTGGAGCATGCAGCGCACTTGATGCAAGACAAGTTCCTCAGTTCAGTTTGTTGTAAACATGATTATATTCTTCACACCTGTGTGTGGAGGTCTGCTTTTGTATAAGTGATGAATTCTCTCATCAGTGGGTGAATAGGAGGCTCATTGAAGACGCAGCGTGTCCCTCAACATCACACAACAATGCAACAGTTATGTCACCAGGTGGACTCTAAGCTGACTTGCTGCTTGGGAGGACTAACTACTCGTCCATAGTGCTCACATGTGCATCTGTAACCAATAATCGCACGTAGGACTGCTGACAGGGGTGCTGCTGCAACAAGGAGTCCTTTCATGATGGACCTCTCCATGAGGCCCGTTTCTTTTTCTTTTTTTCCATCATAATTGGCTTTTGAAGTAATATCCAGCATAGGAGAGCTTATGGAACTAAGTAGGTCACTCATCCTTGCTAGAGGAAAACAAAGGAGGTCATTTAATATAAAGGAGTTTTATTTTAGGCTTGCTTTTGGAAGGCCCCATTTATCAATGCCGTCATTTCTTCTGGCAGACTTGCTCAGTTCACCTTTGTCTCATCAAACTTTCACTGTGTCATATGTTATTTAAATGGAGCTGAGACTTAACTTAATGGCCCACTTTCATTCTTAGTGCCAGTCAAAAGTTTGGACACACAAGAATGGGAGGGTGTGTCCAAACTTTTGGTGCTCGATACAGTGCCAGTCAAAAGTTCTTCGGTGTTTCTACATTTTCATTTTCCTGGTTTTTATTCTTTTATTTATTTATTTTTTGGAAGAGCCCGGAGCCAAACAGAAGCGCTTTTTAATCCATGATCCAGATCTCCTGACCTTAGATTTGAAGCCAACACGATGAGCCTTAAAAAAACATTTCCTCCATCTTTTTACTTCCCCCTTCCTGATTATTTAAAATAATCATTTCCTAATTCTGCATTCTTGTTCTACCCCACTCTCTGTGCTCCTCTTATACGCCTTCACATTTAGCACCTTATTGGCACCACACACTTTAGTTGTACTGCATGGATTCTATTGCATTGCGCTTTTCAGAGGAAGATGGTGTTGTTTGTATGTGTGCATACACTTCCTTATGCTTCTTTTGGTTCACCTTGGAACATTTTTCCCTGTCATTAGACAGTGCAAATTCATTTCTTTTTATATTGGGTTGCTTGGCTTGAACTGCATTACTACAATTTTTATTTTGAAATGGGCTTCCGTTGTAACCACCTGACCACAGCGTCCTTCAAATCTATTGACTGGCCACTGAAAATGACAAATTTAGAATCCTGTTTGCACAGATCCATTTTCTGAAATGTATTTCTGTCCTGATGTGCTTCAGATCAGTGTCTTGTTCTTGGCTGAATCACTTCAGGATTAAATATTAATATTTAATTTATTTGTAACGCATGTGCTGAACACGTTTTCAGGACATGCGTGCCCCTGGCGTTCTGTGGTTCAGGCATTATTTGATTAAAGTAGCTCAAAGATTTAACAAATGTTAAAGTGGATGCTGAGTATAATATTTAGTAAGTTAGAAAACTTTACCCAGTAAAGACTCGCAGCTAATTAAAGTTTTTCTTTCCCCTCTGCCCTTCATCCCATCATGTTCCAATCAGGATGGTGGATGTTGGGGGTCAGAGGTCAGAGAGGAGGAAGT
This sequence comes from Oreochromis niloticus, assembly GCF_001858045.2. Lineage (NCBI taxonomy): Eukaryota > Metazoa > Chordata > Actinopteri > Cichliformes > Cichlidae > Oreochromis > Oreochromis niloticus. The sequence goes on from NC_031986.2 coordinate 42,112,988, forward strand.
GGATCCACTGCTTTGAGAACGTCACCTCCATCATGTTTTTGGTGGCTCTCAGCGAATACGACCAGGTCCTGGTGGAGTCGGACAACGAGGTGAGACAGACTTGTGATTTCACACAACATTTTGATGCTGTGCTCTTAATAAACTTTAAAGTTCATTTTAATATCAAGATATTTCCAGAATTTTGCGGTTTGTGAGCAAGCTCGGGTTTGTAGACTTCAATTATTGGGGTGCTTGAATAGTAAGCAGAGCTTATAGTCTTACTTTAAAGTCCACTGAGGTGCCAGTGATGCGAATTTCATCATCAGAAGTTGGTGCGAGAGTTCATGTGGAAATCACGTGCCTGTCCATTTTTGTCCCCACACACACTCGTCCAGAGAAATTATTAGTTAGTATAAACATGCTCCCTAGGTAGTGTACGTCAAGCGCGCATATAAGGCTGCTTTTATGCTTACCCCTGTCGAAAACAGAGTTGCGCATTCTGAAAATTGCAGTTTTTCTTTCTAACCTGCGGCGTTGCGCTGCCATTCTAATGATACTGGTAGACCAGCTCAAAGTCACAGATTATACAGAGGGAGATGTTACAACACTTTGAAAAAATGAGACTTTGTGAGGTTCCAGTTTTGACTCCTTCCAATATCATGTGGCGGTTCTTGTCTGAGTGGTGAAACCTGTTGTTCAGGAGAATATTGGAGCCACCTGTGACTTAATAGCGGGCATAAATAGAACTGACTGTGTGATGTTGTGAACTGTGCGTGAAGTTAGAAATACTGAGGGTATACTGGCACCTTAAGTATAACAAGAATGACTTTTTAGTCATCGGGCTAAAAAGCCATCTCCAGCTGTGCATGTCCACGATGGAGTGCAAGTGCATTTATTTTGATTTTTGCAGCTCACAGCTTTAGGTTTAACTTTTTTGTTTACTCCTGCTGCACTCAACAACTGCTTTCCAGTAAAACACCTCTGCAGCTGTACTATGCAGCACCAGTTAGCTTGTCTTAACAGCAATAGTTGAGCAGTAACAATGCAAATTAACAATTATTCAATGACTCCTTTTGAATTGGAGAAAGTTTAGTAGGTAGTGGCTCCATCGTGTTGTGGTTAATACATTTACCTAATGTGCAAAGCTTCAGGAAGGGCGTCTTTTGTTTAAAAAGAAGAAAAACTACCAAATCAAACCTCTTTTATGGTGACCCCATATGAACATAGGAGCAACCAAAGAAGCTTTGGAGAGAGCGCACTAAGCAGGTCATCAGACTAACGTTGTATGTCCGCATGAATGAGACATGATTTATCAAATCTCTCACAACAAACTGGACGCAGGTCTTCTGTTTATTTCAGGGATATTTTGTCTGTGTCGTCAGCTTTCGCTTCTGACTGTTCAGATAGAATTATCGCTAATAAAGCTAATGTGATCAGCCTCTGTGTGCCCTCTGCTCCTCTCTGACAACAAACCCTTTCTCTGACCTGGTCATATGATAAACCAGACCCAGCTGCCAGCTTGACTGTGACGCTGTACATCAGTACAGCAGCTGCTGCAAGTCAAGTATCCCAGGGTCCAGTCGTCTGGCTGCCCTGCTACCAGTTTAACGTCACACACGTATAGTGCCAGTTCAGGCGTGGCACCTCACTGGACAGACGGATCTACTGGCCGAGGATATGGTTTAATTTTTACAGTCATTTTTTGCCCCCCTTTAATGTTCAGACTCTAAGAGGTAATGGCAAACACCAGACAATCATGATGCTATTATTAAACTCGTTTAATAAAAGGTTACCAGCTAAGACAAAGCTTGGCAGGCTTCAGTGTGCAGAGATTATCCTGCTGTGATGACAAGCTCAAGACTGAGACTTTGACCCTTTTGGACCAGTTCAAGCCTGACGGGAGTTTTCTTTGCCTTTTGATTTCATCAAGTCTGTCCAGGATTGTCTCGTGTCTCGCCATGATGTAATGAATGACCCTGCATGAGTAACGCTGGCAAGGATTTTTAAATTTAAAAGTTTTTTGTTTGTTTTTTTTAAATCTGAGAGAGGCAAACTATGTCTAATTTTTCTAAATTCAGTAGATTTGGGGTTTTTTTTGTTTTTTTTTTTTGTTTTTTTGTGCGTGTGTGCGCTGCACATTTTTCAGATTTGTTTGAATAAGTTGGTGCATGGTAAAGGAACTGGTTTTAATCAGAGTACAGTATCAGATTAATCTTCAGGCATACTGATTTGGTTGATTGAGTAGAGGCGGTTGTTAATTAGTTTCAGCATTGACACCAAACATGAAATTAACAGGTGTACTAAAGGGGCAACCGTGAGACAACCCCCAGAATGGTTTTACAGGTTACTGATAATTTTTAGTGCGTGTGCGCTTCCACCAATGTTACCAATTTGAAAGGATCTTGAGAAAGTGTGGAGAACATTATGCTGCTTGTAACACTGATCAGCATGGCTGGTAGGGCTGGGCTATATCATACCGTTCACGGTAATACCGGTGTAATTTTGGGCAACGATAGCAAAATGAAATATCGCGATAGAATGTGGGTAAAACGCGCATGCGCAGTGCCTATGTTTACATACGCACATGGCGGCGACGCAGAATGAGAAGAGCGAAAGTGGATCTTTAAATGAAACGGATGAACCAGAGTTGGTTTGTAAAAATGCTGCAACTTCAGTGGTGTGGAACTGGTTTAGCTTTCGTCCGTCAGATACACAACAAAGCACTATTTTTGGTAGAGCATGCTAGCGGGCCGTCGTTATTACCGTGTTGTTTGGAAAATACGGCACACTTAAAATCAATCCTTTGATTTTTCTGAAAATCGACAGTGCCCCTTATAATCCCGCGTGCCTTATGTATGAATTCTGGTTGTGTTTACTGACCTCGAAATGATTTTATGTGCTACACGGCGCTCAAAAATCTGTCAAATGTTTTAGTACGACTTTGCTAAGCTACGAACCCACACCGCTTGATGGATTGTCGGAGCATTACGGCTACCGTAGGCAGGCGCCTCGCGGAGTGATACGTACTGTGCTTCAACATAATATTACCGTATTGTGTGTGTATAACCTCTTTTTAAGTTTTGTGGATATTATACATGGTTATGCTGAGGATATGTCGGCCAATTTCTACTGGAAATGGCTTTTGGTTAAACTGTCCGCAAGGAATTTGCAGTGTTACATTTTTATATAACTTTAATGCACATAAAAAAAACAGCTGCTTGTTTAAGTGAAAATACATTGATGGGTTTCTTTTTGCACTAATAAAGTTGTGGAGTTGTAAAGTATTTTGTCTAGTGTCAATTAAATCGTCAGTTATATCGTTATCGCAAATTTTCAAATGTATATCGTGATAAATATTTTTGGTCATATCGCCCTGCTCTAATGGCTGGTTTAGTGGTGGGAGATGGTCTGAGGAGGCACATCCATAGAGGGGTGTACACACCTCTGCTGTCTAGTCAACTGCACCCCGACTGCCATTAGGTATCGGCATGAAATCTTTGGACCTACTGTCAGAACCTATGCTGGTGAAGTGGGTCCTGGGTTCCTCCTGGTGCACGACAGTACCTGGCCCTGTGTGGAGAAACTAAGCAGGCAGTTCCTGGAAGATGAAGGATTTGATACTGCTGACCTGCCCCCACACTCGCCTGCTTTAAATCCAACAGAACTCCTCTGGGACATTGTGTTTCGATCCATCTGACTCTGTCAAGTCCCCACGACGTTGTCAGGCATGCATACAAGAATGTGAGGGCCGTACCATTTTTGAGTTGATGCGTCAGGCTAGTGCGTTTTACCAAAGTTTCATTGCAGCATTTTTACTCCTCAGGCATGAAAGACTGATGTAGGGTATTGTTGTCACCTGGTTGGCTGGACAGCATGGACGCTGAATTTTGAACACAAGAACTCAACCAAATTGATGTAGGATTTGCTAAACTCACAACAAGTTCAAATATTGGTGGCCTTGACCTAAAGGTCAGAGGTCACCGTAAATATTCTGAAACTCTAAAGATGAGACCTATGTTTTTCAATTGAAACCATAAGTGTATCTCCTAAAAATCTCAGATTACAAAGTTGCCAAGATAGTGTATTGGGAAAGCACTTGCAAGTTACACTGTCATCGTTACTGACCTTTATTAGAAAGTAACAGAAATATAATTGCAGGTTTTGGATAAATGGTCTGCTTTACAATTTGGTTGCTTTCAGTGTTGAGTGAATCTGAAAGTGAAGCGTTCTGAACACATCGCTCTCTCTTAAACGTCCTTGTTTCGTTGTTAGAACCGCATGGAGGAGAGTAAAGCCCTGTTCAGGACCATCATCACATATCCCTGGTTCCAGAACTCCTCTGTGATCCTGTTCCTTAACAAGAAGGACCTGCTGGAAGAGAAAATCATGTATTCTCACCTGGTTGATTACTTCCCAGAGTTTGATGGTAAGGAGTTGACTTGTAAACAAGAGTGTTTCAAAGAGTGAAGGATGTGATGTGCGCTTGAGGGTTTTTTTGTTTTGTTTTGTTTTTTTAAAGTTTTTTTTATTGTAGACTGACACCTTATGGCCATGATGCTGTACTACAATACAAACTAATATATTCCTGTAAAATGAAGTCCCATCGTTCTCTTATTGAGCAACCTGTCACCCAATTGTCTTTTATTTTTGTTTTAATGAATCCTTTCCTCCTCGCTCATTCATAGCGAATACATTTAAATGCACCAATCTGTCCTCCTCCCAGGTCCTCAGCGGGACGCGCAGGCAGGTCGGGAGTTCATCTTGAAGATGTTTGTGGACTTGAACCCAGATAGTGACAAGATAATCTACTCCCATTTCACGTGCGCCACCGACACGGAGAACATCCGTTTCGTCTTTGCGGCCGTCAAAGACACCATCCTGCAACTCAACCTCAAAGAATACAACCTGGTGTGAAGGAGAATTGGAAAGACGGATGGTTAGAGTGCAAGCAAGACACCCACAGCCCCACACTCAATGCAGTGTCCACATCTGCATGAAATGTACTCGTAAAGAGATGAGCATTGCTTTGTGCTTTTACCAGACCAACACTATCCATATTCTGCCCTTTTTCTTCACTCAGACCCTTGGTTGCTCTTTTGCCCAGTTTTAAGGACTCTGTTTTTTTTGGTTTTATTAACTGCTTCTCTTGCACAATCACACATGAAACACATTCAGATATAACACTCCCTCCATTTGTCACTCTTGGGAGGTTGTTCTCTACTCCTGTGCTCCTCTTTCGGCCCTTGCCGTGGCTCACGTTTTTTTCTCTACACTACAGTCTCGTGTGTCAGAGGTGGGTAGAGGGCCATCTCCCGGTAGACTAAGCTTTTACGGACAAAGGGCTCTCTCCCATAGTTATTTAACCCATGCATGCTATACACTACAGCCTGAGGGCTTGAGGCCAGGTGGCACACACTGGACCCTGCTCATCTGCAGAGGGTAACGAATTAATCAGACAGTGCTGGGGTGCAGAGAGGTACTTGGTTCTCCTGGGTCTTGAATTGTCCATGATGTGTTCTTTTAACTCTTTCTGGGGGGTTACGTGCCCTAAATGAGAGCATAGAAGCTCTGTTGAATGTAAATAAAGTTTTCATGCTGCTCACACAGAGTGAGGGCTACACAGAGATGACTACATGTTCTCTTTTGACTTTCAATATTTTCATCTATATTAACGTCATTAATTCTTCTGTTGTTCGCTAATTAAACTGATCGACGACGACTACTCAAAGGAAACCTTTCAGCAGTGGTCAGGTTCTGTTTATTATTCAGTGTCCCTGATTTTATACTGAGACAACACTACCGGTATTTTACGTACTGTACACCAGCTCCCCTGTAATTCTCTATCACTTTGCCAAATTAAAACGGCCCACATTTTTCTGTAAATACAGTAACATTGCCAGTATCGTTTTGATCCCCTAACTAGTTTAGATACTAAAACACATTTGGGAGCTGGTTTTTGCCAAAAACTAAGTGAAAGTTTTCTCCCGAGTTGGATCGTTCCAGATGTTTAACAGCGTAACACCTCACTTTGTGTGGCATTTCTTTATGTTGTCTCAATCACACGTGTAACAGTACTGTGATTTTTATTTGTGTGAGGATAACTTTCTTGTGCACAATGTGTGAATGATGGCGTCAGATTAAACTGGTGCAGCAGTCATGTTTTGGATGAAATAAAGCTTTTGCGCTGCCAGTTTGCTTCAGTCACAACTTTGGTTATGATCATGCAAATGGCTTTTTCCTCTCCTGTAATCGCCTTCATTTTTGCCATATTAATCAGCCAACATTTGATAAAACTGTCACAATCATAAAGAGTAAAGAGCTTTTTTTTTTTCTTTTCTTTTTTTGTATGTCTAATTTATCAATTGGATCTATTTGTTATTGATATAGTAAATGAGACTTTGTCCCTAGTTTCAGCTCAAGTTTTGTTTTCAACATCAAAGTTGGGAGTAGATTTTATACTGCTGTAAAATATCAAACTATTTTATGGACAAGTGTTCTGTTTCTAATGATACTTCATATATTTAGTTGTTGCAGTTCTGTTTTTGAAGTGCTTGACATAGGAAAAAGGAAAAAAAAAAGGTTTGTGTCAGGTTTGTGCTTTATGCAAATAGGAAAATGAAAAACAGACAAAAAATTACTTGGTGGTTAAATATTTACTGTTCAGAGATGCTTGTACTTTTTGTAATCTTTAAGGATATGCGTTTGCTCTTGGTACCGATCCCATATTGTGCGTCTTGCCCGATAGTAGTTTAAATATTCCATTAAGCCCAGAGTTGATATGTGGCTTTTTTGTTTTTGTCTTCACTATGTAATTCAGGTAATTTTTCATAACTTTCTCATCACAAGGGCTACTCTTAGCAGCTTTGGTAGAAATGAAAGGAATCTGAATGGTGTAGAGCAAAAGGTGCAATTAATTAGCCTCGGGAGGGTGCCTGAAACAGGAGTGTGTTGACATCCTTTTGAGAGCAGCAGTCCACAGAAGCCTACGTCACAGTCCTGATAGACGGCTGGTGGCCGTTTAGGTGTCCCCCCCCTCCTCCCCCCGTTCTTTTTTTTTTGTTTGTTTGTTTGTTTGGTTTTGGTTGGGGTTTTTTTTTACCTCCAAGAGAAAAACTAAAGGAAGTTGGGTCTCTTAAGTTGCAATAGGATGTTTTTAGTGTCTTTTCTATTCGACCTTATCACCCAGGTGATTCCATTATGAATTATGTGCTGAAATCAGCGATGCAAAGTTTTCCTCTGTGCTTTTACATATTTGCCTCTTCATTGGTAGTGTTTTCATGCTTGACTTTGACACTGGCTGCATGGGTACGGGGGGGAGGGGAGAGAGAATGCTGGGATATTTTGACCTTAAGTGCACATTGAAAGAGGCGGCAGGGTGAGATTAAACTTACCCTGCTGGACTGTAATCTTTGCTTTGTTTTAGATGGTAAATGGTTAGTCTTTGGTGCTTCAAGAAACATGTCAAAGCCTTTATTTTTGACCCGTTTGCCCATGTGATGCTGACTGACTGAAGCTGGCCTTTTGGATGCCACAGAAAGGCATGTTCAGGAAACACTGTTCCCTTGAGCCGTGGCTTGCAACCCTGAGAAAATACTGTCCTGCAGACGGTAAAAACACAAAACAAAGGTTGCGTTCAGCCACTGGTGTCAGCATGGTGGCGTCGGTGGTGTCAGTTTCCACTTGCTGACGACGTGGATTTTTACGCTTGCACATAGTCTCATGGTTACACTACCAATGACCAGAGCCGTCAGAAAAGCCGGTTCGGTTATTTTTAAAAATCCTTTTCTTTTATATCTACTTTGCTTTATTCTACACACAATGCGTTTTAACAAAGACTCATATGACAATCCAGTACAAAACGGTGTGCCAAGCAAATTCTGTGTTAAGCAAAAGCTTCAAAAACCTGTTTATAACTTGACCCAGGCCTGTGCAGTGAAAGTTATTGCAGCATTTAATTGAGTCTTACTTGTGGTTTTAGTTTGCAAATGAAGCTGGCATGTTGAGCCTCATTTCTTTCTTTTTTTTAAAAAAAAAAATTGTATTTATTGAAAACTTGCCAAATGAAGGTACTGAAATGGCCATTGTGTTTTTGGTGGTTGAATATGCTGCGTGTTTACATCTGCCATTCTGCGTTCTCTCTTATCTCCTTTATTTGATTGGACTGTCTGTTTCCCTGGGTCAAAGGCACTGAAAATACACCGCTGCAATGGGCCTGCGTTCATGCAACTTGTCCATTCAAGCACGCTCGTTGGTACTCTGAGAGGGGGGTGTGTGTGTGTGTGTGTGTGTGTGTGTATACACACACTTTGATGGGTGTTGCTTATGCTTGAGGTCCATTCTGGTTTCAGGGATGGATATAGTGATATTAAAAAGCTATCTTTGCATCCTTTTTTTTTTTTTCTCCCCTTTTGTAAGGTTGACACACCGTATTTAGGACCACTTGACATGATTTTTCTTTTCAGACAATTCAAATTTTGTGTAGTGGTGTACAAATTGAAAGTAATGTATTTTTTTTGTTTGTTTTGTTTTAAAGTATACCAAATGTAAATTCTGTACAATGAGTGTGCCAATCCCCTTTTCTTTGTAAAGCCAGACTCTTAACAAGTGCCAATGTTGTGGAAAAAAATCAGAGGACCTGTGGATTTCATGGTCCAGTTTTTAAAGCAAACACTAAGTGTGTGATTAATTAGCAAAAAGGACAGTTTTATTCTATATTTAAGATTAATGATGAACTGCTGTTTTTAAAAATAAGTGTCATTTTAATTGCATGCGTTTTGTCAGGTTGGGGGAGGGAGTGGGGGGTGAGATACTCTATTCATGCAACGCCCTCGAGAAAAGGGTCCTAATGGTTATTGATTTACAGTATTTTAGCCATATTTCTCTATTTGTATGTTTCATTTCAACCACTGTTGCCTGAACCTCATTCATACATGATGATTTTTACATAGCCTTCTCCTTTAAATGTTTTAAATTGGAATAAAATATGTTCCTATACTCTCTTCTTGCATCCCTGTACTTTTATTCTCAAGTGTTTTTAAAATGGTGACTTGAAGATTCCACCATTTAAGGTCTTGTATAATTTCTGAATGCATTTTATCCACATGGATTGGAAAATGATTTGTTGTTGCATAAATACTGCTGCCCTTTGGAAAGCATGGAAGGTAATTGAACCAGCGACCTCTCTCTGCAGTCTTAAGGTAGGATACTGTTTAGTGAAAATGGATATTAACAAACAAGTGCTCAAGTGACTGGGTAACATTAAATAATTTTGACTCTTGAAGGTAATCGCACACTACTTTTTACGAAACTATTTTGATAACGCAGCACACTTTTTTTCTCTTCTTTTTTTAAAAATTGTTTTTAGCTCCTTTTAAATCTGAGATTAAGACGTCCTAAAATGAGTTTTGAAGTATGGAAATTCCAGCTTCTGATGTGCATATAAATGTATACGTTCAATATTTGGTTCAGTCTCATTTACCATGAGTTACCCCAAATGGTTGCAGTGGAGGCGATTAGCTTGTGCCTCTGCAGAGGTGTTACTGAACCCAAGTTTCTTATCCTCCTCTCTGTGGGCTTTGGCCAGCTCACACACCTGACTCAATCAAGTACACTAATAAGGTGGTCAGCAAACCATTTGGTGGTGGTTTTAGCACTGTGGGCAGGTGCTGTGTCCTGCTGAAAAAGGAATTTAGCATCACCGTAAAGTGCTCTAAAATCTTGTCATAAGTAGACGGCTGTGTTGACTGTGGACTTGGTGCTTGCTGGTCCACTGTGTTTTACCAACACAAGCAGATGACATGGCACCTCAAATCATCAGACTGGAAAACGTTCACTGGACTTCAGACGCCTGGATTCTGAGCCTCGCCTTTATTTTCCAAGTGAAAATGTGCAAACTGTACAACTCTTGTTCTCTTTAGCCCAGGTAAGACGCTGTATAGATGCTGTCACTGGCTCAGGCGTGATTTGATATTAGGAAAGTACATAAACAAGGTGCTTGATGCTTATTTTGTTTCTAAGGAGCCAGACTTTATTGTAATTTTTAAAGTGGTCTTGAACAGTTTTTCTACAGCTGATCTAAGGGTTTTTCTTTGGCCATTGGGTGCTTTTTCAGTCTTGTCCTTGACCCTGACCATTTTCAGAGGAATATTATTTTTTGTTTTGTTATGCCATTTAACACTGACATATGAATCATTCAAGCATACAAAAGGCCCCTAACTAAAGGGATGATACACAGTTGTCTACACATAACAGACAAATTGGCAAATAATCAATTTTAAAGTATCTTTGAGCACTTTGTTGCCACCAGTCTGATGCAAAAACAAATAAAATGTTTCAGTTTTAAGATGACAATTTGACAGCTATAAGTGTTTTTGCCCTAAAAAGTGATTCCAAGAAAGCCAAAGAGGCGTCACACTGTTGAAGAACAAAGGTGGTCATAGTATAGACTGAATTTCAAGCTTTCCGACTGTTTTTGCCTCACATACTTCCGTGCAGGTTTCCACTTCGGTGCATTCATTTATTGAATCATGTCCCATTTTTCCTAACAAAACAAAGCAACGAGGGGTGATTCAAAACTTTTGCATCTTACCGCAGAGTTAAGGGATTTTCATTTATAACTTCACTCATAAACAGGGGTGCACATAAGTGGTCCGCAGGTGCACATTCACTGTCAAAATAAAAGACGCGCACAAGATAAGAAGTTGCAACGCGCGTTTGCGTACATAAGATTTTCTGGAGCAGGACAGACATTTGTTTAGAACTCTTAAAGATGTCGAAGAAGCTCCTTTAAGCAATTACTTTGGTGTTCCTCCACCTCCAGAGAAATGTCAGGAGTCCGAACCGCAAAAGAAGCGCGTATTCTCGGAAAAATGGTTGCAGGAGGTGAGCTGGCTTCAAACAAATGATGAACGCACAGAGATGTGGAGCAGAATATGCCGTGAAAATGCCACTCTGCGGACAAAAACAGTGCCTTTTATATGTATGCAAACGCGTGTTGCAACTTCTTATCTGGTGCACGTCTTTTATTTTGACAGCGAATGCGCACCTGTGGACCACTTATGTGCACCCCTGCTCATAAAAGTCCAAAACACACTCACTGTGGTTCTATTAAGTTCTATGTCCATAACTGTGAATTTACAGGTAAATAAGTCATTTGCTCCCAGTAGAGTAGAGAGTTCACGTAATAGTTCTTCAGTTCAGCTCTCTACAACAGGGATGTCCATTTTACATCGTTTACTTTGATATTAATTGGGCCGAACCAGTGAAACTCCTGTTTCTGTCAGTGCAAAGTAGTTTAACTACACATTTAATCCCCGAGATATCTTAATATAAGAAAAAGAAGTGCAATTTAAGCACTTAAAATTCTCAGCTTTTCTAAATCTGCTTGATGTATGAATTGTAAGTGTGGACCTACTTTTAAAAAAGTTTCCATAATAGTTTAAAAAAAAAAAAAAACTTTTCAGTTACATAATTGTCTGTGTACTTACTTTGGTGTAGTGTGAGTGGACATGGGGGAGTTCTGTATCAGTAGGAGGTTGTAAAATGTAAGTCTAAATTTTATTCCCTCATTCAAATGTTTCAAAGCCATTGGTGGGCTGGATTAAGTGGTTCTCGGACCGATTCTTGTCCGCGGGCCTTATGTTTGTCTAACAACTAAAACCTTTTTTTTTTTTTTAATGTTATATTTTTTAATATAATAATTGCTCGTTATTCTTGGCGATAAACTATGGCACACAAACCTCCAGTGGTGAGTGGGGCGAGCCTGTGTGTGATGACATGTCCGCATGAGGCGCTGCTTGCTCAGACTTGGGCCTGCCGCTGCTGTAGATCCGCGGGGTGTAGAGCTGCTCTGCGCGCATCTATCCGCGGTGTTTCTGTGTGGGGCGTTCAGCCCAGCAGCGTCGCCTCTGCCTACCCACCAGCTTCGGGAAGGGACTGACTTTCTGGCTCCGCTGCCGATCCTCCTGCACTCCCTCCGTTCAAGAGGGGATAAACACTGAGCGTTAAAGTCCAAGCCGGGCAGCGTTGCAGTTTCAGCGTTAGCGGCGATTGTTATTTATTTTTATCCCCCCCTCCCTCTCTCTCTCGCTCTCTCCACTCACGCGACTCAATTGTTGCCGTTGGACCAAACGGGGTTGAACTTGAAGCGAACCCGCAGACATTTTGTTATTTCTGAGATTTCTTCTTCACTTTTTTCATCCCTGTGGAGGCAGCTGGCTACGGGGAGCGAGCCGCGAGCTGTGAGGGGGCCAACGGCACGAGGCGAAACACGGTCGGCGTTCACCTTCCGCTCCGCTCGCGGGCTGCATCCAAACATTTACTGCATGCACGGCGTTATTAATTTACCTGCGCTGAGCTCGCGACGCTGCCGCTCGTGCGTTAAGGCGGAAAGCTTACATCGGCGATGAATCATTTTGACTGACAGCTTTTGAAGAATTAGCTAGCTTTAGCCAGCACTGATGGTGCTTTCCTGCTCACGCTCGCAGTAAATACGGGGTCGGGACAACCCAGATAGCACACCGACTCTTTTGCCTCTCTAACGGCCGCAAAGTGCATCACTTATAATCGGCTTAATTTTATATTTATTTATTTAGTTTTTTAAAAGGGGGTGGTGGGGTGGGGGGAGTCCCCTAGCTACTGTTAGCTAGTCATCCTGCTAACGCTGGACAGCTCCTGTGTACGGCTGGGCTAGCTTTGGACAAAAGAAAGAGCAACGCAAGGGGACATATAAACACCGTGTTTGGGAAGGAGAGCAACAAACAAGGAACTGACATGATGTTTCCACAATCAAGGCACTCAGTAAGTGGCTTTTCATCTCAACAGTTAGGTCTGCTAAGTGTTTACGCATGCAGGTTGTGTCAGGTAGAGAGGAGATTACGCATGTGACTTGTTTCATGGCTGCAATTAACAGAGTTGCGTTTTTTAGTAAGAAGAAGCAGCATTTTGGGGCAGTATCGCAGTGTTGGTTTCTAACTGCACTGTTTAGTTCTGATAAGTTCTGTAGAGGACGTGTGGACTCGACATGGCAGTATTTGTAGTATTTGCATTGAAAAGCTGTTAAACTTTTGTTTCTCCCAGATGATTGCACTGAAAATCATCCGAATCAAACACCTCAGTTGAATGCTGTCACGTTTCATGTGCCATGTAGTTTCATTCTCCAAAATGCCAAAAAGCAGGCATTTAGGCAAATTGAGCTGTGCACTGTTACATGCAGGTGGGTGATTTTTTTTTTCTATTTTTTTTATTTATTTATTTTTATGAGTGGAAAATGCACATCTCTGTTCTCCTAAATCCCAAGTTTCCATGGTAACAGATACTCAAGTCCAGGGCATGCATTCATCAGTGAGGAAGACTCTCAGCCCATTGGTCAAACATTTATGTTTAGTAACTGGCAGAACTGTGTCACCTGTCACTGCAGTTGTGTCAGGATGGCTTTAGAGCCCTGATTCTATTAGCTATAAGATTAAATTAAATAGTATGTGTTTTTTTCTTTCTGGGCTGACACGTGACTTAAAATGACATTGGAAACCACCTCCATTATGTTATGAGAAACCTTTTGGTGGCCTCCAGTTTTTGCCCCCTGCAAAGGTGAAAGTAACAGTGTGATAGATCCAGGTAAACACAACAAACAGCAAAAAGACTTTGCTTTGCTGTTATGAATCATGCCCTCTGTTTTTCTCTGGCAACATTTTGTTGCCACCGCTAGTTCTCTTACTGTTGAAAGGGTAAGGGTTGTTTGCTGAAGCCGAAACCAGAATGTCTTCTGACACGAATGCTTTGCCCTTTGGCAGTCTGTGTGGCAGCCTGATTATGCTGCACTGTGCTGCTGCTGCTGCTACTGATGTGAGTCTTCAGAAGTAGGATGGAAGGATTTGGGAACCTCTGGTTGCAGTCTGGCTTGTCAGATCGGTGAAACCCTTCATAAGCACAGAGTCCCAAGAAACCTCAGCTAAATTATGTTATTTTCAATACCATCTGCAAATCCGAGAATACATAAATCTCTGTTTTATCCTTATGAATATCCCCTAAAGCAGAGAGTTTATCAGAGGTATGAAAGCAAGAGAAAAAAATTTATTTGTCTACAACCATTTTATTAGCATAATAACCAAATCAGATACAATTACAGCCTCTTACATTTTGTTTGTCCTTGTGCTAATTAATATGCTTCAGTTACAAACAGACCTTTCACAGTTGTTGATGTTTGTAGCTACAACGTGTAGTTACATATTTAGGAAAGTGTAGGGCCAGCTACGGCGTAGCGTATGGAGCTCTCTGAAGTCTACCCTGTAGATTAAACACAGTACTATAAATCAAATATTAGGCAGGACACAAGTTGGTCATCCGTTATTCTTTATCTGTATTTAAAACTGCTGAATTTCATGTGAGAGAAAGCAGACTTGAATTATTGCTTCACTAACTGACTGCAGTTCAAGGTGGCTCTCATGAGGTTGGGAGACACCCCCCCCCCCCCCCCCATAATCCATACCCAAACCCTGCATTTATTGCAGATGTACTGAATTGAACCTTAATGTATAGAAAACACCTTGTTCTTAGTAGCAGAGCAATCCAGTTTAAACAGTTACGCAACTTTAGAGCCGGCGTAATCTACATCAATACTTGCATCAAACAGAAAACCGATAGCTGCCAACAGGCAGAACAAGAACTCCTGTTCAGACAAGATGTTTTGGACTTCCTCCTCATAACGTGCACTGTCAAGCGGCAAGAAGGGGTTGACATTAAAGTTCTGCCTGCATACGAGGATTTCCTCGGGTCACAGGGTGGCAGCGTACTTGACTGCTTGCTTTAAATGTGTTCACTGAACTGATCATGGTGATTTCATCTTTATCCTCGCCCTGCAGTTCTGAATTAAATTCATCGAGCAGGTCAGTCAGATCTGTCAGGAACGCTAAGTCCAAAAGCTACTGGCAGTCCTCTAGTTTTGCATGTTTTCGAGCTTTAGAAAACCTTTGATTTCAAACAACATCTCGCCAGGAATTTCACACTACTTAGCCATCTAAAATTAGTGTGAAGCAGTGGCTCTGTCTACTGTAAATAACCCAGTACACTTTGAACCTGTACTTGAACTACTTCTTGTTTTTTAAGAACTGTAGCGATAAGATGCTACCATTGCAGCCTTGCCCGTGGTGTTGGGGTGGTAAAACCCAACTCTTTTAGGGTGTGTAGCGTTCATACCTCAGAAAATTTCCTTAGTAAGAACAAATGGGCTTAGAATTTGACAACATTTGCGTACAAGTACTTTTGGTGCCGTCTGGTTACTATTTAGTTATGTCCTTACTGTGAAAAATTGCAAGTGTGTATGTGAGACACCGGGGAGTTTTTATTTGTCACTTTCACCATGAAGACACAGTAACATGTTGAACTTGTTTGCAGATAGAGATGAATACTTGAGTCTACCTTGATTAGAGGACAGAAGTGGATAGATATCAGGTACAAAAACAGGAAAAACAGTGTGAAGTCATAACATTTAGTAGCATTTAAAAAAAAATACTGAAAGTTAATGTTAAAAGTGTTTATTCTGTGTAACAGTCAATTGAGTCTGTTAGGTTACCTAATTTTTGTAGTGGTTGTCTAAAAGAAAACAAGTACCACCTGTGCATAGTCCCAGCAGTGTTGCAACTTGAGTCCCGTGATATAAAAGGACATTTAGTCACTGTAGTTATTCATATAAACACTGGTGTACATTTTTGTGTAAGGTGTGTTGTGTAAACCACAACACTGTGGAGCTACTACAATAACGCAGCTGCTGGCACCTTATTTACTTACAGTTGTTTACTTGCACTTACTGCAAGCATCAATAAAACATTGTTCAGTATTTTTTTTCAGTATTGTCATTTACGCAAATTTTCTTGAAAAATTGTGATGTCATTTTGAGGCTATGTCGCCCACTCCTCATTACAGTTGTGCATGACTATCTCTGGAAGAGAAAGTTATTATTGTAGCTTTTGTCTTTGTCTTTGCCAGAGTGCTGGTTACCACAACACTGTGTATATCCTCCCAGACACTCAGATTATTAAATACTCCTAACATTTGAGTGAATAACAACCTCTCCATTTTGTTTGCTTCCAGTGGATCTCTGTGGATCCTAAAGAAAACCTTTTATCAGAGAGTACAGTAAAGGTACCGTTTCTGGACAAGCGAAAAAATAAAACAAAAAACTTATGTCAGACAGTTGTTGTTATTGTATTATTAATATTAAAACCTGCACTCCACAATTACTGGGGAATTACTGGGACGAGATGCCATCTTTGGTCTTCTCTCATCTCTGGTTGAAGTTGTAAACCAGTCACCTCCTGATGGAGTGAGTCCTCAGTCACCTTTTCCAAGGTGAGAGCAGCTGGGCCACTCCACTCCTGCCTGTCTACTTATCTAGGAGGTTATTTTTCTAATCCAATTGAGTGCTCTTACGCCTTATTGGAGTATTAAGACCAAACTCACAGGATTAGAAATGGGGTTTGGGAATTTAACGTCTTTTCACCGGAGCTGCAGCTGGTTCAGTCTTAACCGACTACAGTCAGTCACGCCTAACCTTTCACATACACACCGCCCTCCACTGTGAATTTTCACATAAATAAACTGTACAAACACACACATTCCCTATTCAAACCCTCTCTTCAGTCGCTGCTGTTGTCATAAAGGTTCAGGGATGGGAAGTATATGTGACACCCATATAGATATGAGTGTCACCGATAAGGACCTGGCGGATGAGAGAAGTGGCACCGCGATATAGCAAACTGATGGGTCTCGCAAACAAATTTAGTTACTTACACATTCAACAATCCTCTCATGTCAGATTTTCAGGGGAACCTCTTATTGGTTGGGATGCTTATTAAAATATTTAGGTATTTCCTATTTTGAATTTTTAAACCTGTTGACTTTACTGAGACATTTGAGGCACATTTCCTCAATGCAAAGTGTATCTAAAAGGCATATTTGCAGAGGCCGGTAGGCTTTTAGCTGTTTCATAATTGTACACAAGTGACAGATGTTCCCGTCTCCATACTTTTTGCTGTTTGGATAGTTGCTTCTTTCCTCAGATAACTGAACCCATGGACCATATCAGCTAAGTCAATAACATTACAATTTTAGCAAACATTTAAGTGTAATTTATTTGCTTCATTGTATTTTCAGTCCACTCTACCTTTGTTAAGGCTACAAATTTAAATATACTGATTCAAAACAATTTTATAGGTTTCATATACACTGAAGCAAATGCTATCATATTGTCTGACGCTGGGAATACAACGGGCAGCTGGGTCTTGGAAGCAGTTTTGTTCCATACTTGGCATGGCTTTAGATCAAACTGGGAGCATTTCAGAAGCAGTGTTCACTCTGTATAAGGTTGTTTAATTTGAAAATTGATTAGATTCTCTTTGCCATTCCTGTGGCTTGACTTCCTGCCCTCCTCAAGTGTTCTGTGCAACTTGACTGCTTTGGTTAAAAAAAAAGAAAAAAAAAAGACCTGCTTTTTTTAAGCAGCACAGAGTGGAGGACTGCTGCAGGAACACTTCTGAAATATCTGCTGGAATTACAAGTTGTTTTAGGTGAGAATGAAAAATGTGACCTTGATGACGAAGAAGAGGCTATCTTCAGCTGCTCTGTTATTCACAAGGGGTCTTCACAGTGGGTAGCTCGGCATGTTTGATTTGGCAGAGTTTTTACGCTGGATGCCCTTCCTGATGCAACCCAATAAGGACTTGTGTCTCCTCTGGGATCCACTCGGGACACGATCAGTAAGCGAATGTGTAAACACTGAACTTGACCTTGACCTTAAGCACAGTTTGGGTGAACACCCATTAGTTGATCAGTAATATTTTAGGAAGAATAGAGATACTTGTGAATTTTGATCAGTGCATCCCTTGCTGTGAGCTCATCGGTCATTTTACTGTTTAAGCTATTCATACATGATTTTTGTTAAGTGATCCTAAGGAATGGCCAGTTCATTGCATGCTGCTTGGTTATTGACATTTGTTTGCCATTTGATGAAGCACTTTGAAAACAGCCACAGCAGATATAAAGTGTTGTTGAACAAGTGAATAATTCCAATGAAAATGATAAAAGTCCAAAAACAACATAAATAAGAACAACGATAATACAATAAAAACAAATAAGATCACTGTCTTATGTTGGGTCAAAAGTCAGAGTGTATAAATGTAATTAAAAATAAGTTTTAAAAATGGACAACATAGGGGACTATCTCACGTGCAAATGGCAGCAATGGAAAATGCTCTGTTCTCTTTGAGCTTCCACTTAGGTTTCTGTATAAATTGGCATTGTTAGTCAGACGACTGGTGAGCTAGTCTAACAGTAATCGAGCCAAGACTATAATAAAGGCATTTATTACTGTCTAAATTCTGCCTATGGAGGAAAGGTTTCACCTTTGCCAATTACCTTAAATGAAAGAAGCTAGATTTCACTAGTGCACCAATTTAACTGTCCAGTTTAAAGTCACTGTCTATTATAAAGCCCAAATTTGAGGGAACAAGTCAACAGGAGGGGGGCCATAGGAACTACTGGGTCTATACACCACCACTTCTCTTTTCTTTCTTTTCATTAAAACATAAAAAGTTACGGCCATCTAAGTGATGATGTCACCAAATACTTACAAAAAGTGATTTAATTGAGATTGCATTCTTTCGCCTTAACAGGAGATAGAGCTGACTATCATCAGCATAGCAGTGAAAGGAGGTTTTTTTGAATGGATCCCAGCGGAAGCCCTAAAATTGAGCCCTGTGGAACTCCGCATTGCAGGGATCAGAATCAGTGAGACAGACAGAAAATAATTGGAAAATAGACCTAAAGAAGTGCCACAAGATGCTGTAAATGACTTATTAGGATATCATAGTCGACTCTATCAAAAGCAGCGGTTAGATCAAGCAGAGGAAGAATTACATAGTCACCAGAATCTGTACTAGGAAGGGTTTTAAATACGGATTGGAAAAAACTCCCAGATATCATGCTTGTCCAAAAAGGTCAGTGGTAAATTCGTTGCTAGTGGACATTTTAACCTCCAGTTGCCAAGGTAACCCTGTAATGTAATTGCCACCCACTCATATGTCAAAGAGCCCCACAGATGCTGGTCTAAAATGTCCTCCAGTGGGTTATCTGATGTTCATATATCAGCTAAGGAATCAAATATTTTGCACTTGTAGTTAAAAAAGAATTGGAGTATTCCCTGCAGACTGGAACATTTCTAACGTTTTTAAACATCTGGCACAGTGCTCATCGCTTTGGTTTCTAAGTTCCTTGATGCCGGAGTTTATAGTGGAAAGTTGGAAATTTCAAATTGTACTGTAACTTTCACGTAGTTTACCACAGTGTTAAAGAAATAAATGTACACAGTTAACTTTCACGTTGTGTTTGTGTTATTAGTTGGTGCTTTATGGCATCGGAATAATTGTTTTCCATAGAACTTTGGAGAAAGTTGAAGGTGCACTGCTCAGCTGGCTACATGACAATGATGGAGGAGGATATCCAGCCCAAAGAGCTGCAGCGTGGCTCTGACTCTACTGTTACAAACCAGTGGGAGAGTCTGGTACAACCCAGCTGTGGACAATAACTTGCGCTAGCTTCAGAGCAGAGAATTCAGGTCTTGTCAAAACCATGCGGCTTAGCTGGCTTATCCAGCGCCTGTGCAAAATATTGCGGCTGTGGATGGGAGCAGAGTTGACTGCTTCTGTTGTAAGACAGAGATGTTGTATTTAAGCTGATGCACTGCTGGCTCAGCGGTTGAATTGATATTTTTTGTTTGCGCTTCTTTTCATGTTGACACTAGTGATCTTTATTTGGCGCTGGAAGGGCGCCAGATTTTCTCCATGCAAGAAAAACGCTCATGTCTGAGTGTCAGAATCCTTTAACATATTGATAAAGGCAGCAACGTTGCATATCCCATGTCTGAAAAGGGCTTTAGAAACAAAGAAGACTAAGGTTTCCGAGGTTTAACGCGGGATTCACTTGTCATTTTATGTCAGTGGGCACGTTTTAATCCCCCGTTGCAGGTTACAGGCACAGTTCATTGGTTTAAGAGGGAAAAGCCTCATTTGATCGTGGCACAGTGCCTGACCCAGTTGACAGCATTTGCCATATTGTTTGGGTGTTGATTAATCCTAATGCAGCTTCAACAAAGCTGGCTGTGGCGTGAAAGTGGAGCAACTGAAAGGCCTGGTGCCAAATCCAGAGAGTAGCGCAAGTAATATGGAGGCAAAATCTCACAAGTCCCCTGAGCATGTGCTCGACTGTAGAGATGGCCACAGGTTGCACACACACACACACTCTTGCACACAGCACACACACTTCCACCTCCTCTTGCCTGTCTCCCTTTATCATGTGTTTCCTCCCAGATCTAATGTAGTGGTGGGAGGGTCAGGGGCAGAGGGTGCACAGGCATTATTAAGCCCACTTGAATTAACAGAACAGCCCCCAGCCTTTCCTCTAAAGCCTCCAGCTGGGGGGAGCTTAATCCCCATGGTCCCCTGTCTCGCCCATTAAACAAACTCCCCCCGCCCCTGCTCCATCGCTCTGCTGCACACACACAGACACACGTTACTGTGTGTCTGTGTATGAGAGAGAGCAACAAGCTTAACTATGTGTGTCTGATGATTGGCGGCGGGGGGGGGGTTACTGGACCTTAGTGCGTGCACAGTAATACGCACAGAGGCGAGCATGACAACGCACAAACATGCACGTTGGCTTTCTTTTCTGGTAATTATTGCTCTAGTACATGCATAGAAATAAAAGGATTTTTCCCTTTCAACGTCAATTGGAACCCCCCACCCCTCCCTCGCTCTCTCACACACACACACACACACACATACACATTCTTACCAGCCTCAAGGGTCTTATCTGCTTTTTGTATCTGGGGAACAAATTGAATGTGGGGCTTGACACACGCAGGCCAGCAGATGTCTGGGTCATTGAGGTTAGGCCAGCTGATTAGCATGACAAACACAGCCCTGCATGTGCCCCCCACCCACCAACCCACCCAAACATCACCAACCTGCAGGAGGCCCCTCATTTAAGTGGCCGAGTAGAGGCCATGGGTCACAGGTGATGTTGATTTTGGTGAAGGGCCACAGTGGATGATTGTCAGAGTGCTTTGGGGTTTGGTTAAAATGGAGGGGTGTAGATTGGTACAGCCCTTCTCTTGTTGAGCATACACACATACTGACTTAGGCTCAAGTAGGCAGAAAAGATGCGAGTACAGATTCAGACACTGACTTATACCTCCTGCTGGTGGCTGGCTTCCCAAACTCTGCAAATGCACATTGGAGGACAGCGAGCTGAGTCTGTTCCTTTTTCTTCTTTGTTTCTAAACACAGAAAGCCCACCTGAAAATGAGAAAACACTGCAGTGCCAGCATAATTTTCATGCTTTCTTTTTCTTCAACAACCCATTTATGTGTTTGGTTGTAGAAGAAACAGTTTCTGCTCACCTATAGAGTAGATCAGATGTGGGAACATGCTATGTAGTCAAAACAATAGATGGATGTAGTCATTCATATTATGCATATTGAAGCCTTGCCATGTTCTTTTTTTTGAGCAAGAAATTATTATATTTGGATTAGAGATTCCCCAGTTGACTGGCCAGAGACAAGAATCGGTCTGTTTCCACTGCTCTCCGCACATATGACCATTAAGGAGCTAGTCTGTGTTATACCACAAAGCCGCACAGGCAAATAGTTGGACACATGCTTAAAGCCTCTTACTTTGTTGTTAGCTTGGAACTGAGTGAAGACTCAGACTTTTCACTAAAGTAAACAGCAGAGAAAACCGCATAAATGTTCGTGACAACAAACCTAATGAGTCACTTAAACATGGACATTTTATAGAAATTAACAAAGAAAAAGTGGCTTAAACTAAAGCTATCCAGAACTCGGAGCCAGCCACAAACTAACAGCCTCAGTTTGAGCAAAGGATCAAAACAGTTATGAGAAAAATTATAGAGCCGAATGAATCCGGGAGAAGGGTTGATGTCCTGTTATTCAGTGAAGTTATCAAGTATATGCATATGTATTGTATAGGCTGTCAGTTTTAGTTCTTATAAAGAATAAGAATAATTGGCAGATAGCAAATAATCAGAAATCATAATTTGCTGAGAAAATTGCAATCGGTGCTGCTCACACTCTGCAAACCTGCTAGAGTGTGCTTGGGTCCAAGTGACATAAATTTTGTCCACATACTGTGAGTATGAGGCTCCGTGCAGACGTCTGCGTTCCTGTAAATTTTATATGATCACACAGACTGAGAAACTGCACTGCAGTGTATCAATTATACACACGGACCCTTCAGGCAGACTTCCAGCAGAATTCCCAGAAGTAGAACAAGAGTGACGATCGGTCCATGGTGTTTGAACTGCCGAGGGGCGCAATGCAAAGACACATCTGATTAATCTAATTACAATTTCACTGACCAAAACTTCTTGGATGAACTGTACACAAGAAGCTATATTATTAGTTAGATAGCTGCATTAAAAATGCTCCAAAAGGCATCAACAGCACAAACAAAGTTAAAAGATCAGTGGCTTCACTTAATTGATTTGTATTTGGGTTTGCCTTGCTGATAGCATAGGGGTAACTTGGGTTCTGTGGTTCATGATTGCCATTTTAACCCCTTACCTTGCAGTTCTCCGCATGTATGCCTTCTTTGTGTTTGACTCCATAAATAAGTTGCCTTTTGCACATCATCAGTTTGACAAGTTACTAGAAAAATATGACCATGTTTTTGTGAAAAAGGCTGAAGAAAAGGCAGATTAATGTAAACTTTAATTCAGTAGTGTTGGGCAAATATTAGGAGTTGAGTGCATTAAGATAAATTGAGATGGAAAAAGATGACGTGATAAACAACATGGTAATGGACTGGCATGCATATAGGGGCTTTTCTGGAGTTGCTGACCGCTCTAAGCACTTTCGACTTCAACCCGCATTTATACATTCACACATTGCTTTATTCTATACACTTAAAGCACTTTGTCTGCCACTCATCACTGGCTATTTTAGAAGCACGAGTTAACCTAACATGGATTTAACCTGAGCACTCAGAGGAAACCCATGCATGCACAGGGAGAACATGCAAAACCCCAGTTTGGATTAAAAGTCGAAATCTTCTTGCTGTGGAATGACAGTGCTGAAAACGTCATCACTGTATTTATAGTTTTTCATGCAGTAATTGTTGAAGGTTACCGTTTTCTCATCATATAAATATCAATGCTATTTTAGTTTGCTGCTGCTTCAGTTGAGCAGACGCTGTAGTGTTCGGTGATTCAGATTCTTCAGCCCACATCACATCATGATTTATGCTCTGAGTTTCAGTCACTTTTGGCTTTTATCAATACTGTTTCCACTGAAGTTTAGCCAATTATAGCATACTGTACATTAGTTAGTTTGAACTTTAAAAAAAGTAGGATTCATAAGTATGTCTGCAAAGAGGAATATTTTTTATGTATATTATGCATAACAACAAACGCACAAGCACCTTGGAGTTTATGGCACCCCAGAGAAGCATATGGCTTGAACAAAGTACTGAATCAAGGTGACGGAAAACGTGTCACTGCTCTATAAATGATGCACTTCCCTGCTGGGCCAATCAGTTACAAAACTCTCACCTTGTGGTGATTTTATAAATAAATAAATAAAGAGAAATTAACATGATTATCCACAGATTCTGATGAAAAGAAATAAACAACTAATGGCGTATTTTTAAGGTACAAGCAAGGCTAAACTTTTATGAGAGAGCTCGTAAATGCTTGTTATGTGCTGTATGTGTTACAGTTACTGTCATGAAACCTACAATGAAGCTTAACTGAAGCTGCCAGTTTTTTTACAGTATTTATACAGTATTCTATTTAAATCACCCCTAAACTTCTTTAGTGGCGAGGAGTCAATTATCCATCTCTTATCTGTCTATTTGTCCATCTATCTGACTCCAGTTGACAAGATTCAGTATTCCTCCTTGAAAATTGAACACACTGATCACAAAATGATGATAAATGTCTTTATCCAAAATGTGCTCAAGGTCATATTTGTCTTTTTACGATCACTTTTCCATTTTACAGGAGTACTGGTCAGATTTTGTGAGCCTCTTTAGCTTCTCAGTGTCTTTTCTTACTCTCACTTAGTCCAATACAGGTAACCAATGACAACAAAACTTTCTTTATGTATTTCACACATTGCAGTAACCTATGAATTGTGATGGATCACAAGCCAGATGAGGGACTGCGTCATTGACATTCTGGTTTTGTATGATTATAATACAGAAACTAAAGGTTCCACAGAAGCATGAGACTTGCAAGTTGAATTGTCGGTGCATCACTTTGTCAGCTCGGGCTGCTTTGCTTTACACAAAGTACCACAGCAAATTTACCAGAAAGAATGTGACCATAAACAAAAACAGATGTCCTGTGTTTGGTTTCGCTCAAATCTGCGGGAGATACTGATGTGTGTTTCTGAGTGTGCTTGCGTGTATTTCTGCTGCATTGCCTTCACGGACGAGGCCTGCATGTCAAGGTTACAAATTCACAAGTAATAGAGGACTTTGTTCACGTGGGATGTCCTTTTATTGTCTGTATACATTCTTCTCTTTTAGCATGAGTACAAAATGTGTGTGTGTGCCCGCGTTTCCACACAAAAAAATGTGGTAATGACTTTGTGCGTGTGTGTCTTTGCAGGCATGTTTGCAAGTTTCTCTTAAAGTGTGTGTGTGGTTTTCTCGTGTGGGAGTTAATGTTGGGGGGATGTAGTGAGGAACTGCATCAGTATTCAGCAGTTGCTTCCTAGGAGGAGAGTGTGGGAGGTGGGAAGAAAGGAGGGTGGCGGTGGGTGGGGTAAACCTTCCCCAGAGCAGAACGGTGCGATGGGCTGGAACAAAGCGGCTCGACGGGAGGCGGCTTGATTGCCCCTGCCTGGCCGCGGCCCGCAGATCTGCCAATGTGCAAAGGCGAATTAGATGTTCTGTTTGTGTGCCTAACAGCGGTAAGGCCATGACTGAAACAATATGCTACCACATCCCCACCAACAGCCTTTTCAGAGACCATTCAACAGCAGGGCAATGAGAACCTCCCTTGTTCAGTCTGTCCTGGTCCCATTACTATAAAAAACTCATTTGCATGCTGTTGGCGTAAACATGAAATCAAATAGAGCTCATCAGCATACACTTGAAATTACAATACTCTGATAGAAAACAATATGTGCCAAAGAACTCTGGAGTTCCCCCGGTGTTGCCCAAATATCAGTGCTCCAGCTTTCTCCTTTCATTGTTCACTTACTTGTTGCAAACTTATCTAATCTTCCCTTCTTCGTTCCCGGTCTTTTTTCCTTCTTTGGCTGTTGTAAGTAATAACCTTGGTTTTTACAAGCAGGCATCAATCATCTACACAGCCGTACTGGGTGTAATCTTAAAGCCCCCCTTCTGCGAGTCTGGCTTTAATCTCAGCCATGGTTTCCAAACCCACAGTACTGTCGGCCTCACCACTTTCCCCACTTTTGACAAATTGCCCATTTCCCTTGGCTTTGCAATCTCTGCACTCTTTTCCTGTGGTGTGTGTGCATGTGCGTGTGCGTGTGCGTGTGTGTGTGTGTTACACTATGCCTCCCCCACCTTATGTTAGGTCTTATTGTGTACAAGCCTGTGTGTGTGTGGGTATAGTGTACTATATTTTTGTACACAGGTGCATCTGTGTTTGCAGGGCAGCGTGCTGTAACTGTCATGTTTGTGTGTGTTTGTACTGTGTACTTGGCTGGCCTCGCTCGGGGGGGTCAAGATAGTTCAGAATGGGGAGGGAAGGTAAGACATGCCAAGCCTATGTTTGCAAGGGCACTTCACTCGAAGTGATAAAAGTAGAATAATCCCCTTTAAAGCGTCTTAACGAGGTCAAATCTGTTGGGCTGCAAGAGGGAGGTGTGTGTATGTGTGCTTGTGTGTTGTGGGGATAATGCTGCAGAAATGGGGGTAAGCCTCTGCTTGGTTTGTGAGAGATAATAATCAAAATCAAATTCCTGGCCGAAACAGGATTAGGCTCTCCCCGTGCTCTAAAGCCCTGTCCAGAGCGGCTGAAGACACAATCCTATTCCTCAGCCTCTCCTCTCTGATACACATACACACACTTAGCCGCTAACATAGCAAGGCTTCCTTTTGGCCCAGACAGAGTTGGCTGGGGGTGAGCTTGGATGTGGGCCAGTTAGCCCTGTCCCTCTCTCAGATCACTGGGCTCATATGCTTTAGTCCAAACACTAATCCGGGATATTTAGATGGAATTGTTTGGTTGGAGCTATTCTTAGATGGAGGATGTGATCTTGTTTGCTGCTCGTGTGTTAGCAAAAAGCTTAAGCCCTCAAAGGCTCTGTGAATCATGTCAGGATGGATTTTTGCTGAAATGTTTGCCCAAATAAACGCACACACCATGCGTTCGTTTCACCAGTACAAAGAGACGGGATGATGCTGAAAGTGGAATGACTGGAGTCGTGCTCAGACAAATGGGCGATGGGTTGCATGTATATTTATAAATGCAGAAGACATTGTTTACAGTACATGTTGGCATCAGTCTGAGTCAATGAGTGAAACTCATCTGCGATGTGTGCCTTTGCCATAAGGTCAGGTGGTTGTCAGCCTGTTATATTCCTATGTAAAAGCAAGGTTGCTGAGTACCTATGTCATTTTGCTGTTAAATCGCCATACTGCAGCAACTTCATCACTAAAGGCGGAGGATTTTCTTACTTTCTGTTTCAGTTCCGTGCATTACTGGCTGGAGTCCGAATGCAACTGGTTAATGTGAATTTCTCTGATGTTGAAAGCCACAGGTTTGCAGATTTTTTTTTAACTCACAAACAGATTGCACATAACTGCCAACTTCACCCCATTAAATCATAGACTGATAGCAACTTGACTCCATCTTTGAAACAACTATTTCAAAGACGGTGCATTTGCAAATTAATTTCACACGGTTGCAATACTTATGTTGTTCTGCAGTCTCCAACTGCTGCTTTCTGTGGTGTGACTGTAGCATTATAAAGCAGCTGTACACGCAGGTTTGACATGCTATCTAAATTGAGTTAAATTTCAGTGAATACTAGTGCATAAAAACTGCTTGTATAAAATCATCAAATTTAATAAAAGCTGCCAGAAAGTTTACAGACTTTGACTCCACACACTCTTCCAGCTGGAAGTTATACTTAAGTCACCGTCTTTGCTCTTGAGGAAATCTCCCATTGATTTTAAATCATGACAGCGCACAGAATGGATGCGCCAACACCGCATTTCTACTGCAGTCAGTGAACGTGGCTATAGCAGGTGTGAGAGTAGTACACAAGTGGCGCATATCAGTTTTATAGTCATGAAGTGTTTGTATTTAAAAAAAACAAACAAACTGCCAGTGTATGGCTGTAGCGCTGGGTTTTATTTTTATATTTCCTGTAGAGCTGGGCGATAAAACGATAACGATATGTATTGCGAAATAACTTTTTCTCAATAGAAAAATTAAACTATTGTGATAGGCCTCATCTCTCTTGTCCTCTTAAAAAAAAGAAAAGAACAGCCAATCCAAATTAAGTAGCACAGAGCCGAACCAATCACAGGCGCAGCGTCACGTCACGTGACTTGTTACGTACAGCACAAGCGCCAAGGCGCACATGTGTATTTGTTTTTGCAGCTGTGCAGCCCGAGTAATGAAGGAAAGGAGTTTGCCGACTAGAGAAAAATCAAGGTTACCGAAGAAAAAACAGATGATGGTTCCAATGCCGGAGAGATTGTCGAACGGCACGTCTGGAAATACAATAAAGCGGTGCATGCTCAATCTCTGACTGAAAGCGCTAATTCGTCATTCGGCTGTTGTCAGACTAAAGTACCTGTTAAAACTGTTTGAAAAGCTAAGCTATACAACAAGGAGAGATTGAGAATTTTCTTTTAGTTCTCAGTTTATTTGATATTGACAAAAGTTAGTCAATTTTGTCTGTTCTTCTGTAAAACGACCTAAGATTTATTTTTATAATTAATATTTTGTTTCTAAGTGGAATTGACAATTTAGTCTGTTTTGTTTGTTCTATTTTGAAACTTAAACGCTTTAGTGGCTGCCTTTTGTGTAGTTTGCAATATTTGCCTTTATTTATCTGAAACTGAAGTCTCATGTTCCTTAAGTACATCTACCCTGTTGAACTTATTATGGGAAATAAATATTTTAATTAAAACAAGCTGCTAATTATTTCACATTTTACTTGTGAGCAACGGCACATTTAAATCTTACAAATATAGTTATTTGGCTTATATCGTGATATATATCGTTATCGCCTGAAATGAAAAAAACATATCGTGATATGAAAAAATCTTATATCGCCCAGCTCTAATTTCCTGTGTATAATCTATATGTCTTTACTTATTCCTGTTGCATAAAGTCAGTGAAATACATGGCAGGGTATACGTGCTGGTTTCAGAATCCGAATCATACAGAGCCTACAGATTCAGATTCATGACGAGTATTTGGTGTACATTATCACTGGATTTTTAGGGTGCTTCTCACTTTTATGGTTGAAAATCTGCATTATTATTGAGTCCTTGGTATTAAAATATGTCTAAATGTAAGCACTTGTACTTGGTGTGAAAGTAAGTTGAACTGGGGCATCGCCCACATGCATACTGCCAGCAGTAAATTACCCATAAAATGTATAATCTCACCATCAGACTCAACTAAAAAAAGAATACTCTTTGTTTTTGCTTTCAGCAGAAAAAGAAATCAGATGGAAACACTTGTTCTTTTCAGCCACGTAGAAAAAAACGTCATGCCTGAAGAATAATAATATGCCTATACTCCACACTCAGATGGGCAGTGGGAATCTGTGATGGACAGAAAAGCCGGACGGCTCAAATGGCATCCTTGAGACTGTTGCTATGGAGCAAACACAACCTGGCATTGAAAAATAGGCCAACTGTTCGTCAGTGTGGATCTTCTGCATTCATTTAAAAGTGGGAGTGAGATAACATCCAGTCATTAGTGAGTGATTACAATGCCAAGGTTTCATCCCTGCCCCCAGCACATACATGCACGCACGCACGCACACGCACACACACACACACACACACACACACACACACACAGAAACACACTCCGGCTGAGATGTAAACAGTTAGGCAGTGCTCCAGGAAATACAATCCCCACACTGCTGCTACCCTCAGGCAGGATTTATACTGAGGAGGATGTTTTCCAATGTATCCTGCTGTTATTGTGTGTGTGTGTGTGTGTGTGTGTGTGTGTGTGCGTGCATGCATGCATGCGTCACTGTGTGTGTGTAGATACATGCTGTTGTCTCCGCTCTGTTTGTGTGTCTAAATGCTCCACTGTATTCATGTATTGTTGGTGTGTCTAATCACTGTAGTGTGATCTATGTGTGTGTGCGTAAAGCTGAGTGCCCTCTGTAATCTCCATCCTTTGCCATCGCTTTTGTCGACTGATCCGTGGAGCAGAAACGGCCTTAGCCTGATTCTTATTTAAAATAGACATTATGGTTCACAGTAGACTTCACATGGATTGGACCAGATGATGAGGCCAGGAAGGGTGGGTGCTTGGGGAGGGGCGGGGGTGGGCGATGAGTGTGCTTAGGGTTGGTGGGTGGGGGATGGAGGTGGGGCAGCAATTTCCTGAAACGATGAATCCCATTTATTCGCTGAAGACTGTCTCAATTGCCTCACCAGCGCACAAAGCTTTTTAATGCTTTAATTACGTCTCAAAGGAGCAGGGCAGAATCAAATTAGAGATTGTCCTACATTTAGGTGCTATGCGCACATGTGTGTGTGTGTGTGTGTGTGTATATATTATGCAAATTTGTGAGGGTGTGTGTGTGTGTGTGTGTGTGTGTGTGTGTGTGGGCTGTTGTATCCTTGTGTATGATTCATGGCAGTGAACATTTGTTCCTCTGGCAGCCGAGCACCATATATAGAGGCTTATCACACCCCACACACAGATGTGCACACACACTTACACACACACATCCTCTCAACCGTTTACACTGTCTAGGCTATTCCTCTGCAACACAAACAAAATGCAACACACACACACACACACACACACACACACACACACACACACACACACACACACACACACACATACATTAGCCCAGCTCTCTCTTGGACAAACACATCCACTCACGCAGCATGCAAGCACCTTTTTTTTTGTCACCGCAGATGGCATGTGTCACAATATTACGGCAGTATTTCATTAACATTATGGGCATCCATCTGTTGTGTGCTCTCAGGTCCCCATAGAGCACCTTGTTTTGGTCACTGACAGAGAAAGAGATAATAAACATTGTTAACAGTGTATGTTTCATGGCGCTGGGATAGCCTTACATACTCTGGTTGTAGAGTGGTAAAAATCTCTCACTAGCACTGAGAGAATTGTGCTCATAGCTCTTGTACTTTGCTGGATGTCTTATCAGAAAAAGGGTTTGATTTTGCTGTACAGTTTTAAAATATATTTAAAACTGTGAAGCATTTTTCTAAAGCTATATTGACTTGTGCAGCCACTTGTTGACAGCTGCCAACCACTCAGTCTATCTACCTTCCTACATACGACACAGTTTTCCTTTCACCATCACGCTCTTGTCCTTTTGTGCAATACAAATAAAAGTAAAGTCTATATCTCCACGCCTGAAAGGCTTTAGATCACGCCACCTTTTTCCTCCTCCAGGCACATGAACTGAAATAAGCTGATTGAGTTTTTTTACATTTCTGCAGAAACTGAAGAGACTTTGCAATGCATTTAACTAATTAGTAACTAAATTTACTAATAATTGTAACTGAAAATTAATTACTGAATTTAGTACAGTAATGCATTACTGAAAAATGTAATGTGATTACAGTAATTACACCCAGCAAGTAATAGTCAAATCCCAATCTCTTTCCCTTAGGGCCGTATGATGCACTGGGGTAAATAACAGTGTTGCCATTGCTGCAAAAATAAATGAAATAAAATGAAAAATATCAAGCTGAAAGTAGAGAGTGTAGAGTAATTACTCAAGAAGCAGAATTATCAATCAGATGTGAAAATGTCATCAGCAATTTGGAGTCAAAGTTGGGCTAATAAGCATCAGGTTCCTGTAGGCTGCAGATGTTGTAATTCAGGCTGTTGTAAATGTGGAGGAGCAATATTTGTCAGACACTGTTTGTCATTTTTGGTGAAACTGAGCCACTTGTCCTCAGTGACTTCAGTGTGCTGTGTGTGATGTACTAAACTAAAAATGACTTTTTTAATGTGACATTTTCATTATCTTGCCTGATAAGTCACACAAATCTATCATCGCTGTTTCTTTATCCAGTTTAGTTTTTTAATTGACATGTTATAACTATGGCAGCCAAAAGCTGATTTCTTATTTCAGGCTGTTATATAATGTGAATCTTTTGCTGTTGCATCCAACATTTCTCACCTGTTTCACAAGATAGTGATGGGAAGGTGAGACAGAAAAGGTGTCATTGCCATAAAAGCCCTAATCTGGCCCTTGTGAGTCTTGGTGTTTGGTTTTATGGTGTGTTTTTTAGAAAGTTCTTGCTCCTTTTCTTGCTTTCTTCTGTTTCTTATTTTTCTTCCTTCTGCCTCCACTTCTTTTCTCTTCTTCAGCTACCTGGGGCAGCTGACTCTTTGGCATGTTAAACGCTTGCATATTACAGTTCACATAGAGGAAATCGGATCTTGAGCAACAGCTCTGCCCTCTGGCACAGGGGGCAGCCTGTACATAGACACACAAACATGGACACACAGTGCAGTGTGAGCTCCACGGCTGCCTCTAGCCAAGTGCCTTGTGTTGACACAGGCTCTGTGTGGCACAGGCCCATATAGCTGAGCTGTTGTTTGCTGAGCTTGGTCCATGCCGTACTGGCTAGAGAGATAATGGAAAAGGTTATTCTTCTTTACAGTCGAAGCCTCTGTCTCTAAGCAGCAGACTGGTTTGTTTGGGATTGGGGTTTTTGTGTCTGTAGGCAGAATTATAATGTCAGGGCTTCTTGTACCATTTGGAAGTGTAATGGCCGAGGTCACTGTCAGAGTTTTACGGGACTGCACGTTTTATGTTTTTCTAAATAAAAGTCTTAAGTTCCTGTGCCTCTTCCGACCTTAGCGCTTCTGAATTTCCCAAATGTTTTGCGGCCATAGTACGAAACGCATTTCATACATGTACATGATACCAAATGTTTTTACCCTGAAAGAATGCCTTCCCTACTTAAAACCATGGTAGAGTACTCGCTACTGAGCCATTAACAAAAAAGCGAAACAAAAAAACTTTATCCTGTGAATCAAATAGATCTGCTCTTACAACCTGAAGCTATCTTGTTGCTTCGCATAGTCTCAGTCTATTGTTCTGTGAATGCAGAGGAGGCTATTTGCAGTTAAAAATGAGACTGAGCGGCATGTCGTGGGGAGCGGAGTACAAAGCGACAGGTCATTCCTAACAATGTCGGGCTAGCTTCCTGTAAGTGCTGCAATCAGAATTCTGATGGTTTTTTGTACCTGCTCGATCGTAGTGTGGAAAATGTCTTTCTTTTTTTTCTTTTTTTTCTCCCCCCCCACATGACGCATTATGCTGAGAAATAATGAGATTTTGTCCCTATTTGGGTTTGATGCTCTCTGTGCTCCGTGGATCCACTGCTGCCCGGGGAATGTAGTGTGGAGAGAATTACAATAAGGGCTAATGGCAACATCCAGGCTAGGCAAAAGATGTTGTTTGCTAAAAAGCCCAATGTCTCTTTGACATGACATGGGTGTCATTTGAATCACAGTATATCTAAAGTGCTCTGTGGGTTTTTTTTTTTTCTTTTTTCAGTGTGGCAGGTTAATTTTGAATGCACAGGCCACTCTGGGCATTAACACATGGCTTTGAGTTAAACCAGTTTAAAGTAACACAAACTTTTAAATAGGTAGCCTTACCTATTTTAGCCTTGTCTTTTACCAGTGAAACAGATAATCAACCCATGTAACCTTTGCCTCCCAATAAATGAACTTTTAAGATTCTTTTTAAAGGCATCAGTGGGCGCCACAATATCTCAGAGATGAGCTGGCACTGCATGTGCTGAAGGCTGCTGCAGGAGCTTGGGTTTGAATCTGCCTCAGACCATTTCCTGTGTGTCATCCCCCCTCCCTGCTTTCCTGTCTGCTTTCTATGCTTTCCTATCAATAAAGGCAGAATGCCAGAAATGAATCTTTTAAAATCACCATAACCAAATCTGTTATTTTTTTGTATTAATGTGGTGTAAAACCAACCTTGTCAGGTGATTCTCCAAATTAGCTCCAAACAGACAGTGTCATTGTGTTATTTTATGTATGCTAATTTAACATGACTTTCACAGATCGGCCACAACATAAAAAAACAGTGACTGAAGCAAATTCAAATGCAGTCATCTAAAGGGAAACCCTGGGTAGTGGAATTTAATGTGATTTTTACCTTGAAATATACCACCCACCTTAAACTTTTTGGAAACCAAGGAAGCACCCAAAAGACAGCGCTTCCAGCCAGAATCCTCAGGAATGACTTGAGGAGAGTTAAAGGCACAGATCCCAACGTCACTGAGCATCCAAAGTACACGTCAGAGCAAGCCTGACCCATGGAAACCCTGCCCACAGCACTCAAAGTATCCGCTTCCAATATCCTCTTTCCAAGATAGCACAGGGGAAATTCTCAGAAATTCTGTGTCTGTGCCCTACTATGTCATACCTGTTTTGCTGGCATATGGGTAACTTACAACACAGTCTCTGTAGTTATTCATAACAGCACGGCTGTCTTGGCTGAAACACCTTTTAGTGAAGGTTACGAATGATCTTCTTACGGCCTCTGACAGCGGACTCGTCTATGTGCTTGTCCTGCTAGATCTCAGTGCAGCGTTCAGTGCTGATCATAACATTTTATTACAGTGATTAGAGCATGCTGTAGTTATTAAAAGTACTGTGCTGCAGTGGTTTGTATCATGTCTGTCTAACAGACTCCAATTTGTTCATGTAAATGGAGAGTCCTCTTCACACACTAAGGTTAATTATGGAGTTCCACAGGGTTCCGTGTTAGGACAAATTCTGTTTACATTATACATGCTTCCCTTAGGCAGTATCATCAGAAGGCATAGCATACATTTTCACTGCTATGCAAATGACACCCAACTTTATCCATGAAGCCAGATAACACCCCAATTAGTTAAACTGCAAGAATGTCTTAAAAGACACAAAGACCTGGATGACCTCAAATTTTCTGATTCTAACTTCAGATAAAACTGAGGTTATTGTACAGAGCCTTCACCTTTCAGGCCCCTCTTCTGTGGAACCAGCTTTTGGTTGGATTCAGGAGACAGGCACCCACTCGACTTTTAAGATAAGGAACCAGCAGCAATAGATCTAGGGTCCTGGGGGATTCCAATGATGCACGGAGTGTTTCTTCTTTCACCTTTTTCACTCGCAGTGTGTTTATACACCGCTCTGCATTTAATTATTATTTGCTATTATTATCTCTGGCACTCTTCCATAGCATGTTTTTGTCCTGTCTTCATCCACTCACCCCCAACCGGGGCGATCGTGGCTCAAGAGTTGGGAGTTCACCTTGTAATTGGAAGGTTGCCGGTTCGAGCCCCGGCTTGGACAGTCTCGGTCGTTGTGTCCTTGGGCAAGACACTTCACCCGTTGCCTACTGGTGGCGCCAGTGTCCGGCAGCCTCGCCTCTGTCAGTGCGCCCCAGGGTGGCTGTGGCTACAGTGTAGCTTGCCATCACCAGTGTGTGAATGTGTGTGTGAATGGGTGGATGACTGGTTGTGTAAAGCGCTTTGGGGTCCTTAGGGACTAGTAAAGCGCTATAGATGGCCGCCACTCCTTTAGCCTGGTTCTGCTGGAGGTTTCTTCCTGTTAAAAGGGAGTTTTTCCTTTCCCATGTCGCAAAACTGTTTGCTCATAGGGGTTCATATGATTTCTGGAGTTTTTTCTTTTGTCTTATTGTAGGGTCTTTACCTTACAATATAAAGTGCCTTGAGGCAGCTGTTGTTGTGATTTGGGGCTATATAAATAAAATTTAGTTGAATTAAATTGGCCATCTATTCCTACTCAACTCATGCTTTACAAACACTGCTAGAACTGTTACAGTGTGGCAAAGAGACACATAATGTCAGCACTGGAATTTAAATTCCCCATATTGATACTTTTATAAAGTATCTTTATGTGTATCTTTATAAAAGTATCATTAGTTATACAAGAAGCAGGCCTAAATGTTTACTCACTGTCACTCAAAGTGAATGCTGGAATAACAAAAAGGAATGTTAAGATAATCATTACCCACTTTGTATTACCATTTTGCCTCATGCATCATCAATCAATAGGATGTTATGGCTCACAGCATGTGCTGTTTTTCATCACGGCCCTGGCTAATAACTCATAAGGTTGCTTCAGCACTGTAAAGAAGCAGTGTGTGCCAAACCAAGGACAGACTGAGTCTGGGTTATGTCTATTGAAGGTTAAGTAGGGGTGTGTTTTAATCTATTTATGGCTAATTATATCTCTGTGTGGGTCAGGTTTGTGTGTAAGAGAACAGTTCGTTTGCAGGGGTTTAAAAAGCTGGCAGGAACACTAGGTTTAGATGTTTCTGTTTTTGAGCATGCACACAGTTTCAGGGTTTTTCATTTGGCCCATCACACTTGGAAACATGCTTGGCAACCAATTTCTTCGTAATGCTTTGCTCGTTGGACTGTGGCAAATTGAAAACTGTTTGATTTCATGTTCGTGTTTTTAATTATTTCTCCCACATTGGTCTCTTGTTTCTCTTGCCTTCACTCCTCACCTATCCTGCTTTTTTTTTCCTTTCCTCTTTCAACATGGTTCTCAGTGGCTCTTCTCTGATGTTTTTCTCTCTATGTTTTTGCAGGCCTCATCGCAGCAGCTGAAATTCACGACCTCTGATTCCTGTGACAGGATCAAGGATGAGTTCCAGTTTCTTCAAGCACAATACCACAGGTGAAAACACTGCTGCACGCAAACAAACATGAAAAGCTGTACATACGACAGCCTATTAAGTGCAGCTCTTTTTAATAAGGAGTATATCCCCAGGCTGTACATGTGTTTTTTCAGGATTTCTGTTTATTGAACATACTGTGTTTGTGTACCAGTATCCGGTATGTTAAACATAAACTGAGCTGAGTTATGGCAACAAAAACCTGTCATTTCTTGGTCAGGAATGGCTTTTAATGCGGATGTATGTCCTTTTTTCTTTTTTTTAAACACTTTGTTTTACATCATGTAATCACTAACAGTTACACTTGGAAACTGCCTGACTCTACAGCTAGCTAAAACTCAGGAACAGTGAAGTAGTTTATATTTGTGAGCATATTCAGAGAACATTTACTGTCTTAATATTAAATAAATTCAGATAATAATAGTGATAATTAATTTTATAGGAATTGTAAAGAAGTAGCAAACAGAGGGTTTGCTGATGGTACACGTCCTCTTAATTAAATTTAATCGAATACAAAGAACTAACAAAATATGATAACAGTGCCAGAGTTAAGTCTGAATTTTCACTTTAAAAAACAACAAATGGTATCATTGTTCGCAGGAAACCTTCAAGAATTTAAATAAAAATCGTTAGACTTTTAAGATGAATGTTTGCAGCCAAGCACAGTGTGAACTCGAAGAGAACCTTTCTGTGGTAAGAAAAAAATGGAGATGTGTGCCTTTGTTTCAGTAGCGTCTCAGCTCTACTGCCATACTGCACACTAAGGAAGCCTTTATTGACTCATACCTAAATCAATCTCGTTTACCCTCGGCTATTGATCTTGCTTTACTGCTTAAATACCGCTACAGCTCCAGAAGTCTGAGGTGCTTCCAAATTCCGACCTTCACTGATCTGTTTGATAGCTGTTGTAAAGAGGAGGGATGCCACGGGGTCTGCATCAAGAAATCCACTCTTTGTGCGAGTGGAGTCTTTGAAGCCTGTCTTCCTTCCTGAGGAGGTTGGTTTGTTCCTCTGTACCTGTACTCCCAGAACCTTCCAGAGGCTTGCCTCAGCCGGTTACAGACACAGGCAAAGGCAGATGAAAGAGTAACACATTGTGTGTAAAATCCTTGCTCTGGTCTGATCGCTTTTGTTTGTAGGGGATTCTAAAGCTGCAGTAATGCCCTGTGCGTCTTTTTCCTCGACTTTGGTTTTTGTAATTCCCACAACAGTGAGCAGCACCATTTAACCCCCTTCAGAGAGTCACGGCGCAGTTGAAAGAATGCCTTTTTTGTCTGAGCATACAGAACATGCATACAGTTCCTATTGACTCAGGAGGGGAGCTGGGATTGGGTGGGGGGCTTGGGAGCCATAGACGAGGCTTTGTAGTATTCTGCTGAGCTGCGTGTGTCTGTTGCTGAAGACTTTAAAAGGCAAATGTACCGCAGGCGTTCCCCCGGGTATAGTACCGAGCATTGTAGCTGTCGCTGTCTTCTTCTTCCCACCCGACAGCCCACCCTCCTTCCCCCGTCTCTTCTCCCCTCCCCTCGTTCACATGCATAAATAGATCAGGGAATACATAAATCAAAATAAAGATGACAGCAGGAGCGATTTAGAGGCGGAAGAATCGGCAATAAAACTCCATCAAAGTGTCGTTTGAGAACAGTGGCGCAGGCCCGGGGGCTGCTGAGCACCAATCAGAGGAGGCACGGAGCCAATCCCAGGTAGGCTGGCAGCGGGGACGCCTGTTGTCATGACAACCCACCATACAGCCTACGCATGTACACAGGGATGGCGCTAAGGGTTTTATGTAAGTGGGAAGGGGACCATTTTGGGTGAGTGGAGGCTGCTCGTACGAACACAGGATTAAGGATTAAAATCACCAGCCCAAAGGAAAAAAAAAAACCCTTCACACATGTCAGTGTTATCAGGTTGGACATCTGTTGCTTACCAAGGTGTGAGCAGTCATAACCAGATATCCTTTACTTGGACCAGCCAACAAGTGCACATCTTTACTTTGCTTGGTTGCATTTTGGCTGCAACTGTTCTCAATTTCTTCGTATTGATAAAAAGAGTTAGATGGTTGATACGATAAATGTTGAGTGTTATTGCTCCAGAGTGGATTTTTTTTTAAAGCGGGTCGCTGTTTACTTGTTTTATACACGTGTGGATTCTTGAGAAACATTGTCATGCACGAAGATGGCATCCTTGTTTTCAGCAGCAAGAACCAATCATTATGAGTTTAAATATTATGGCAAATAAATAATAAAAATAAAGGGCATTAAAAATGTTACTGATATGAAGACCTCAAAGCTGATAGTGGGAGGCTGGTTGGATTTAAAAAAAAAGAAACCTCAGGCATGACAAATGTCAAACTAAAGGTAATAAATGGAAGAACGAAGAAGTAGCCAAAAGGAGTGGAGAAAGACAGAGGCAGTAACCCAGACAGAAAAACAGCCAAGCAAGTCAGATGAACTGACAAGTAAAGGAAGAAGAGACTATCTATAAATACACGGAGAAGACTAATTGGGAAAGAAGACTCAGGTGAATCTAATGAGGGCAGAGCAGACAAGGGGAAAATGCTAACACAGTAAGCAAACCAGCACACAAGACACACAAGGTGACTTATTAACAAAAAAACAGGAAGTAACAGGGTTACAGAGTTGTTAACAGAGTTCAGAGTGACAGAAAATACACATATAAAACGAAGGGAGACAGAAAAGGAAACACAGGAGACAGAGCGGGGGAAAAAAGGTAAACTGTTTGGCTGTTAGCGTTTACATTAGAAAGAGCTGCTGTGAGAGCACCATGAGAGCTGAGATAAGACAGAAGAGGATGTTTCTCTCTACTTACAAACACAGATATCCCATCATCAATTACAATAGTGGGAAAACATTTTTTTTCATTCCAGAAGGTAAACTTTAACATGTTCTTTTTTTAACTTTTTAGTTTTGATTTTGATGATTATGTTCTTATAGCTCATGAAAATGAGAAATCCCGTAACATAAATTATGTTAATTAAATAATGTTCAATTTCCTTAAAGTAATTTCACTTATACACTCAGTACTTGGGGGTCCTTTACTGCAAATTATTGCATCACTGCAGCTTGGCATGGAAGTGGTCATCTTGTGGCACTGCCAATGTTTTATAGAAGCTTTGATAGTAGCCTTCAGCTCATCTGTATTCTTGGTTTTCCTCTTGACAATGGATTTTCAATGTGCTTCAGGTCAGTGGACATGGCTAGCCAATCACAAACGTCTGCAAAATAATGTTTGCTGACCATTAATAATATGGTCAGCAAATGTTTTGGCATGGATGGCAGTTGCTAAGGTCTGCTGAAAAAGAAAAGCAGCATCTTCATAACGTTTGCCAACATATGGAAGGATAAAGTGCGTTGAAATCTCCTGGTAGATGGCTATATTGATTTTGGCTCACTGTGTTTTTATCAAGTCCAATCACCAGCAGATGACATGGCATCTTAAATTATCACAGACTGTGGAAACATCACCCTGGACATCAAAAACCAACCTTACTTTCTGTGCCTCTGCACTCTTTTTCTATACTTTAGGACCTTGGTTTCCAATGAAATGATACATTTACTTTGAAACACTGTGTATCTGTCCAGTTCCTTTTCTCCTTAGCCCAGATAAGAAGTTGCGACATTGCATCTGGTTCAGGAGTGGCTTGATATTAGAAATGTGCTGGTTGTAGTTCTTTTCCTGAACATTTCTGTGCTCATGATGCAATGACACCAGCCTCAGGTACTCCTTGTGAAAATCTCACAAGTTCTTGAATCAACTTCTCTTGACACTCCACTCAAGACTGCAGCCATCCTTGTTTCTTGTGCATCTTTTTCTGCTATGCTTTTCCTTTCTAGTCAGCTTTCCATTAACATGCTTAAATCCACTTTTCAGTAATGACCTTCTGTGGCTGTGGTATTCACGATTGTCATCTGGATAATAGTCAAGTCAGCTGTTTTTCCCGCAATTGTGGTTGTGTTTAATGAACTAGACTGACTAGACTAGACTCTTCCAGTGTTGCTTTTATCTGAATAATGTGTGTTTTTCTTCATCCTGGCCTTTTGTAAATTGTACCTACTGGTAGGATTTTTTTTTTTTTGGTGCACGTTTTTTCTTCTGTCTGCCAATGGTACCTTGGATGGATCAGCATTGGTCTTCTTCGCCTTTCCTTAACACCTCTGTCTTCTGCTGCCTGAGGCACTC
The DNA here is from genome assembly GCF_001858045.2 of Oreochromis niloticus. Classification (NCBI taxonomy): domain Eukaryota; kingdom Metazoa; phylum Chordata; class Actinopteri; order Cichliformes; family Cichlidae; genus Oreochromis; species Oreochromis niloticus. Next base: position 42,153,132 of record NC_031986.2, read on the forward strand.
TCACTGCTTAGCAGCAATCCTTGCCGTTCACTCTTGGAGGACATCTTACTATTCATGACTGCTCCACACGTCCTGGATAGTGGTATAGACATGAATCTTTGTTCCCTGTTCTGTTTTTTTTTTCTGGAAGATCCTTGGAGTACTGGACTTTGGGTGGATCCCTAAGAATTTACTTTTTTTCCAGCTATAAACAACTTACAAACTATTCCAACCATTGAGAAAGCTTCTCAGCACCTGTTTTATCCACTGAGTGTGTGGCTTTCCTTGCCTTGTCATCAAGCCTTATTTGTTTAGTCTTTTTACAATTGTACGGTCATAAAATTCAATCTGAGGCCTCTGGAGACTGAGATGTAGCTCTTGCATGATGAGTTAATGAATTTCTTTTGATTAGCAGCACCTGGCTGCTACTTAACCTCCTATTTCCTATAGAACCAGTAAGGAGTTCACAGGCCTGCATAGTACTGTGAAAACTTGCTTTTTCACATGACTACATTGAATAAAACACATACTCTATATTGCCAAAAGTATTCACTTGTCTGCTTTTGCCCATATGAACTTCCGTGACACCCCATTTTTAATCCATAGGATTTAATATGATGTCAGCCCACCCTTTGGAACAGCTTCAGCTCTTATGGGAAGGTTTTCCAGAAGGTTTAGAATTGCGTTTATGGGAATTTTTTCTTTTTTAACCATTCTTCCAGTAACGTATTTGTGAGGTCACACACTGATGTTGGGCGAGAAGGCCTGCTCTAATTCATCCAAATCAGGTTTCGGTCAGTACTCTGTGAAGATCAGTCAAGTTCTTCCAAGCCAAACTCGCTCAACCATGTCTTTATGGATCTTGCTTTGGACACTGGTGTGCAGCCATGTTGGAACAATAAAGGGGCATCCCCAAACTGTTCCCACAAAGTTGGAAGCATGAAATTGTCCAAAATGTCTTGGTATGCTGAAGCATTAAGAGTTCCTTTTACTAATTAAGGGGTTGAGCCACCTCCTGAAATACAACCCCTTCCATAATTCCCCCAGCTGCTGTGGAAATCCGTTCCATGAAGCTCTCTGCACACTGTTCTTGAGCCAATCTGAAGGCCGCGTAAAGTTTAGAGGTCTGTAGCGATGACTCTCCAGAAAGCTGGCGATCCCTGTGCACTGTGCTGTAACTTTACATGGCCTTCCACTTCATGTTTGAGTTGCTGTCATTCCCAGTCACATTCACTTTGTTATAATACCACTAACGGCTAACTGTAGAATATTTAGTACCATGGAAATTTCTTGACTGGATTTGTTATACAGGTGGCATCCTATCACAATACCAGGCTGGAATACTATATTATATTGTGGTTTTTGTACTTTTTTTGTATTTAAAGTCAGGGCAAGGATGGAGACTCTAGCTCCAGTCTACACTGCAGTAGCTACAGTAAGTATAGAAAAAGCAGCACAATTCTGTGTGTATGAGTAAGCTTACATTATTGCCTGTGTGTAACACGGTGTTCAGTCTGCCAGTTAAGACTAACAGCGGCAAAGACTGAGCCATCGCTCGCTATAATCGAGCTGTCATTCCCGCAGACAGCTGAGAAGAACATCCCTGCATAAATATACACACACCATCAAACAGGTTACAGACTTATCCTAAATCTGAACCTATCTAGCATGTGTGTCTGCATATTTTGATGAGTCTTACCCACACTTCACATCGGATGATTCCGCCTGTGACTGACACGCTATAAAAGGCTGCTTCAATCAAAATCACAGAGGGGCTCTTTTTTTTCCACCTCTGTCGTTTTTATTTGACAATCAGGCTGACTTGTTGATGCATCCTCCTTTGTCCTGTCGCCTCGCGTGACATCAACGCTGACATGATTACAGCTAATGGCTGTCGCAGGGAAAGGGTCGCAGAGAACGCGTCAACACTATATTTAGACTTTTTGCTTCGCTGCCTCTTCTTTGATTTAGTGAGCAGACATTTTGGCTCGACTCGTCTCTGGAGTTCAGAGCGAGTTTGACCTCCTCCTGTCAATCGACACATGTCAAGTGCGGCGAACACGCTGCCACTGACTAATAAAGGCGAGGATGATGATGATGGTGCTAATGATGATGATGCAGTTGGCAGCGATGATATAGATGAAAATGGTGGCGGGGGATGATGAGAACGGAGGTGGTGCTGCTGCTGCTGATGATGGTGGCGGTTGAAGCAATGATGAAAGTGATGACAGTGCCGCCGGTGAAAGTGGAGGTAATGATGATGAAGGGGGGTAGAAGTCACCTGGTGTCAGCACTTTTAGAAGGAAGACTGTCGAGCTGAATAACAAGGTCTGACTCTGTCCTCCTCTCCCCTCCCTCTCTCTCCAGTTTGAAGCTCGAGTGTGACAAGTTGGCCAGTGAGAAGTCAGAGATGCAGCGCCATTATATCATGGTGAGTTAAGCTGTGTGTGCTGCGCATCAGAGATGATGGAAATCTCATCTTTTCACTGTTTTTAACCAATGCAGATTTTAGTTGTGCAACTTCTTTGTGTTATATTCATATATATTTTCACTCTACCTCCTCCATACCCTTCACCACCTTCCCGTTTGCACAGCAAGCCATTTTTATAGGTTTTCTTAAAATTGCTTGCAAATGATTTCAGTTTAAGCAAAGAAGTGACGTCGTCGTTGTGCTTCTCTTGAAAAATGTTTCCTTTGTTTGGGAATCTGACAGTTACATTATTAATTTCCAAAACTCATCTAAACAGTCTTATAACTCGGATGATGTGCGAGGAGCTCTTAATTAGATTCTTCTTCGAAGAAAATGGACGGCATCAGTTGTTTCAGCAAATGCCCTGAAAAAGCATGCCTTAATAATGATCAAGCGACATATCCTTTTAGTGTTTGCTGGAACAAAGGCTGTTGTCTGTCAGCGAACAAAGAAGGAAGTTGGGTGATGTTATTACAGAGCCATGAAGCCTGCAGCAGGAGGAGATTGGACTAAGTGAGCAAACAAAACTTTTGCCGTGCTAATGGATCGTAAAATGTAATTTTTTCCAGCCGTGATTTGCACAATTTTGGCACAGACAAATAATGCCGTCCTTCAAATTGGGATGTCATATCTGGAAAAAACATTTTTTTAGTTCAGTTTGAAGGACATGTTGGTGAAACCCTAAAGTATGCAGTACAATCAAATCCAGTTGTTGACTGGTGTTGATTGTAGCCCTGTTTGACTTGAAATCTCAACACTTAACATGATTGAAATGATGGTATCATGTTCCCTAAAAACAAAACCTGAACTGAAATAAACCAGAATTTTTCATGCTTTGTTCCTTTTTGCTTCTGTAGTTAATGTATGTGTTACTCGTCTCTCCCCAGCCCCCTTCATTTCCTCTTTTCCCCCCATCTCTCTGTCTCTGTCCACACATTCACATCCACACACAAACATGCACACGCAGATGTGCTTGCCTGCTCTCTGCTCCACCTCGGGGCTAATCTCATTGTTGCTGGCCGTAGCTGTGTAGCCGTCTGATGTTTTGCCTCTAATTGATCCTCTGACTGGCTTTAATCTCATCTCATCTGCGCTGCCGCACTGCTCTCTCCACCATCAGCAGGGCAGCAGACACATACAAACACACAATTCCTCTGTGTATCTTTCAGGCAGACATGTGTACACACAGTTTCACACACACACACTCAGGCATTGTCGTGCTTGTGCACATAAGCACACACCCACTGAAACAAGAGCACAGTCGTGTAAAACAGATTTAATGAAAAACCGATGCCACGAATTTCAGAAAAAAATGGAAACTCTTACTAAAGTGTGTTGCAGAGCCCAGCATATTCTGATTTGTGTGTTTTTTTTCTTCGTGTAATTGCAGCGATTTATCCCGATTATAGGTAATAGTTGATTTAAGCATTTAAAGGGTTTGAAGAAATGCAGCTGCACAAATTAATAAGGGACATGATGACTTTTATAGACAGAAAAATGTTCTGCAGACTGTTTAGTAGCCTGCAGGCTGATATTATCAGCACAAAGTTTTCATTAGGGTTTGGTATTTTTCTGATCAGCTTGTGAGGCACTACAAAGTGATATACAACTTTCAGCTGCTCTGTTTTTTGGCAACATTAACCAAAGCATCTCTTTTTTCTTTTTAAGAGTGCTCCTTTGCCTCCAGTTTGTGATGCATGTGCTAAATCAATTTAAAGGACACTTTGAAAGACAGAAACCAGACAAGGCTGCATACATGCAATGGGTAATTCAAAGGCTGATGGAAGCAAAGCTCAGTTTGAGTGTTCTGTGTAGTTTTTATCCCCTTAAAATTTGTGGTCCTGCTTTTAAATGACTAAGGGACAGATTATTATCTCTTAGGACCACTTTAAAATCCAATATTGTACCAACTTTTAACAAGATAATGTAAGTCTTTAATGTCCCAGCATTGTCTATTTCTAAACAGATGGGAGAAGGGAGTTCCTGCTTTTACTGAAGCTACTGAACCTTTCTTGCTTAACAAGACTCAGTTTTGATACAAGTTAGCAGCTTGGTGCTACATTACATTACACAGCCAGGCTTGAAAACCCCTAAAACTCTAGTTTAAGATAATGGGTATCACAGCAGTGGTTATCAGCTTCCATTGTTAAGCTAGACTTTCTTTATCAGATTTTGTCTGCAAGCCCATAAAAGGCGCATAAAATGCATATAATAATAAAGTGTATATTTTGACTCTTCTGCACAAAACTGATTAACTGAGTGCTTCTTACATTTGTTAAGAAGACCAGATCATATGTTGCTTATATGTTGAATATAAGCACAAGGGGAACACTGGTGCTACAAGAAAGGAAAGCTAGCAGAAAGTTTAGCTTTCTGTCTTTCATTATTTCTAATGTGATAGCTGCACTTTGGACATCTTAAATCTTAAAACAGAAACATTGAATCAGGATACTCGAGTGGGTTGGTCTTTACTGCACCTTCAGTGATATATCAGTGCAGGAGCTCAGAGACTCCCAGATTACACATCAAGAGATGTCAGACGTTCTGAAGCAAACTTTGACAAAACTTTGCTTCCCATTTCCACATCTTCTACTTCTTCTGACTGGATGCACCTATCGTTCAGAACAATACTGCAGCCAGGAGGAAAAACTGGGCTGGAGCCAGTCCCAGCAGACACTGGTCAGAAGGCAAGGTTCACCCTGGATGGTTTGCCAATTCATCACAGGGCTAACACAGAGAGACAGGCAACCACATGAACTCCCAATCTTACATGTGGCCAATCAAGAATCAACAGGAAACTTGACATTCCTGCCTTTGGATTGTGTGAAGACGCCAACAAGTTACTCAGGCGAAGCTGCTAAAATTGGCCAAAACAAAACTGGTAAATTGGTTTGGTTAGATTTGGTTATAGGTGGGGCTTTTCCCCATTTTTATGTTGCAAGAGGGGAATGATCTTTTCTCTATTTGGTAGGTGTAATTATTTTGCAAAATAGGCCCCATTTAAAACTTTCCAGTGATGTGATGTGATACTATTTAAAAACTGGGATAAGACTTAGTCTTTCCAGGGAAACATTGGAAAAATAGAACAAATAGTTGAGTAAGATCCCTGGCTTCTCTCTCTCACCTCCGCAAAGCATGAAGCGGGTGTGAATGTCGGATTTAGAACATTACAGATCGAGTGTGTGTGTGTGTCACCCACTATCAAATGTCAGAAAGGATGCGGGTGAAAGGCGTTTCTAACGCTATCTGACCATCAGACATGCAATTCAGACAGAGCGTAAATCCTGCTTAACTGCACATGTCTAACTTTAGTGAGGAGGAGAATATGAGGCAGCTTTTTCTTCAGCCTGCATCTTATAGCTATCGTGCTGGAACACAGTGATTCAGGAAATGCACAGCTGAATGAAACATGCACACTTTTAGGAGAAAATGCCAGACAAGTAGCACTTTGCAGTGTTTCCAGAGTCTGCTGAGGAGTTCTGATTCTTTGGATAAATGCAAATCAAGCACACCTTTTGTTAAAGGTAGGAAGGTCTTTCATTTTTTATTTGAAATTCAAGCTTCATATATAAAATGTGAGGGGCATAAAAGTGCAATCTGCTTGAATCTGAACAGTTTCAAGCAGATTGCACAGTGAACACACCAGTTGTTTTCTAAACATGTAATTGGAAGTTACACGAAGCCATACTTACTATTATATAAAGTCAAGACCTCAGACTATCCAACAAGATTTGAGAGAATAAAAGAAGCTGTGGAAATAAAATATCTTTGGGTCTGGGAAATAAAACAACATTAAAAAAAAAAAAAAAAAGGCAGCCAGCAAATAAATAATAAATAGTTTACTTCTAACCCTGTCACAGATTTAAAAGAAGAAATAAAATGTTGTCTAGAGATCTGTGACAGTTTTTAAAAAAGCCACGGTATTGAGGCTAGCAGGTAGACCAACTTATCTGCAATCCCAGCTGATCATCTCACACGGTTTCACCTCAGCTCCTTCTTTGCTGCATCTGAATTAATCAATATTATATATGTTCTCTCTATAGATTAAAAGGAGTCTTGTGCTCCTGGTCTTAAGAACATAGAACAGAAATCCAAATTTCAGTATAGTGGTCCTGACTCAGGGTTACACACACTAAAACCCTGAGCTTTTTTATGAGCCTGAGGTGGAATTGGGAATGCAAATGTCTGACATCACCCCGTCATCCGATCTGTGTCATTTTCCTGCACTTCACTCAGGCAGCAGCCTCCTTTCCAGAAGTGAGAACATGGATCACTTTTGCCAGCTGTGCTTTAGGCTATGTCCACACTAACCCGGATAGATTTGAAAAAGGCGTTTTCGTCTGAAAACGCTCCGCGTCCACACTAGCGTTTTCAGTCGTTTTCACAGAGGTGTGCGTCCACATTGAAACGACCGAAAACCTTACGTTCCAGTCCTGCGCATGCGCAAAAGTGAGTGAGAATTCAAGAATTTGAAGAAAAGCTGTCTGGAGCATGTACAAACTGATATTAATCTTTTTTAGAGCTGTCAAAATTGAGAGCAATCAAAACAACTGCTGTATAATACACTCCGCTATCTTTGTTTAATTGGTCACATGACTGCATCACATGACTAAAATGCGTCATCGTTTTAGAAAGTCTGCGTTTTCGAGCGTCCACACTGCGACGGGACAGCTCAATTTTGAAATGTATGCATTTTCGAGAGCGTTTCCAAAACGCTGCGTTTTTCCTTGAGGAAAACGCCGTCTCAGTGTGGACGGGAGGCCAAAACGGAGAGAAAACGATGCGTTTTCGTTTGAAAACGCATTAGTGTGGACGTAGCTTTAGACTGGCAGCCACATTTAATTTCAGTTCAGTTTAATTTTATTTATAGAGGGCAAAATCACAAGTCGTCTCAAGGTGCTTCATATTGTAAGGTAAAGATCCTACAGCAATGGAGAGAAAACCCCAACAATCAGATGACACTTGGTGACAGTGGGAAGGAAAAACTCCCTTTTAATGGGAAGAAACCCCCCGCAAGCTCAGGCAGGGACAACCACCTTTAAATACAAAGTGGTGTGCAACACATATTTATAACAGGTGTGTTTAGTAGAAATAAGCCATCCTAGGAAATGTGATGAAAGTTGAAGGCTCCCATTCTACTTTTAAGTACCCTCAGAACCACAAGTAAACCAGCAGACTGAGAATGAAGTGCTACATTGGGGTGATATGGCACTATGTGGTCTTTAAGATAAGATGGGGACTGATTATTCAAAATGTGAGGAGAAGAATTTAAAATTTGATTTTGGATTTAACAATGAAGAAAACCCAATATGGGAGAAATATACTTTCTCTTTCTAGTTCCTGCCAGTACTCGTGCTTCAGCATTTTAAATGAACTGGAGGTTTCTTAAGGAGGTTTTAGGACAACCTGATAATAATGAATTACAATAGTCCAGCCAATAAACTCTACATCACTCTTAGACAGGATTGTTCCAATTTTAGAGATATTGCACAAATGCAAGAAAGCAGTTAAGCTAACATGGATGTCTTTGAGAGGAAGCAGATACAGGGTTTGCATGCAAACTTCACACCGGATCGTCTTACTCTGAGGTGACAGCGCTAACCGCTGCACCATCGATACATGTGAGAAAGGAGAGCAGATGATGCCCTGACCTGATTCTGCCAAAAGTTTTGGAGTTTTTAGCGAGGAGTGGGACTACCACATGCTGCCAGAACAGCTTTGGAGTGTCTTGGCATTTATTTTGCAAGCCTCTGGTTCTCTACTGGAGGGAAGTAATCATGCTTTTCCAAAAGAATCACATTTTCTTAATTATTTAAAGCATTCTTTACCTTTTTAACTCTTTCCCCCATGACTGCTTTAGATCAAAATGACTGGCTGTGCATCAGAAGTTAGTGAGAGTGATCTCTGCCTGTATAGCTTACTGGAGCAACCCTTGGAAAAAGGTATAACCCATTCTAATAGTCATCCAACCACATCTATATTGATATATATTGAGGTGTCAAAACTCGTCATTAAGAGTACAGGGGATGTCGTTTTTATGGGGGAAAGAGTTGATGAAGAATTGGCATCACTTGCCAAGACACCACTCCCATCAGTATGGAAAATTTTCATTATAGGATAAAGGTGATGCCTCAGAAGGGATTTGTATTGATTTGCAGTTGCTCTTTCCTCCAAGGGGACACCTGCCCCAAAATAATTACTGGATCTCCTCATTTGTAGAGGTCAAGTGTTGAGATATTTCCTTCACTTTATCACCCCTCTGTAGATCTGCTGTATTGGATTAACTGAGATAAATTACACGTTTGTTACCATTTGCTTAAAATGTATTTGTTTTTTTTAATATGTGCACAGCCCTTATTGGATACATGCTGATGAAATTGTGCAGCCATCTTCAGATTTAGCTGAAATAAAACCTGTAAAATTGAATTGTGAATGCAGTATTGCCAAAACACCTTCCTTCGCCCACTCTGACTCGAACGCACACACAGTCAGTCACGCACACGCACACACATACGCGCACTTTCAATCGCACTTCCACTCCATCAGTGGCAGGCCGAGTCTTGTATCCCCACTACGACCTCCCCACTCCTCCTCTAATAGCATATCAGGTTGCCCCACTCCCCCAGCCAGCGGCAGCACCTCCATTTCCCCAGCGCTGTAATTACTTTAGGGAGCTTCCGCGTGGGCACAAGCAGCTACGGAGCTATGTTTTAGTGCGCGTGCATGTGCGTGCGTGCGTGCACGTGCGTGCGTGCGTGCACGTGCATTCACTTACAAGAGAGAGCCAGTGTGAAATTGAACACAAACAACTCTGTGTGTGCGTGCGTGCGTGTGTGTGTGTGTGTGTGTGTGTGTGTTTGTGTGTGAGTGACAACAAGCGAGAGACAAAAATGTGTGTGTGTGTGTGTGAGTGAGAGAGAGATCTGTGTGTTGTTTGTTTTCCAGTGACAGAGCCAGTCCCCCTGCAGACAGAGTGGGTGATTAACAGGGTTGACGCCTAGAAGGTGGCCCTCTCATTAACACTGAACACACACACACAGAGACACACAACAGAAGCTGTTTCTCTTCTGTCTCTCCTTTTCTCTCGCAGTCTCTCTTCCTCTTTGTGTCTTCTCTTTGCATGTGTGCGTGAACATGTCTGAAGTGTAGAAGTAAAGGGACTGTTACCGATCACATCGCCTTGTCTGGATAATTAATAATTCTTAATAATAAATGAGGCAACGTCTCTTGTTCCACGCGCGCACATGTGGATCCTGCTGCTGTGCGATGATTGCAGAGATTAATGAAACTCATCCTGCACACAAACAGCTGTAAGCGACAAACAGAACTCCAGTAGGCCCTTTAAATTAAACAACTGTGTTTATATTCTGTGGCAGTTCATACATGCAAATTTCATTTGTATGAGGGAGCTGGCGTGTACATGAGAAGGAGGATAAAATGACAAACTGGCAGATTAATTATGCAAATCAGTTGATCGGTTTATTTTTATGTGCTGTCATAGCTTCGGTTTCAGCAGCACATCGTTTTACATCAAATGACATCGAACAAAGAACATTGGAGGTTGTTATTAAGGTGTTTACTTAAAAACGAAGACAAAAATGAAAAGTCTATAAAGTCTTCCGCAGTGTTTCAAGATTACTGTACCCCTGTGAATTCTTGTTCTTATTAATCTGCAATGTAATGATGCCTTTCGGGAATCACCTCTTGGATTTAAGAAGGCCCGTATAATGTTTTTTATGATCATATTAGCATTCGTTGCTTTTGGTGAAAAAAGCAACGAACCAAACTGAAGATGCTTCGAGTGTTCCAGCTGAGAAACAGAATTTTTGTGTGATTTCCGATTGTGGTGCAATCAAAATGCACATTAGCTTCAAACGTGATTTGTCACATGCAGTCAGTTGAGCATGATAAATTGTTAGCATGGAGCTCCTGCACAGACGATTTTCTGGCAACAGTTTGGTGCCTCTGTTTTTATAGCTTTTTTTTTTTCTTCTTCTTCTCCTCTCTGTGTAGTACTATGAGATGTCCTACGGGCTCAACATTGAGATGCACAAACAGGTAAGTCCGTATTTAGTCTCCTTAAAGATCGCTCTTTTATTCCCATCACATAGGATGTAAAACTGTTGTATGATCGTAAACAGAAGATTGCTTTTGTGAAGAAAATTGAAACACAGGAGGATGCCTTTTCTGCTTGCAGGATGTGATAGATTCAAACTGAGGGGCATGCATGTTTATCAAGTTTCTATTCTACCTTCTGTGTGTGTTATGTTGGTTACGGCTTCCTTTCTAACATGCTTCTATAAACTGAGGTGTCTCCATCGTCATGTAACTACTGCCGAGGGTTATGCGTCTAATTTTTTGTTATTGCTTTTACCAATATTTAGAATTTTTCTTCCTGTCAGTTAGCTTTGACATGTGGATTTAAATACTACAGGAAAAAATCCAAAGAAGCCAAATCTGAGTGAAATATTATGTTTTTGTGCTGTCAGCAGGAAGTAGCTACTTTGCTGTGCATAAATGAATTATTTTATAAACCTGGCTACCAGCTGTCTGACAGGTAGTGCTCTCTCTATACGTGTTATGGATAAACCTGCGAGAGCCACAAATAAAAGTTGTAGTAATTTCAGAGCAATTTGTTTTAATACTCACAGATAAATCATACATTTACCAATAATCTAGCATCATTTTGTACTCTGTGATTGAAAAATGTCTCAAGGACTCCCTGCCCTGTATAGTTGCTTGTTGTTCATACTGACGATTCAGCTGGGAGAATTTCCTGGACTTTGAGGTGCCAGTTAGCGAACCTCATCAATGCAGATAAAAAGACCTTGAATTATGCACTTCATTACAGTGTTTTTTTCTCTTTAACCTGGCTCAGATGCATTGGTTGCCAGGATAGGGAATGTCTCCATAAGTTACCTGTTGCATGTGCCTCACTGATGTTTGACTGGTAGATCCACTGCAAACAAAATAGTCCTAACTGTTATATTACATTGCTTTATTGTGGTAGCTTTATTATGCTACAGACATGGATACTTAGAGAGCAGCTTAGTGTTTTTTTTGATGGGACGGGTGAGTAAACAGTGACAGTGACTGGTACAAAGATTTACCATAGACAGTATATAAGATGCCAACATCTGAAAGTGAAGCTAATGTGGAAGTACTTTAAACTTGCATTTTTTTAATGGCCAGCAGGGGGTGACTCCCTTTCTAACAAAAGTATGTCTGGTAGTATAGATGTCTATGGGGCAATGGCCCTTGGCTTTATAGCTGTGTGACATCACATCACCTTCCTGATGAGTTCATGGGCTCAGTCACTAGTTTCAGGTCACTGATTAAAACACAAAGTTCAGTTTGGAAATTATGGTCATTACTAGAATATTCTAGTAATTTTTGCAAAAAGGATTTTTTAGGATTTCAGTTCAGTGGTCTCAGGAGTCTCATCTCTGCTTTTGGCGGATGCTGTGGTTCCTTTGGACTCATCATCCTTGCTCCGGAAGCCGAGTGTGAAGCAGCTGGGGTGAGAATTTAGCACCTGAAACTCCGAAGCCACGGTTCTTAGTCAGAAAAGGGCAGCGTGTCCACTGCACGGTGCAGGAGCGAGCTGCTGCCTCAAGTGGATGGTTTTAAGTATCTGTTACGGCCCTAGCTGGGCCTCCTGAAACTGCCCTTGTGTGGGCGTGGTGTTTTTCTCCGCCTCCTCCTCTCTTGCCACTCCTACCCCCTCTGTTTCTCTCACTCTCCTGTCTCCCCAGGACACAGCTGCTCTTGGTTAGCCTCGTTTGCCACCTGAATCCATTCAGCAATCACCTCTGAGGCTATTTAAGCTGGGGATGAGCTGTGAGCAGGGTGGTGTTCTCTGGTGTCTCTGTTTTGTGTTCTTGGTGTGCGGTTATCCTGCCTGAAGTGTGGAGTTGTGGAAGCAGTATAGCTGCTTTACGTGAGTAGTGTGGGCTTGTGGGCCTCGGCAGCAGTAAAGCTAGCTGCTGCTAGTGACAGGGTGAGCTTGTGGGCCCCTGGAAGTGCCTCCTCGTGGTGTGGAGTTTTTGTTTGGTTGTTGTGTTCTTTGTTGTTGCAACCTTCTTTTTTCCTTTTTCCAAGTGTTATTGGTAAAACGGCGTTGTTAAGACTATCTATAATAAAGACTATTTTATTTACTAAAAACACCTGTCTGTTCTCCTTTCATTCTGTTCTGGACTCATCTGTTACTGGTCTCCTCACTCGCCTGCCTAGACCCCTTCGGGGGGGACGTAACAGTATCTTAGGGTCTTGTTTACAAGTGAGGGAAGAGGAAAGCAGGAGGCTGACAGATGGATGGATGTGGTGTCAACAGTGATGCAGACGCAGTACTGGGCTGTTGTGGTGAAGATAAAGTATGAAAGTACATCTATGATGTATCTTCTTACCCTCACCTTTGGCCCAGCAGGTTTTGATTTAGTTGCAGTCATAGTCTTTTGATTAAAAAAACGTTTAGTTTTATTCCTAATTAGGACTAAATTCTTTTAGTTTTGGTCAACTAAATATCATAGGATTGTAGTAGACTAAGTCTAAAATACAAAGTGTCAAAGTTTGACGTGTTTCTACGACAAAAAAAGGAAGTGTGCATTCCTCGTGATGCACCGACAGCTTATTGAACTGTTGGTGTGATTATTAAACATAATCTGTTTCCTTTGGGGATCTCATTTGAATGAGGTCACCTAATTCTGTGTGTAAATCCAGTTGCTGAGGAATTAACATGTTTTTTTTTTTGTTGTTGTTTTTAGTAATTTTGAGCATCACACAGTCATTTCATGTGGATGTAGGTTTTGGGAAAATGGCTTTATATTTACATCCAGTGAAAACGGTGCTGTAAGAACTAGTAAGGTATTTTGAAACGGAGGAGAAGAAAAGGCCCTCAATCAGGCAGGGCGTGGGTGAGGGAGTGGTCCATACATCAGTTTGTGTTGCTGAAGCAGGGGGAGTAATTTATGCTCAGCCTGTAGGAGGAGAGAGCGATGGGCCTCCAAGGGGCCAACCCTTATCGATGACCTCGTCTGGTATTGCCCATCCACACTCACAAACGCGCACACGCACGCTGTCGTATGATTGACGGCGTGCGCTGACAGCCATATTGGGAGAAGGGAGCGTGCTTTGACGAATGGAGACACACACGAAAGTAGCAGCTTCCATGATTTAAAGACCTTCACTTGTATGCACCCGCACAAACTCTGAGGTTGGAAGCACAAGACGGGCACCGTGATGCATGCTGAGCAAACGCACACACCTTTCTCCTTTATCTCATAGGGATTAAATTCACAGGCACAAATGGAGTTGTGTGTTTGTGCGTGTACCCAGCAATCTTCGTACGTGCGTGTGTGTACATTAGCTCATGTACTTTCCCATTGGCTGTCTGCAATCTTTTAGAAATGTCAGTGTGTGGGTAGAGCCAGCGTGAGCTTCGGTGTGTTAGCGTGCACGCTCCTGCGCCCCTCCAGTCGCTCCATCACCGCATGCGCCTGCGTTTTTTGTGTGTGCGCGTATGTTACCAGCACATGTTCATAAACGTTTGTGTCTCTCTGCTCGTGTGTGCTGCTGTTCCTGTGCACGCACACGCCCGTCCTTTGTGCACAGTGTGAGTGGGTGCCGAGAATCGCTAGTTCCATTAGAGAGTTGAAATTGAAGGGGATGTGTGGAAACGAGTGTCGAGGAGCATTCATGTCTAGGCCTATTGTGCAGAGCCACACTCCCCTCTCTCCTCCCCCTCCCCCTCCTCTGCTCCTCCTCCTCCACCTCTGTCTCTGTTTCCCTGTTTTTTCTTTCTTCCTTTCTTTCTCTCGCTCTCTCTCACACTCACACATTCAATTGCTCCCTCTTGATCACTCTGTCCTACTCAATTCAAAAAATGCCTCTCCACTCTGTGCAGTCTGTCTCTTCGCTCTCTGCATCTCTGTTTTGTCTTAGTGAGGAAAAGCAAGGTTGAGTTGCGGATCGAACTGGGAGCGTGTTGAATGAAGCTGTATTGTTTATCTGTTTTTCCTCTTTTGTTTTCTTTTCCTGACAGCATTTGTGTGCTTTGTTTGTGTTGTGTATAGTATAGAAGTTCTCATTGTGCTCTTAAAATAATGTACATTGTGTGAACAAGCAATAATCATCACATAAACCAAACTATGAAGGCAATTCTGAGTATATTCATCTGTATGTGAGGTGAGCTGCATCTGCAGGAATACTTGTTCGTGTTCGGCATGGTGGAAAACTCTTTGTTAAGCAGAAGTGGCGACACTGAAAAGGCTGTGATTCAGTTATCCAGTCCTAGTTTTAGGGAATTTCAAAACAAAAATGCCAATTATTTTGACCTCGTTTCGTGAGCATTACTTTTTTAAAATTCTTTTTATCTGATAACAAACTGAAGATATATATGGAAACTGGAGCAAAAGTCCTTTTGATTTGTCATGTAACTGGTCACATTTGTGTACATAAAAAGAATATTTTCAACCTTTTAAAGGGAGAAAAAGTATCAATTTAGAGGCCAGAGGGGCAATTTGACTAAATTTTCCACTCATACCAGAGGCCATTTCTTTGGGGGGCTGGAAAAAAAGCAAGGTTGAGTTGAGGATTAAACTTGGAATATGGCTAATAAAGCTGTATTCTTTTTCTGCCTTCCTGTCGACCTGTTTTTTTTTTTTTACTTAGGGTTAAGCAGTCAAAACTACTTGGGTAGGTTTAGATAATGTGGACTACTTTATTAGGTTTGCACAGTCCTGACTATTCAATTAGGTTTGGACAATTCAGACTAGTCGGTTAGGTTTAGATAATCTAGACCAGTGGGGTGTCCAAATTCATAGGCTGCAACCTCCTGAGGACCCGGCCTTCGCAGTCTACGTGGGCCGGGTCCTCCAAAGTTCGGGTAGGCCGGAAGCAAGCGGCTGTGAAATTGGACGGTCTAGCCTTCAGATTTGTGTCACCGCTGTCTCGGTGGAGTTTAATAAACTCGGCCGTCTGTTCCTTTCTATCTAAAATATAACAGGACACTGGCGTAAATTCTCGACCATCTCACGCTTCTGTTTAATCAGTTTTCTGTTTGACGTTTATTCAGCTGTGTGAAAACTGTAACTTTAATCTCAGCCAAACCGAGTTACTCAGAAACAAATAAAACTCTGAAAAAAGCCAAACAATAACAAGTTATTAAGTTATCTAAGTGACTTATATATCATGTTTAACCTGAGTAGCGAAAGACCGCGGCGGGGTTGAAAATGATGTGCGGGGAGTTCGCTTTTATCGTGCCGGCTAGCTATCAAGCTGGTGGGTAACAGACGTCTCCGAAAACGTCGGAGCACTTTTGCAAATATGTGATGTCCTGATAAACCGAGCAGATATTTGAAGTTTACACAGCTACATTCTCGCCTGAAAATATGTTAAAAGTTTATTTTGTGACCCAGAAAGAGTAATAAGAGTAATATTAAAACTTAGTAGAGGCCGCCATTGTTGGAAACTGGAATTGGATGGGCCACACTATGAATTCTGGGATATGGTGGGCCACGAAGGATACACCCCACCCATCCTTCAAATTCGGGGAAAAGGAGGACACATTTCTCGGCTGCATTCGGAGGAGTCTACGCATTTGGACAGCCTTCATCGCGTCACTGTGACGTAATCGGTCTACAAATGCGGCCTCAGGAGGACGCAGCTCATGAATTTGGACACCCGCCTGGAGTGTCAAACTCCAGGCCTCGAGGGCCGGTGTCCTGCAGTTGTAGATGTCCTTGATCCAACACAGCTGATTTAAATGGCTAAATTATGTTCTCAACATGTCTTGAAGTTCTCCAGAGGTAATGAACTAATCATTTGATTAAGGTGTGTTGACCCAGGGTGATATCTAAAACCTGCGGGACACCGGCCCTCGAGGCCTGGAGTTCGACACCCCTGATCTAGACTATTTGATTAGGTTTAAACAATCTGGACTACTTGGTTAGATTTAGATAATCAAACCTGCTACCACAGGTTTAGATCATAAATCTTCTTGATAAAAAACTACTCAGGGCAGATTTAGGTGTTAAAACTATTTAGCTAGGTTCTGAAAAGGGTCGTGGTTTGGGTTGAAGTACAACAGATGGCACTTTCATCAGCACTCTGGAGCCACCTGCAGCATGTTATCATATGTGTGCTGCAGGCGTAAAAACTATTACTTTTCCTCTTTGTATTGAAATATGTTTCAAAGTCACGCTTACAAAAAACAGGACAGCTCACTTTCATAAACGAGAAAAATCTATCGGTATTTCACATTTTGCCATGAGACCCTGAGACTATAGGGGAGCCCACGCAGTGACAAAGCCAGTACACTCTAAGGAAGTCTGTGTAACGTTAGGTTTGTTTACTCTGCCTTCCATACTTCCTTGAAACAGAATTTCATCAGTGAAAAGTGCTCCAATAGCACTTTAGGAAAGCCAGAATGAAGCAGAGGGAAATGTAAAGTGAGGACACGAGAGAGGAGGCTGCAGTCAGATAGAGAAATCTGATGGAGAAGAGAAGGTGATGGAGAGCAGGGATAACAGAATAGACAAAAGCTGGGTTGAAAAAAACAAGATAGACAGAATAAAGGGTACTGAAAAAGAGGCAGAGCCATAGTTAGCGTGGAGCGAGTCCCGCAGAGACATTTTAGAGATGTCAGGGAGATTGTATGTGTAATGATGAGGAGATAGGAGTGAAGCGCTTGATGGGAACTGTGCTCTGCATGCCTAATGTCTGTTAGAAGAGCCTCTCTCTCCTCATCGCGCCTCGAATTAGGCTCTAACACAATTACTGCTGCTTTGCATATCTCTTATGGATTGGATGATTACCAACCAAATGTGATAATAGACCTGCATGTGAGAAAGATAGGGAATGTGCATGATGTGAAAGAGAACACGGCGTATGCGTGCGTGCATGGGGGATTATTACTGTGTGTGTGTGTGTGTGTGTGTGTGTGTGTGTGTGTGTGTGTGTGTGTGTGTGTGTGTGTGTGTGTGTGTGTGTGTGTGTGTGTGTGTGTGTCCAAGAGTTTTTAGAAGCGTATTAAGTACAAGCAACTAAATTAATGAGGTGAATAAAGGGATTCTGACACATCTGATGTATGTGCATGTGTGTGAGATATATTTGCTCCAGTTTGGGAAGGTCGTAGCAGATGTTTCCCATACTGATGAGTGTGGCGTAAATTCGCTGCATGACGATTCACATTTAACAAGGGTTTAAAGGATAAGTGTGGTGATACTCTTTATTTTGAGCTGTCATTAAATCCCATGAAAAGATTAAAATGAGCCGTGAGCTGATATCACATTTTATCTGTGTAGCCAGAGGCTATTATGCTGTGTTCTTCTGTTCCATAGAGTTGTTGTCCTCGATACTTTGCCCTGGCATGGTTTTTGTTCACTTTTTTGTGGCTTTGGTTGTTCTATGTTATCATCTCTGACTTTATTCATTTATTCGTTCATGAAATCTTCTCCATGGATCACACAGGCGGTGAGGTGCAGTAATATTTTTTACATTCAGCAAATCCACATCTAAGTGCTCGCTAAAGACACCACCACCCTACATTTAGTTGTCCAAAGGTGCTCTACAGCCTCAGACAGAAGCAAAGCTGGTATGAGCTTCCCTCTGTTAGTGTATCCCCTCATGACCGAGCATTACTTAAGTGACTTAATCTAATAGAAAGTAAGAATATCCTTCCCCTCTATCCCCTGCACCAGTAATTCTTGAGTATAGACAGTATAAATATGGACGTAGGCGCCCCCATGTTGTCTGTCTTAAACCTCCATTCGTGTTAATGGCCACCAGGGGGAGACACCTGTGGTGGCAAAAAATAAAAATAAAAAATCTGCAAGCGCTATCCCGCTGAGTTTATGGGCTCAGTCACTCATTTCATACTGTATAAAACAGTGGTGGTGTGGTGTAGCATTGCAGTTTGAGACGAGGAGGTGTACTCCTAATGTTCCAAACCTGGATAAATGAGAGGGTTGCATCTGGAATGGCATCCGGCATAAAACCCAGTCATAAATCCCAACCTGTGCGCTGTGGTGAACTCAATACACGTCCGTCAATAAAGTCCGTTTTGTAAATTTTGATCATTGTAAGTTTCAGAAAGGCGAATAACCCAGGATCTGAGCCCACAGTCAGATCCACCCCTTACTTCATTATGAACACGCCCAGTGTGTTTTATTTTGAGATACTCATACATGCACTATTCTGTTCTAACCACTGAATATACAGTTATCTCTTTTTATTACAACAACTATCAGTTTTTAGGAAACAGTGGAAAGTTTTTTTATATTTATGACCATTTTTTAAGGTTAAAATTATTAAGCTATGATGCTGACAGGGTGGGGAAGATGGAAAATACCCAATTAAGTTACATATTTTTTCACTGGGTTTGTTGGGAGTGATAAAAATATGGAATACTATAAACCACTATGCTCTCCTCCAACAGGCTGAGATAGTCAAGAGATTGAATGGGATCTGCGCACAGGTCCTCCCTTACCTGTCTCAGGAGGTAAGCATGCGCGTGCACACACACACACACACACACACACACACAGACGTCAATAACCCTCTGACCCTCAGCACTATTCCTTACATCCTGGAATGAGATCACCCTCATTCCCACCTCATTACCTCTCCACCTTCGTGACCTCAAGCTCAGCATCCCTCTTCTCTCCTCCCATCATTCATCATCACTCGCTTCCTGTGTTTCTTTCCACCTCAATTTCCATTTCACCCTGCCCCCACCTCGATTCTGCCATATTCAATCTGTCCCATCCTCACGGTTGTCCCTTCCCCCTCCCCTTTTGACCTCTTCCTTCACTCCCCTCTTTCCTTCCATTTTTCCCTCCTTTCCCTCCTCCTACTCCATCCAACTCTTCTCTTCCTTTATACATGTGTGTGTTTGTGTCAGTGTAATAAATGGCTGTGCGATTCAGATAAGCCATGCTCTTATCTGCCCACCAGGGGGTTGACCTCCACCCATTACTGCACACCAGCCAACCATCCATTCCCGGGTGTCACACAAGGCTTTTGTGTGTGTGTGTGTGTGTGTGTGTGTGTGTGTGTGTGTGTGTGTATGTGTGTGTGTGTGTAACCGGATGAATAGCAAAATGGTCAGAGGGGGAGGCGCAACACCGGAGAGGGTTGTCGGGTCTCTGTTGGGACTATTGATATTGATCTAACCTCCCTCCCCCCCAACTCTCCTCCCCATGTTTCTGTCTCGCTTTTATTGTCTTTCTCACTTTCCTCCTCTTGTCTTTACCCCCTGCCCCCCCCCCCATCTCCAGCACCAGCAGCAGGTCCTAGCAGCCATAGAGAGGGCCAAGCAGGTCACCCCCCCAGAGATGAACTCCATCATAAGGGTACGTTGTTGCAGCGTTGTTGCCTGAAAAAGTGCAAATATTGACCAACCCGATCAATTCTATTGTTTTCTTTTACATCTCGCATTTATTGACTTATTGTTTGTGAGGATAAAAACCTTTGTGTGTTATCGCAGGGTTTTTTCTCAAAAACCTAAAATGCGCTTCTCGTTTTTTTTTTATTGCTTTTTTATATTGTGTGAAATAGAAAAGCTCTAAACCTCAAAGGTTTCCTCCCCCAATCTGTTTCCCCCTAAACAGAGCATTATAAAAATAAATAAGCTTTTATTAGCTTCAATTGCTAATGAAAAACGTTAAAATGACCCATAAATCATGATTATATTCAAGCGCTAGTAATGTATGCCTGCACAGCAAAATAAACATTTATAATTGTTCCCACTGTTTTGTTTAAGCAGCCCTGGGAACAATGAATTTTTAAAGGGTTTCTTTAGAGTTATATTGATGGAGTCCAGTAAAAGAAAGAGAAACTTTCAAAGCACAGATTTTTATTTTTTATGTTTTGCTCCAAACTTCTGATGCACCAAAAGTTGGAATATAAGAAATTAACTTTTCTAGAAGTGGCTGAGCTCCAAAGAAATGCTGGATTCTTCTGTTAAAGCCTCCTTGCCTTGATTTCTTTTTGTTTAGATTTCATGTTAAATGTATAGATTTAAATAGACATAACCTCGGGGCTGTCCTCGTGGCATTATTAGGGTTAAAATCTCTTCTACACTTGCGTCTTAGGAGTGCGTAGTACTCTTCATCACAAGTAAACTGGTTTTTGTGTCTTTTAAAAGTGGTGGTATCCATCCCATCGAGGGGATAAATCTGATTATGCCACAATCGTGTCCATTGAAACAATTACAGCACAGTTATCTCACTAGCTAAAATACCAAATCAGTACAAACCAGGCCAGCTCGTTAGCCTGCTATGCGCAGATATTCTTTATATCAGCAGCTTTAACTACTTTAGCTACGCTTCATCATTATCAGCCTCGTGTTAGCTATCCTAGCTCCTCCATCATTTCACTATTGTCTAGTGTTCGCTAAGCCCAGCCACTCCATCACTGTGATGGATGATTCACGGTGGTGCGTTGCTTTAGTCTTTGTGTCTGCGACTTGTGATAAAGAAGGTGGCGCTCGGCGTTGGCGTTTGTGGTAGGGCGTTCTGTTGTCTGTGGATCTTTTGCTTTGATGTTGGTCACATCATGTAGAAAGTTAGAGGCAGTTATGTGTCGATTATAAGAGGTCAGCGGGAGCTGCTGTAAAAATGAGCCCACTTTTGGGTGTGTGTAAAAGAGAAGCGAGGCAGTAACAATGTATCTTTCTGTACTTTAAAATCAAATGCATGTCGATCCCATGATATTGTTTTTGCCAGTTCTGTGCTCAGATAACTCTTTGTCTGCACTTGTTTTCTTAGGCTTTTATACATCTTAAAAACTGCATCTATTATAAATAAGCTGTGTGTATCTTCTACTGAGCCGTGCTATGATACGTGCGTCCCATCTATCCTGTTGTCTATAAACTATTAGCGCTGTGCCTCAAGGGTTATATATTAAACATGACTTGTGGTTCTAATATAGGTCTGTCCTGTGTTTTGCAGTGATTTCTGCGCTTGATCTATCCTACTGTCTCTAAGTTGCGTCTGATTCTTTTCCATGCAGCAGCAGCTCCAGGCTCACCAGCTGTCTCAGCTCCAGGGCCTGGCCCTGCCCATGACTCCCCTGCCGCTGAGCCTGAGCCAGCCGACCCTCCCCGCCGTCACCACCTCCTCTGGTCTCTTCTCCCTTTCTTCCCTGCTGGCCTCTCAAGCCCAGCTGGCCAAGGAGGAGAAAGCATCGCGGGATGGAGTCGACAGCCACCGTGAGGAGGATGGAGACAAGTCTGATTAGATGGTGTCCCTGTTCAGCTCTGTTTTTATCCAGAGACCTGAATCCCTAGATTCAAGCCCACTTGGCCTATAGCCTCTCCCCCAGGTCTCCCTCTCTTTGACACTACCTAACATGGGCTTCAATTTCATCTCCTCAGACCCCAGCCAACCCCATTATTGGGAGGTCTTTGGCACATACCACCTTATATCTTGGTATTCACCATAGTTGGGTTGTTTCTATATCTGTTTTTTTTTTAAACCATGAGACTGTCTCTCTCTTATGTATCTTGTATCTTCAAGTGCTCTCTCTCTTTTTTTGCATGTGATTAAGCCACATTTATCCCTTTTTAAAAAGAAAATCAGGACTACTTTCTATTTCTGTTTCTTCCTGCCTCCCTGTTGCTTTTTCTCTCTCTTCTGATTCCTGTTGAGTTTCCGTGTTTTCCTTTCTTCTCCATGCCTCCCTCTCTTCCTCCCTGTCTTCCTCCCACCTCTTGCCTCTGCTCTTCGTAGGTCCTTGTTAGACAGGACTGATCCGTCACACTGAATGCACTGTTCCGTAGGTGTTAAAACAGAAAAACTGTTAAACACTTGGATTTGCTGGCAAGCTGTAAAACTTGTCAGATGCAACACGGGATTCCTAAAAACTTCATTTTCCCAACATAAAGGTCTCACCGAGATCAGCAGTGTTGATATTTCATGGTATTTCACCTCGCGTGTATTCATTCTAAAGGTGGGCTCAAAGTTTAAATGTTGGATTGATAAAAGATCAGAGAATTGTTTAAATAATGCCCTGGCTAAAGACAGAAAGCATACCTAAAAGCTATACTCACTTTCTAACCAAAAACCTCTGCCTTCAAAAGAGAATCGTTGTTATGAAATGACATATCCGGGCAAATTAGAGATTTTGTGAGTAATTCTAATTTAATATAAAATAAAAGCACGTTCTTAGATCCGACTTAATGCTGAGAGCCGTCAGAGTAGATAACAGACCCACCTCGATAAGTAATCCCCCTCGACGTTTGATCCTTGGCCGACCCTGTGAGGTACGTTGGATAAATCCACCCAGCACCTTCACTGAAAGGCATCATTAAACGGAGCTGAGGTAGCACAACGTGCAGCAAAGAGAAGTAATGCCACTTCTCGTCCGTGCCCTCCCACCATCTTTTTCCTCTTTAATGTGCACTAATATCAGAGCAGACACTGAGGCGAGAAAGAGTGCATGTTGTGTGTTTGACAGCAGAGGGCAGCGTGTGTCTTTGAAGCATCCTCCTCGCTTGGTTCAGGCTTGTGCAGAACAAGGACAATGACAGAGTGCAGACTGTGTCACAAAGGGAATGGCTTATTTATCCAGTCTGTGTGCAAACTTAACACACAGTCGACACTAGACCGGTGGCATTAATTACTGTGATCCAGTTCTCGAAAAGCGGTCTGCTTTGGTTTATTTTGGTCTCTAAATGGAACGACTCCATCCTAGCATGAAACAAAAACATGGGCTCTCTGTAAATTCACTTTTAAATACTCTATGATTCACTGCACATAAAGATCTTTCACATATCAGATTAATCCTGCGTTATACAGTTGATTTAATGCCTACATGGGGCACTGAGTATGATTGAATATAGTTACATTACTGTAATCCACACAGATGAAGCACAAGTGCATCCCACAGCTGCTGCTATGAATTCAAACTAAACAAAAACATCGCCTTCAAACAGAAAGGTCCTGTTTGCACTCGTTTAGACCTCGAGTCTGCTGGAAGCTAATCTATACCAGCCCGCCACAACATTGATGATCTCATTGCAATACAAAGTTCAGCTGGGAAATCTTCTGGTTTGGCTTTCCTTTAGATGTTATTAAGAGCAACGGCACCCGTGCCACATTGCTGAAGGTCTTTATCCGGTCCCAGAGGATCTACGACTACCTTCCTGGTGCCAGACGCCAAAGGACAATTCCCAGATGACTCGTTTCCATGCACCAACCTGTTGGAGCTTTTTTGGAGGTGCAAGGTAACGTACTCAGTATTAGGCAGATGGCTTTAAAGTTGTGGTTCATTATTGTATTAAAATACCCACTGCATCTTTTACCAAATTCTTAGTAAAAAAAAAAAAGTTCTGCTCCATGTGGGGTCTGCAAAAAATGTAGTAGACACGCAAGACTAGAGCCTGACTGTCTGCCCAAATTACCTCCGTGTGGAACTATTGGTATTGTGATTTCTAACGAGTTCGGT
Source organism: Oreochromis niloticus (assembly GCF_001858045.2). Lineage (NCBI taxonomy): Eukaryota > Metazoa > Chordata > Actinopteri > Cichliformes > Cichlidae > Oreochromis > Oreochromis niloticus. The sequence continues at coordinate 42,177,028 of NC_031986.2, forward strand.
AGAAACACCCTTCAGGCAAATGTTGACGTTGCATAGTTTGTCCAACAGAGGGCACTCTGCAACACGTGATTTGAATGCCACGCAGCAAACACAACAAGCAGCCCGTCACTAATCTGGGAAGCAGGTTTACCAAAGTCAGACTCTAACTGTAAACTGAGCAGATCAGGAACTCTGAGTTGGTATTTTCATGGAGGCTGGTCGGAGTAGGCAGCCATTTTAATGATGCTGTCTGAAACAGAGGTCGCTTGTGACATATTGAGTCTCATAAAGGTTAAATAAAAATAAAATCATGTTGGGCCACTCTATATTATCATAGAAAAAAGTTTGTACCATATGTCTGCCATCGGATCCGAATTGAATCCGATCATTTCCTATCTGATTTCTCAGGATTAACAAACTCTGAATTTTAGCTAAGCCTGCTTCCTGTGATCTGAGAGGAGCATAATATAATATAATATCACCAAATACTGTTTGTTTGTTTTAAGAGTGTCTTTGGCGTTACAGTCAGTTTCTTACTGTGATCTAAAATTGGTCATTCCACGAAATGAAAACACATCTGCAGCTCTTTAATAAGCTCTTCTGTTTATTTATTCTTCAAACCAGCATGGCAAGAATTCATGTTATTAGTAAGGAGAATAATCAGTTATCGCTTTTAGATGCATCTGAAAGTCTTATGTTGCATTTAATTGATTAAGACAATTTGTGTAATGATAGCATTACAGTCCAAATTCTCAGTCAGTTAGGAGACTATTATTTGTAAAGTAGTATAGAGCCAGTTTGACAGTATCTTTTGTTTGGTGGTTTTCACTTCAGACATTTTGACATGTCACAGTAAGGTAAGGTGTAAATAGTAGAATTAATGACTTCCATTGAGCTGTTAAGGTGTCAGTGTCCCGGTACTGTTCATGCTATCATACTGTCATTGCTTAGTGGGAATTTTAAATTGAACAGAGCTGTAATTTATATCAGTAACACAGATATTCTTCCTGTTAGTACAAGTCAAAATATCTGCTGTGAAAAGTATCAGTGCAAATTAATAAATAGTGGAAGTAGACCCATTTTTGTACCTAGTGCGCATTTATGACACAAAAAAAAAATGCAAAATAGGACTGAAAATTTGCCTATAGTTAAAAACAAAAAAGAATAGAGACTACATCGCTTTCTTCATTATATTTGGGTTGAATTTGTTTGCTTTTTAGATATATTGGAGCTTCTTTTTTACTGTCCTGGGGACTTGTCAGGCAACAGAAGTGCGAATGGACAAAATGTCTGCTTTCTAAAAGATGACATGCAATTTGAGAGGTACCACGTATACTTTGAAAATGTCGAACCACACTTAAAAGCACGTACACCTGTCTTGACCTCCTCTCTTTTCATCACTGAATGGCTTCATTGAGTGTAGCCATCTCGAGCTGTATGTGTATTAAAAAAACCCTGCTCCTTTCATTTGGGGGAAAATAAACTCAGAATGGTCTCCGGTTTGATGATAAAGCACATTTTTATTGCAGAAGTACCCTTCAAAGAGATACACGTACATCCACGTTTGATATCCAAAAGTGAAAATACATATGAGGGACTTTCAGAATAAAAGCCTCCATCTTCTAAAGGTTCAGATGATAAACTGTTGATGGCATTTGCTGGAGGACTCTTTCAACGATCCCCATTGTTGTGTATGTATGTGAATACATAAAACAAGGTGTGTATAAACACTTGTACAGATCTCGTAGTCGATGCTAAACCAGATGAAATGCGTTGCTGTTCTTACAACTAAAGCTAACATGCTACCTTGCTTGTGAATTAAGCTCGCGGCACGTCGTCCTCCCATCTAGCTGCATACTGTATGTATCTAGTTACATACTGTACTTGTTGTAGTGAAATGCAGAGCGTGTAGACAAAGCAGAACACACACACACATCAATGCATGTCTGCGGGGGAACTGAGATTGATTTCTTTCTAGTGGAGACATGTTTTTTTTCCTTTTTAAAGAATGTTTGATCCAAACTTTCTGTGATCGATGCACTCGTTCCTTTTCTCCCCCCTTTTCTTCGTTTTTAAATATTAATCGATATGAGCTAGAGGGAGATTTGCAAGGCTGACGTTTTAGACGTACAAATGAAATTCTATGTATTTGTTGAAGTAGTTGGAGGTGCTCGCCTCTGTATACAGTTATACATAGAAAGCTTTATGTGTATATGGCTGCATCTTCTCTTGTCTGTCCTGGATGATTCTTGTGCTATTGTGTTACAAAACCGATGTGACACCAGGGGGGAGGGAAACTGCAGTATGTTGACCTTTTCACCCTTTGATCCCCCTTTCCTTTTCTCCCCCTCCCACCACCCAAACACTCCCTCCCTCCCACCCACTCCCCTTGACTCCTGTGCCACCTACCCGCCTCTTTGCCCTCATAGCGTGAAGCATTGTAAGCGTTTTGAGCTTTGTAAAGGTCTTTTTTTAAATACTTATTTTGTGTATAATGTAAAACCTGAAAGTGTGTACTTTGGCAAAAAAAAAATGTTTTGTGTCTGAAATCATAGCTTCATTTAAACAAACGAAAAAGAAACTATAAAAAAAAAGTACAGCAAACATTTACTATAAATAAAATGAAATGTTCTGCAGTAAGGAAGGACTTCTGGTGCCTTACAAATAAAGTCAATCAAATCATGAAAAAAGTCTCGTCTTTGACTTGATGCACACCGTCTCCTGAGTGGGATGATTGGCTCTCGTGGGCTTCCAACATTTTATTGACCTTTTTCTGCTTATTGCTGGCAGGATGGAAGAGTCATTGCTTCCCGGTTATCTCAGGGTATGAGTGTCAACTTGCAGACTGAAAATTTTGCAGTCAACATTAACAATAACCAATCCCTAGCTTGGCTGGCTGCTGCACCACTCACACCCCAAAAAGACAATGTTATTGCAGGGTAAGTGAGGTTTTTCAGGCATGCTCTACTGTGAGGGGAACCCTAGGGTGGAACCAGGACGTGTCTTCTCTTGGCTGACCTGGGACCACCTTAGTACCGCCACAAAGAGCTTAAGGCCTGAGAGAGGGAGGTCTGATAATCTCTGCTCAGGCTCGTGACTCTGATAAGGACAAATGGAGGGATGGATTGATTATTAGGAAATATGCACGTTGTAATCAGGTGAATACTGTTGCTTTTCCAAGTGTGCAGGTGTAGCAACGCTGACTCCTAAAAATAAGAATAACCCAAACCCCCCTCTCTAGGTTTTTGCCACTTTAGACAGGTGACTGTGAAAGTCTTATTTATTGTAAGGTAACACAAACCTAACAATTTTTAATTTCAGCTCTAAATAAATCACGATTATGATCTCTGCCAACAGATTCCACTCGATCCTACTTTAATTTCAGCATACACCCATGAAGCATACTTCACAAGGTAACATACTATTTGGAAAATGGGCAACTTATTTTTTTAATTGATGGGATGGAAGATGCAGAGCCAGTGATATATTTTTAAATCAGTTTCACTTCATGATACTGAAGTGCTCTTTTGCCACCATTCAGAGAGACCGATTAAAAACCCAGATCCACAAAGAAACGCTGGCATGGCTGATTAATGTGCGGATTAATCAAATCTCTCTCAAGTGTTTCAGCTTAAACTTGAGCTTGTGCGTGTCTTTGGTAAGCAGTTACTCATCACGCCAGCGCAGATGTTCTTTATAGTGGCACTAAAAAACTCAACATACGAGTGAATCACCCATCTTTTAAATTTTAGGGTCTAATTCTGAAGCCCAGATAAGAGAGCACTCGGTGATGTTTGAGGTTTTTACCAGACCTGGACTTATTAATTTAAACCTGATGTCCTGATGTTTTCTGGCCGCCCCAGGGTGGCTGTAGTTCACGTCAGATCCACCAGGAGGAAGTGTTGATTTACGTTTACCAGCCCTTTTTCCACTGAGGTGAACCCGGCAGGTAATTGCTCTGAGGTATTCTCACATGCGCTCCTGTGTTTGTGTGTCACATTGGAGGGGAAGCTTCCTGTTCTTAAGGCTGCCATGATGAGATTTTATCTATTCTGCACTGCGTGCGTCCAGATTTGATGTTACATCTCGAAGGCAGCGGATCACGACCCCGCTTGGCACCTGTACAATATCCCCATTTGGATGCTCTGTTTATCAGGTTTGAGCCCTAACTTGGTTCACCACTCCTCCTTGTCCGTTCAGGTGGATGCACATCCAGTGGATTTTTGTTTTTCTTTGTGCAAAATCACATTGGTTTCTTTCTCATTTCCTCCTCAGTCTGTTTTCTCTTTTTCCTCCCTGTCACCGTCTCCCTCTGGTTGCCTTCCTCACCGTGTGTCCAAGCAGCCAGATGTGTGTGTGTGTGTGTGTGTGTGTGTGTGTGTGTGTGTGTTTTCAGAGATGAGGGAGAGGAAGGCTTGTGAGCCCTCTGAGTTCCTGTGGTTGCAGCCCTTCCTCCCCTCTTCCTCCCTTTCCTCTCTTATTCTGTCTCCCTGCAGACGGCTCTGGATCTGACACTTAAATAAATATGAAAGTGCCCTATTTTTTCCTCTTTCTGTCTGAGGATTCACACATTCCTCACAAGAAGCTACACAGGCAGCAGAGGAGGCGCACATCTCTCTCATCCAGTGTTTTTTTTTTTTTATTTATTTCTTCCCCTCCCCTCCCCTTTCTAAACCCCACTGGAAAAAAGTGCCACATTCTTACTTAGGTTGTTTAATTAGTGGCACTTTAAAGGATAAAGTTGGTGTCATATTATGTGAACAAATCCCATGAAAAGATCCCTATTGTAGCATATTCCTCAGTGCCATCTCAGGACAACAAAAACAAACAAAACAAAAAAAAAAACCTCTTTTTCAGGCCATTTAAAAAAAACCTTTCAGATTTTAGCAGTCCGTGCTGGAGAAAGTCAGTCTTTGGTCCCCTACAGCTCCTCTCCTCACTAACACACGTAAAAGACTCAGAGCTAGGACAGCAATATGCTGCTATTTGTTGTTAATGGTGCTTGGCGATACAGGCCAGTGCCGGCCGCTGAGCTACATTTATTTAAAGGTGCCCAGCCCTGCAATGCATCGAGGCTGCGGGGGGTAGGGGTGTAGGGGTGCAGGGTTGGGGGGTGGTTTCAGATACATTATGCTTTGTACACATGAGAGAGTGAATCAAAACCAGACAAAAGCCACTCACATTTGTTGTGATGCGGAGATGTTACCAGCATGAAAGAGCAGCAGTGACAATAAGAGTACCAAGGCTCAGGTGTCAGTGTTTTATTTTTTAAAGGCACACTGCTTGTCCTTAAATTCTGCCATACAGTGTATATATTGTGGTATCCAATCTTGAAAGTCAGGCTTTGTGCAGCTCATCCCCATGAATCAAACACAGCCCAGTATAATATTAGTAAGAGGGTATATACTCAACATAGTAATCTCGCGCACACTGCTCCACCCACTTCCTGTTTATACCTTTTGCTTGCAAGCGGTGGCCAATCAGAAGGAAGCTGGCTTAAAAATGGAATGGAAGGGAAAACTGTGAGTCATACAAAGCAACTCTAGTAGAATCCAACAATAAAAATGAGCATAATTGACACTCATTATTTTTTCCAAAACGGTTAAAACCTGACACGGTGCTCTCATTGCTGCATAAACAAATGAACCTCTTTCATTACAGCAGCGCTCAGAGCCCCTCAGCTTTTCCCATCGGGCACTTTTCACCATTCAGCTGAGAGCTCTGCTTATATCCGTGTCTGCTCTTCATATAGCATACAAATGTAAGTTAGTATTGTCACTGCCCACTTGCTGCTTGTGTTGAGCTCGATGCTGTTGACAGAGCCGGAGTGGAAAAGTCAAATCTGTAGATCATGTGCATTTATATTTTAATCCATTCCACGTGCGTGACTTAAAGCTGCACGAGCCAACAGGTTTGGAAAGGACACGTTTGAAGACGCCGGCTGCGGACCTGCAAACCGAATGAAAGCACCAACTCTGTGTATGTGTATGCAGTCCTGATGGGAATGCACAGGGCCTGCGCTGGAAAACAAGCGTCTGTGTGTATGTGTGCGTGTATATGATGATGATGATGAGTGCAAGCAAAAAGAAAGAGGGAGAGAGCGGCGGAGAGCAAGAAGCGTCTTGATTAATCATGATTGACTCATTCAGAGCCCACTCGTCTTTTCCCCCTCGCTCCCTCGCTCCAGCTCTCCTTTATGGCTTGATTACGGAGACGTACTCTATCTCTCATTACCTCCCCTCCTCCGTCTCTCACTCCTTTTCTTCATCTTTTCTCTCTTCTTCTGACAACCCCCCACCCCCACCCCCAATACTACTCACCACCCCCCCTTCAACGCCTACCCCACTGCGCCACTTTATTCATCCCTCCCCGGGAAAGGAGGCTGTCAATCTCCACGTCTGCCGTGTCTCCATCCTCTAACCCGCCGCCGCACTAGCCCTCCATCCATTCATCCCTGGCCCATCCATCACAGTCATTCTTTTCCCTCTCTCCTTCCTTTTTCCCTCCCTGCCTCACTCATTCCTGCCACTTTGTGACTCTTTTATATATAAAATTTCCCCTCTTTCTCCGTTCAAAGCCTTCCTCTATTTATCTTCATCCCCCCTCCACTGCATTCAGTGATCAGTGTCTGTGTGTCTGTGAGGCACGCTCGGAAATGGAAAGAAGCAAACACACAAAGCAAAAACCATCTCTCTCTCTCTCTCTCATTCTCAGCCTTTCTCTGTGTCTCTCTTCCTTTTCTCTCGGCCTCAGCTGGAGGAACTGAGTGTTGACATAGCCCGGTCTAATACAGATGCTTCCAGAGATGCACCCTGGGAAAGCATCTCTTGGCCTGCTTTTCTAATCTTGTCTTCTCTCCGTACAGTTCCCGAATGCACACACACACACAGTTTATGCATGCTTTTATGTGTGTGCTGCATCTGATCTTTTCTGTATTGGTGTGTGTGTGTGTAGCTGGTTTTCGAATGCAGAAAGAGAGATGAGAGACTATTCAAACTTTAATGCACTCATACGAGATACAAACGACCTTTCTCTCACTCCTTCATGCTCTGCCCTCTCCTTTACTCACTTCCTCGTCTCTTCTTTCCTTTTCTCTCTTTCTTCACTTTGATATTTTCATCTTTAAAAAAAAAACCAACCCAAAATTTACTCTAACCCTTTGTCTCTCCTCTCTCTGTTCTCTCTTCTCTTTGCTCGCCTCCTCTTTCCTCCTCTCCCATTCTCTATTCTCTTCATCATCTCACCCCATTTCATTCACTTCTCTTCTTCAGTTTTGTCTTTCATCTCCCACCCCGTCCTCGTGTTTGACTCATAGCCACTCTCGTCTTATCTCTATTACTCAGCATCTATCTCTGCTGCTTTTTTCCTGTCTGAGCCTCTCTTGTTCTGCTGTCTAACGGCTGCCGTCTTCAACCAAGGCCTTTTTTCCCCACTTGGACATTTTTCGAATCTTTGTTGATAAAATTGTCAAGACTGTCTTTTTTTTTAAAAATAGTTGTTGAAATGCTGTGAAAATAATCAGAGAAATATGATTATTAGAGTTCTTTATGATATGATGAAAAGTTTTACACTGCTCTGTATCCGTGCTTTAGGTTTACAGCAAGGAGTCTGTGGATTGTTCAGCATGGCTGCTGTTAAAACTAAACACTTCTGTGCATGTGACTGATTTAAGAGCTGTTGTGTTTCTGCACAGACCGGGCGTTTCCAGGAAGATTTCAGGTTTAGTCACTGCATGTAGATGTTACTCACCGATGTTAGATGCAGGGTGTAACTTGCTTAGAGTCACTATTACCACCACAGGCTACAATCACAGACTGACACATTCACAGTTTTCAGACCAAAGTATTTGTATATGAAATTAACATCTTCATATGTATTTCTTGAACAAAACAAATAAGCAAAAGAAACTTTAGTTATATATTCTTTTTGCCTGACATTTGACTTGGTTCTTGGTTGTCTTTGTGTGTGGACAAAACACAGCATTATTACTTTTGTAATGTCATCCCATCATGGATTAGGTTCAAGTGGGGTTTTATTGCACGCTAAGCCCACATTAGACTGCATTTGTCTACAGTTGAGCACACCGGGTGTTTTTATTTGTTTGTTTTTGTTTGGGATGCTTTTAGGTCCATAAGCGTTTGGGCAATGGCACACTTTTCCTAACCTCGCCTCTGTACACGATCACATTAGATCTTAAATCAAATGATTGGATTGAAGTGCAGACTTTCAGCTCTAATTCAAGGGTTCTAATTAATTACATTAACAGCTTCTCTGGGAAAAAAAAGGAAAGACGGGATATTCTTCAATGGCCGACTTAGTCACCTGATTTCAAGCCAAGAAGGCATTTACTGAAGGCAGAGAGACCGTGTGGCTGCATGTTTAAAGGCCTGGCAGAGCACCTCAAAGGAGGAAATGCAGCATTTGGTGGTGTCCATGGGTTCTGCACTTCAGGGAGTCATTGACTGAGCGGTATGCCTGGTTATGTCCAGTGTTGTAAACCTTGCACCCTGCTGTGTCAGGCTGCGTCTGGTGCATCTCCATCCATTTACTCCTCTGCACATTCCTTCTGGCTCTTTATCCATCTAACCCATCCCTCTTTTCTCTCTTTCTTTCCTCTTCCCTCTCTGTTTCACTCATTCCCGAAGTTCCTTCTCTGCTGACTTTGCACAGTCGTTTCTCTATTTGTTGCTTGCACGCTTATTAACTCGCAATCACTGAAACAACCTCAGACCGTTAGAGGGAATGAAAATCCCACCATCGCTCATCAAAACATTACCTCACGCTTCTGCTAGGGGTCAGATAGTCCACGTGGTATTATCTGCCATGTCATTCTTTCCATGTAATTCTTGAAAATAAAGCAAAGAAGCTCCGAAACAGCTGTTCCCAAAACAAATTTTCTTTTCTTTTTTTTTTACTCCTCTGTGCTCTTTCCATTTGATTTTCATCTCTGCCCCCCAAAACCTCCCCACATCTCCCTCTGTAGTCTCTCTGCCCCCACTGGTTGTGTTGTTCAGTGTGGAGCCCTCCCCTGTGTGGTTAGTGGGCTGTTACCCAGCTGCCTCTGATACTTCCTGCCTGTCACTTCCAATCCCAGTGACAGTGTGTGTGTAAAACGTGCACACACACACACACTCCTCGTTTTTTTCCGACACACCATAGTTTAGGAACATTATTTAGCCGCCTGTCCAAAAGATATGCACAAACACGCACACGGATGTTTTTTGCACACAAATCTGCAGAACAATTTGCGTATTAAGATGCACAGAGACAGCCATGCAGAGGCGCACACACACACACACACACACACACACACACACACAGAGAAACCGTTGCTGGCAGTCATACATGTGTTTATATGAGGATATGAACATACAAGCACATGTGCCTACACACACACACACACAGCACACACATTACTGGCGCAGCAGTGCAGTAGACTCCCCATCGCTGAAAGCCAAATTCATTTAGCAAGTGCCCTCTCTCTCTCCTCTCCCTCTCTCCAGCTCTATTTGCAGCCTGCCACGCTGCTCCTCCTCCTCCTCCTCCTCCTCCTCTTTGTCTCCTGGCTGCCAGAGGAGAAACCAGGTCTTCTTTTTCTCTTCCTCTACCTTCTGTCTTCCCATCTTTTTTCTGCCTTCCATATTTGTCAGCAACTCGCTCTCCTTCTGTTTTTATATTTGCTTCGAGCCTTTGTCTGTCTGCATTTCTCACAGTTTTAACAGAACAACACTTACTCTGCACGCAGACTACTGTGCATTCACAAACTCTGCGTGTAAATGGATTCATACATTTACGTAGTGTACATAAGTAGCTTGGGAAAATTAGGGCTACTGTGCAGACGTTGTGAAACGTTTCAGAATGATGAAGGTCCTGGTGCCACTTTTCCACCTGTCAATGCACTTCATCTCAGTGGAAGTGCTCAGAGTGGTTATGATCAGGTTCAGTGGTTTGAAGTGGACTGTTTCTGTGCACTGCAGAGATTTACGTATTCAGGATCCCTGTGACACTTAAACAAACTCAGAATGCTCCCATCTTACTGCAACAAATACTGCCATTCAGTCAAAAGCCTCTGATGCATCCACGTCACTCACAAGGTGTCCCCTGGTCCTCGATGCACCGGCCACGGCAGCACTGGACGCTGCATCAAACCACATTGGCGGGTTGGAGTGGCAGCAGTTTGCATCCCATTCGGACCTTTGTTTTCACTTCCTCTATCATTTTATTTTGGTTTTAAGATGCTCCTTCACAGCAGTAATGGCACATTTCATTATATGTAAATCTGTGTAGGATTTCAGTACATTAAGGCAGTGAAAACAGCAAAATGAAACATCAAAGCTATTAAGTGTAAACCTGTGTTGAGTCTCTTTTTGAATATATGCACAGGTGTATTTGACCTCAGGTCAGCAGTAACTGAAAGCACCTTCAGGACACTTAGATCTGATTCTAGGCTTGTAAACAGTGAGCAAGTCAGAATTGTACTGAGGAGCCAAACCATTGAGGTACTTCTATAGTCCCCTGGGAACCAGTGAAGTGACTTCAGTGCTGGGGTGATGTGGTCAAATGTCAGCGTACCTGTAAGAGTCCTGCAAATAGAGCATTTCAATGATCTAAGCTACTTGAAATGAAAGCGTGGAGCAATTTGTCAGAGTCAGTTTGAACTTTTCTGCATTAACGCTGCACTTCAAAGGATGCCTACTCCATGCATTTATTCTAACTTTGAATCCCCTGTGAGCGTCCTTATGTGATCACATGGAAACAGAGACACGTTAAAGGCATGAATGGGACACGTTAAGCGAGTTTGATGAAACTGCGTAAATCGATGCTCCGGGAATGAGAGCAGGCCGGATGAGTCGTACGCTCCCTGACTATAATGGGTGATGAGGGCTTGGCACAGCACTGTGTGGTTGCTTATAGGCGTCTGATAAAATTGTTTTCACAGTTACTAAAAGCTAATGCAACCAATCAGGATCCAGAATTATTAATGCTCTTACATTTATTTATGTGTTAAAACAAACATCGGACTTTACATGTTTCCTTTGGCTGTTTGTTTGCAGTTTAGGCTGAGACATGCAGGAGCCTTAAATATTATATTATTACAATATTATTGTACTTATTACACACTGTAAAGGGGTTTAAAATGGACCTCTGCTACTCCATATAAGGCAACATACATGCCATAATTCTAGGTTATTGTATACAGCATAAATTAGTCATATATTTTGTATATTTTTGTCATTTCATTTCACAGTTTTATTTCTTGAAGTAAGCTCCTTGTTGCAGAGATGGCCAGATGTAATCACAAACTCTTTTTTTGTAATGTTTGCAGATATTAGGCCAACATAAGTTTCCTTATTTGCATATCTCCCGAGTGCCTGCCGGGAGGTTTGAGAGGAAGTTTAGTTCCATTTGTTTTAGCTATAAACAGAAGACATTATCCTGTTTTGATCATAATGGAGAACAAGGCAAAAACCATATTTATCATATGGATACAAATCTATGCAGATGAGGTGAATAAACCTGTTTATGCAGACTAGAACGTCAGCACAAGCGCACGCGTGTTTAATAAAACACAGGATGTATGACGACTGTGGCTTTAACGTTACAACATTTTCTTAACTTTACTAACATATGTTTCATGTAAACTCTGTTACGTCTTTGGTGCTATGAGCAAATTAAGTCCCTCCTGAAACTCTCATGCAGAGGTTTTATTTTTTTTCTTTTTCTTTGACCTTCATTTTGTCTTACCTTTTTTTGGCTTCCTTGCTTTTCTTTTCTGTTTTTATCTTCAAGGGAGTGCTGTTAAGCTCCAAGTGCATCTAATTCATCAAAGCCTGGCTAATTTCTCAGCTTGTTTGATTTACTGTTAATTGTTGCTAAAATGCCGGTATCGAGCTGTGAACTTTGGAGGAAAATCTTTGAGTGGATGAGAAAAGAAAAGGGAAAAAAAAAAGACACTGAAAACCCTGAATGCACTAAAATGAGATAACACTCACACTGACAGGTCTGCAGATTGCACTGAAGCTCGGTTGGCATGTGTGATACGTGTTGACAGTTCGTGGGTTCATGGCCAGCCCGTCCCGTCTATCACTCCGGCCTCACACCCTGGGCTTACCTGTCCCATGTGTCCCGGCTCTGTCTGGTCAGGCCTGTTGTTTCTGGAAAGCACTTTCATCCTGATCCTCATCACTAATTCATCCGCTTACGACCTCCATCCATCAGTGCTAGCTCAAGTATGAAAACACCTCAGGCTAACTCACTACAATAGCGGTCTGGCTTCCTCCTTGCACCATGAAACCTGCTCTGCTTCTTTCTCTTTTCTACCTGAGAAAAAACACCATCTTTCTCCCAGTTTGGCTTTTCTTCTTCGATTTCTCTCCTCTATTAGTAACTGTCAGAGTTTTTTGTTGTGTTCCTCTTGTATTCTCTGTTTATTCTATTCTTTTGCCATTTATTTCTCCCTCTCTCTGTATTTCATTTCTTACTGCGTTTATCCTTTAAATGCAAGCACTGCAGTGAGCGCTACTGACAAGATAATGGCCTTCCTCTAGTTAGTCTCCTAAACACAGTAATGCTAATGTTAGATCCTCTCGGCACCTTTGTGTGCTTCACAAATATATTCCTGGCAACACGTGCTTCCTAATTCTAATTTACCTGGTTTTCTTTTTTTCTTCTTCTTCTTTCTTTTCTTTTGTTGTTTGTATTAAAAATTTATGCGACTCGTCTGCAGCACCGCTGCACAGAGATCAAGGTTGCAGACTTTTTTCACGTCGCAAATTTATTTATTTATTTATTTTTTAAATGTTTTTTCCCCTTTCAGTTCTGGCCTTTGGCAGCCATTTAGAGTCTCTTGTATGACTTAAAAAATACACGGTTGTCAGGCTGTGAAATATTAGGTTTGCTCGAATGCTGATTCCTCGGTGATGGAAGTGTTTCCAGCTGTCACTTGTGCCAGCCAACATCCCAATACTTCGAAAACCGGTCAGTCCACACAGGATTTTATCCACGCTAGAAACGAGATTGTACCGAGGTCGCTGTTTATCTTTTGGTAATTTGGTCCGACTCTTGGAATTTTTAAGTTCACTAATTCAGCCCACTGTTGTAAATCTTTGTGTAAATATTAATGATCCCATGCAAGTAAACCGATCAGCCACAACAATAAAACCAGCTGTGGCTCATTCCACCATGTTTAGCCTAACCCATCATCACAAAGACTCCAGAGGTAGTTTTAATGGGAATTATGCAAAATTTTAGATCTCTGTTGTCATTAGTTTCAGGAGTGCAGTTCAAGTTAACACAATGACAGTGTCATGGTCCTGGAATTGTTTGACTATTTGGACTTTTTAATTTTATTTAGTTATTATACGAGATCCCAGCATTGTGTAATGCTTATATTACTTATTGTATTCCTCCTCTCACTTTAAGTTTGATTCCTCCCTTAGTGTTCCTCCCTCCTGTTACAAATCTCTTATATTAAGTTCCTTCGTTTGTCTGTGCCATCCCCATTTAGTTATCACTTCCTGTTGTACTTTGAGACTTTGTGGTCCTGGTGTTTTGCTTTTAGTTCCCATCCTTTGTCTCGTCTGCTGTGATTTGGTTCACCTGTGTATTACTCTCCCCAGCTCTGTACGCTTTGCTTAATGACCCCTCTGTGTATATATTGTTATCTCTATTCCCTCATCACAACATCTGCTCTTCTTCCTCACTGAATCCCAGCCCTGGGAAGTTTTCTAGTTTTCTGCTGTTATGTTCCAGCAGTCGTTGTTCTCAGTTTACTTGTGGACTTTTACTTTTGTACCACAATCAGGCTAATAAATGGCTCGCTCTTCGTTAAACGTTGCCTGCCTGAGAGTCTGCACTTGGGTCCTCAATATTATATCTAAAATTTGTAATGTGGTATTTATTTATTTTAGCAAATATAAAGATATTAGGGACCTGAAATTCATGTCAAAAAGTTTATCTTTCCCCTGTAGTTTTTTAAAGGAAAATCTGTGAAGGTCTGGGAGGAGGGGGCATCCTTTTTCCTCTTCCATCTCAGGGCAACATGTGTCACCAAAGCAAATATGAGGTAACGCCATGGATGTAGGAATGTTGGAGCTCTCTTTAGTCCATTCACTTAGAGCCCATTCATTTGGTAAACTGTGCTCACATTTTACACATCAAATACGATCGCTTCTCTAGTTTGAATTTGCCATGCCTGCAGCCAGTCGACCACGTGTTATCATCAAACAAGAACGCCTTTCAGTGCTGGAAATTCCACGCTACTTTCCTTCTGAAATCTGAGAAAGGCTCCAACAAACTGTGCAAAGTAATGCGTGATCTCTACTTAAGCAAACATCTGCCGCCTCTAGATATCCTTCTGCTTTATTGCACGCTTTAAAGCATTTGATGTAAGAGTAATCAAAAAGAAACCAAATGGATTAAATTACATTTCTTTGACAAAATAATTAAAATAGTTACATTTGTCTTAAAAAGTGAAAGATCCCTGGTTTGATCCCAGGAGGAGGCACAAAAATCCCTTTGGAGTTGCATCAGGAAGGGCATCCGGTAAAATTAAAATTAAATATCTGTCAAATCAAACGTGTGCTACCTGTGCACTGTGGCCGCAACTTCTGAATAAAGTATCATCTTAAAGTATCTTCTTCTATAGTTACATTTGTCATAAGATTTGTTAGAAAGTAACTAAGGTAACAAATGTATCCAGTTACATTCTCACCTTGGAATTCTTCTGTACTCTTGTCTTTTTACAGCTGGAGATCCACAGCGGTGAGTGACGGTGAAAGGCTTATTTAAAACACTCAGTTTTTATTTTTCAGCATCTTTGTCTCTTTCAATGCCAGAGTGAATCTGAAAGGGAGCGTCAGTGTGCTGCCAGGTAACACGCCCCTGTAGCTCGCTATCTCGGGTTACCTGTGCAATATAACGTTAAGGATTGCATGCAGGTGGTTATTAAGGGAAATTGTTTCTCCATGGTGACGTCGCTCGGCTGTCGGTAAATATAGCGGGCTTTACGCAGACAGGATGAGGACGGAAAAATTGCTCAAACTGGCTTCTTAGTCCCTATAAATGTCTTCTTCCTTCGTCTCTGTGTTTCTGCTCTTTTTTCCTCCCCTGACAGTCTGTTCCTGCCTTCTTAACAGCACTTCATTCCTCTTGCCAACTCTCCTCCTGTTGTCCTTCCTCCCTGACTCTTACTCCTGCCCTTCCTGCTCCACTTTTCTTTCTTCATCCTTTGACACTGCCATCACACCTGTCCTTCCTGCCATCACTCTTCTTCCTTTGTTTTTTTTTATATATGACTTTCTTTCTTGTTTTGCTGCTTTCCCTCCCTCCTCCTTCCTCTCCCTCCCTGCACACAGCCATATGCAGCTCTGTAAATGGCAGGATGCTGTGTGGTTGTGATGTGGTCTGGCTGTGGTCTGTTTGCACTGCCACTGTGGTTCATTCTGCTTACCAGCCTGCTGCTTCACCCTGTCTGGACCCGGCCGGCTGGCTGGCTGGCTGGCTGGCTGTTCGTCCGATTGACTGAGTGCTGCGTAATTGAGGCGGTAGATGCACACACATAGATGCTACCACTGCCACAAGCCTGTCACAAACCGTTATAAACTATCCCGTCGCTGCAGAGACGCAGGCCAGCCATCAGAGTCGCATTTACTGCTCTGTTTTCAACTTAATGCCCCCGTCGTCTAAATTTTCTGACAATACCACCAAATGGCATTTATCATCCAATAATTGCAGCCTGCAGAAAACTGGTCAGTGAGAATGATTAACGCGATGACTCATGGGCTGTGTTAGCCCACCTGATGGGAGCGGTGATATATTATGTGGAGCAGAGGACGGAGTCTGTATCCGAATGTGGGTAAAAAGTGTGTGCCTTCTGTGTGTTTTGGCACATACAGTGGAGCAGTTACATTAAACAGTTATATCCAGAGAGACACAAATTGAAAAGGTGACCATTTTGGGGTAAGTGCAGTAATAAGGTAATGTGGTAAAGGGAGACTTTCCGTATGTGTGTTTCGCTGTCTGTGTGAGAGAAACTGAGTCAGACAGAGAGCAGACAGAGAGCGAGAGAGGAAGAGGAAACAGGAGGAGGGTTGCTGCCAGAGGGTGAATGTTGGAACATAGAGCATGCTGTGTTGATTTGATTAAATTCAGTTCTGTTCTATTTGCAGTAGGCCTAGTTACTCAGCTATATTTGTACAGTGCTGTCTGCAGAGTTTTAACAACACCGACACAGATCCGTGTGAGAGCGGGAGGCCTGGGATTAGGCTGCAAAATACACTTTTGAAAAGGATACGCCAAGTTTTGGGGGAGATTAGCCCCCGTTTGTACGGTTTATTTAAATTAAGCCACGTGTCCCCCGTTTGGACCTGCTCTCAGTGCTAACACTTTAACAATTTATCGTACAAAAACTACAAAAAACGTGGAGAGAGGACTAACATTATCGCAAATTTAAAAAAAGATGAAAGAATAGGCCTTGAAGCGGTGCTATAAATAAATACCCAGCAGCGTTGTGTACAGTACTTCTTTATTTTGAATACCAAAGACTGTAATTGCATCTGCATGGCTAAACATTTATTCATTTATTCATTCTATTTTTATTTATCTTTCAAAGTGTCCCTTGTAGTGGATGCCATCAGAGGAGGAAAAGCTTAATCAGCAGCCCTCATTTACATCCTCCTTGTTTAAGAGCCAAAAAAGATCCCACCCAGGTTTTCTACTGGTTTTCTACTGGGCAGGAAATTGACTGGCTTTAAACCACAGTGGAGCTTCCATGGAAATGTATGTATGTGAATGGCTGTTTTGTATTTTTGCACATGTATGAATAGTTGTTGTATTTATTGATTTTTGTTTGTCTGTAACATATTCTGTGAACGAAACAAGCCGAAACACTGGTTGTATTCTGATTACTTTCATATATTAAAGTAAACAAGCACACTACGTCACTATTTGTGGAGGAATTTCAGTGAGGTTGTGTGAATATGTAAATGTACCTGTATATTGTTTACATGTTTGAAATAAATTAACAATCAATCAATCAATATAGATGGCTACAGATTTGCAGTTTTTGCCATATTATTACGAGCAGATTGGATGTAACTGCCATCTTGACCCCATTCGATCGTAGACTGACTCCGTCTTATCCTGTTTTTTATCCAAAGTATCCTTGACGACAGTAACTGACTGTGAGTAGTTGCAGACCTGGTCCCATCTTCAAAGCAACCATTTCAAAGGCAACAGGATCCCAAGTTCATTGCACGCAGTCCCAATAATTTTGGTGGTGCCGTGGTCTGCGCCCTGTTTCCTCTAATGTGACATTACCCTCTTCACACTTTACGTTCTTCTCCACGTACCTTTGGCAAAGGTGAGAAACTTTCATCCAAAGGATTAAATATGTTGTACTTCACTGAAAATCTTAAGAAAGAAAAAAGGTTAAAACCTGGAACCAACACAGTGTATGTTAAGTGTTAGCATGTAGCCCTGGAACAAATAGTTTTCCCAGGGAAAATCCAAAGTATTTAATAGTGAAGCTAGTATTTGAGACTTTCCTGTTGAGAGGATGGTGTTTTATATGTGTAATCTTTGTACAATTTTGAATTTTTAGGCATTAGTTTGATGTTATCCTTTGACAGCAGCTGTATCTGTAACTGACGGGAAGGTTCGGTTGGATCTGAAGCTGGAAACAAACAATCGGTGTTAAGTGAAAGCTTCCCTGCACTTTGATTTGAATGTGTATAACTTTCAAGCCTTTCAAGTGACAAACTACCCAAAACTCTGAGTGATATTTATGATTTTAGTTTAATTAAGATAAATCATCTTGATGAGAGTTTAGAATAAAGCTTAAACTCTGTAAGCATTTGGCTCCGGCTTCTCCTTTGTACTTTTTACTGCGTGATTATTAATACAGTTAAAACTTTTTGCTCTCATTGGCTGAGTGGCTGCTGAGTTTGACAGGCTTATATACAATGTGTGATGTGACCGCTCAGACTAACTGGAGCTGTTTTGTGCTGATGCTTTATGCAGGTTGGTGCCAATAAAACAAATACAAGCTGAAAACTGTGCATCACCACCTAAACTCCTGAAAACAAATCAGACGTGCAGCCTTTCATTTTATATTATACTGAATATTTGTTTGTTTATTTTACAATTTTGAGCAAATCTTCAGTCCACCACAAAATAATAATTTTGTCATCGGGGAAAATGACCATGTCTGCTTCTTCTTCCTGCTTTCCTGCCTGCTAGCACCACTGTTAGTTGTTCTGACCTCTTTTTAAGCATTAAAGCATTTTGTTGTCCTAACAGCACATGACGTTCCCTTCACCTGCAACTTTTCTGTTTCTAACAGGCTCTCAAAATTTCCCAAACTGCCAGTTTTCAATCAGAAACGCTTTTTCAGAGAAGGCAGTTTGATACGGCCGGTAAGAGGGTCGGGTGCACTTTTTCCTTTTAGACACCGTTTGACAAAATGGAGAAAATGAGGTTGTTTCAAGCACTTTAAATCCCCACACAATCCACGAGGCACTCTGCATAAAGTAAGTCTGAGTTACTCTCAGAATTGGTAGCCACATGTAGGAGGAAGAAAGGGGCCCATGGTTCAGTTAGCAGCCAGTTCATCTCTCATATCCTGAAATCATTCAGCACTGCAGACAGAAAAACAG
The DNA here is from genome assembly GCF_001858045.2 of Oreochromis niloticus. NCBI lineage: Eukaryota > Metazoa > Chordata > Actinopteri > Cichliformes > Cichlidae > Oreochromis > Oreochromis niloticus. The sequence goes on from NC_031986.2 coordinate 42,195,663, forward strand.
CGGCGATGCTGTGGCCTGAATGCACGGTGCTGCCAGCGAAATCATTGAAGCCTTAACAGGACGAAATGCATCCTGATAGAGAGAGTTCGATAGGGAAATACTTCCTGAAAACAAATCCAATTCCAGGTGTAACAAAAAGGGAGAGATTTGAAAAATAATGCTTTCAGAGGGAAGCTGAAATCATTAGGTTCGGCGTGGAATTCAGAATTTCTCCGAGTGTGTTTTTGAACGTGATGGATGGATCGAGTCGATGTGTCGATGGTGAGTGTATAGGCGCCTGAGTCAATGTCTGGTGACAGCTTGGGAACAGTCAGCCAGCCAGCTCCAGTCCCAGGGGACACTCGGAGTAGGTCGCGCGCGCACACACACACACACACACACACACACACACACACACACACACACACACACACACACACACACGGCCCAGACTGGGTTGATGCTCACTCAATGTCACTCTGACATTTACTCTCTGAGGGAACGCTGCTGTCACTGAGGACGATGTGTCATGAGATGGAGGCAAATTTTTTTGCAGCCTTACTCTGCAGCGCACACGTACAGTAATAATACAGGGCTGGATTTTTTGGTTTTGGAAGTGAAATCCTGAGTTTACGTCTCTTTTGAGATGCGTTTTGATGAATTGGTTTCCCTTTCAGAGCTCGATGCGGAACACGTTACAAGTTTTTGTTGTTTTGATTTTAGGTGGATGCCCCGCTACTGCTGCATGAAACCCATCTGACCAGACACACAGCTTCACTCTCTGTTCAACAGACACACACACAAAGGTACTTTACCTAAACTCTGTGGCTTTCTCTCCTGCTGGCCTACAGCTACTCGTGCATACATACCTCTGCAGCACCATTTTCAGTACAGACACACCCAGGAACACACACACACACACACACACACACACACACACACACACACACACACACACACACATTCCCTGGTTGATTTTGTCCCAGCTTCCTGCCAGATGGTGTCATTTGGCCAGACAAGGTTGCTCTGCCCCAGTTGCTGACAAAAATGTCAACTCTAGCAACTTGTTTATAGTTGCACTTCACCTCATATATATATACTGTATAAATATATACAATAAGCTTTTCAGCTTATCATTAGTGATGTCTAATTGTATATTTTCATTTGTTTTTTTTTAAATTTCCTATTTGTCTCCATTCTTGCATGATGTACACAAACAGCGGATTGTTTTTGGCTCTTGGAGCTTTGGAATAATTTCAAATCTCAACAGTCACACACTTTCCCACAAACAATATCATCGTCACTCTGGATAATCCGTAGATCTCACCTCACCGACAGATGACTGGAAAGTGTAGCAGATTTCTCTTGGCCTTAAGACTGAACGCACAACTCGGTGCTTCCTTCCAATCCTCCAACATCCTTTGACTCCTGCGCTTTCCTTCGCACCGTCCCTGCCTTCACTGCATCCTCATTTCCCGTGTTACCTCAGACAACCTCGCGCTTCCATCTGTGTTCACATCCCATTACTTTTATATCTGTCAGCTCCCAAAGATGCCATTTCCTTATTTCATTTCACCCCATCACTGATACAACACAAAACTGGGTTAATTTTTATGGCAGATGCTCGGAAATAAGTTTGCATGCCAGGGCTTTGTCTCACTCTTCTTGAATTGTGTGTGAGGCTCCGAAAATGTGTGTATTTCACTCTCACTTCAGGCCAGGGTTAATGCTGTGGATTGCTGGTAGAGTCTGACCTTAATTAGCATGATATAACCCGGGCACGGTGCCAAGCTCTGTTTGCGCTTGCTCATGTGTGCGACGGGGACATGCATCGTGTCTTCTCGTCTGCATGTGCGCACATGGTTGTGCTTCTGTCTCTAAAAATATCTCACAATAAACTTGTGTGTCCAGGTATGATCATTTAGGCACATGCAAAACACGTTGCGTGCAAATGTGTAGCTCGTTTATGTGTTATTATGTGTGCAGACATGCGTGAACCAGGTGCCACAAAGCAGAAGCAATATTTCATGTAATGTAACAAAAGTAAGGAAAATGCATTTACTAACAAAAGCTTACAAGGTGAAGCCATCCAAGATTTTAAACTGAAACCTGAACCTGACCTGAAGCCAATGCAGTGGATATGAGAAAATCTATGACACTGAGTTAATCGACTTACAGCAGCATCTTCAGGCAGACTGAAGGTGATTAAAAGATGCTTTAGACAGATGAGAAAAGCAGGAGATGAATGAACATCTCTAGTTCACAACCCTGAGTTTAGCAATATTTCTCAAAAGACAAGAAATCTCTGAAAGTATTTAGTTAAAATATAGTTTCTTGTTCAAATTCGTGCAAATTTCTTTTCACTGCAATTTTGAAATCTTGGTTTCTTTTACAGACCACGTAGACGAATGACGGTGCAACAAAGACTGAACTGGGTCTTTAACCTTGCAAGAGAGGGTATACTGAGTGTACTGCATGCACATGAGCTGAACAGTCATGTGATGTGTAATTGTTTCTTTAAGGAGGACACTGTTTGCTGCACTAACAGTCTTCCTGTGATCACAAGTAGAATGAGTGAAATACTCACTTTCACCCAGTAAGACTGAAAGAAAGAAGACCTCCCCAAGCATTATCATAAAGTTTTTATTGATTCATATGAGAAAAAACCTCTCCTGCACACTCCCTGGTGTATATTTCTGAATAACAGATTCAGTATTAATAAACCTTAAAGCTGGTAAAACAACAGTGAAACCTCCACTGAGATTCACGATTAAGAAATCAAGACAAATACGATTATATTACTGACATCAGTATTATTGAATCATGTTGATCTGACAACTCTTTCTAAACAAAAGCAGTGGTGGCTGCCTTTAAAAACGTAGAGCTAGAGAAGAAAATGGGGCTGTAATGAGAACGCTGGCTTATATTCAGCTCTGTGTGAGGCTCCGGGTTGGTCACGCCGGTCGCTGCCAGTTTCCATTACCTAGTGCAGAGTCCGAACCCGCTCCACTTGGGCTCAGAGTGCTCTGTTTGCACAAATGATCTTGGCACGCTAATGTCTCGAACACCTCACTCAACAAACACTGTGTCAAGGGAGCGGCCACGGAGTAACGTGTGTAATGGGGAGTTAGGATCACTTTGTTCACTGGCAAGGAAAGCATGTCTTGTTTTCTCCAATCTTCCCTCGCTCTTTATTGCTACCTCTCCCTCTTTTATTTTTTTCGTGCATACAAACAACACAAAAATCAAATGATTGATTCTTTTTTTTGGACCAAATATTATCTAAAGATGGTGCTCATTCCTGATTTATTGCTGATCAGCCTTCTCCAACTGAAAACATTTTAATGAGAGGCGTAAAAATGTCTCCAACTCAGTTCATCAAAAAATACACTTTTTATGAGATATTTTAGTTGTTGTGTGCTTTTGTTTGCTTTGCTTGGCACAACACTGTTACCAATACTCTGCAACCTGAAAAGCAGATTTTAGTCGCACTCAAACTGAATACTCAGGTAAACACTTAACTGATAAAAATATAAAAAATAATATGGTAACAAGGTTAAAATTATAGAAACTAACTGGGATGAATGGATGTATTACTTTTTGTTATGTCATATGACATAAATGTGACAATTAAATGCTCAGGCTAACAGAAGTACTGTATACAGTTAGGTCCATACATATTTGGACACTGATACAAGTTTTGTTTTTTACCTGTTTACTGAAACATTTTCCTGTTATAGTTATATAATAAACATGGACATAATGTGTAGACTGTCAGCCTTCATTTGAGGGTATCCACATTCAACTTGAATGAAGGATTTAGGAGTTTCAGCTTCTTAACACGTTCCACCCTCTTTTTAAAGAGACCAAAAGTAATTGGACACTTGACTCATGGGCAGGTGTGGGCAATTACTCTTTTATGTCATTATCAATTAAGCAGATAAAAGCCCTGGAGTTGATTTGAAGTGTGGTGCTTGCATTTGGCATATTTCGCTTTGAACAGAGAACATGCGGTCAAAGGAGCTCTCCATGCAAATGAAACAAGCCATCCTTAAGCTGGGAAAACAGAAAAAAACCCATCTGAGAAAATACTACAATATTAGGTGTGTCAAAATCTGCAGTTTGAGAAGTGGTAGACTCAGAAATGCAAAAAGACCCGGACGTCCACGGAAGACAACAGTGGTGGTGGATCGCAGAATCATTTCCATAGTGATGAGAAATCCCTCCACAACAGCCAACCAAGTGAACAACACTCTCCAGGAGGTAGACGTATCCATATCCAGGTGTTCCATAAAGAGAAGACTGCATGAAAGTAAATACAAAGGGTTCAAGGTGCAAGCCATTCATAAGCCTAAAGAATAGAAAGGCTAGATTGGACTTTGCTAAAAAAAAAAAATCCAGCACAGTTCTGGAAAAACATTTTGGACAGATGAAGATCAACCTCTACCAGAATGATGGCAAGAAAAAGGTATGGAGAAGGCGTGGAACAGCTCATGATCCAAAGCGTACCACATCATCTGTAAAACACGGTGGGGGCAGTGCGATGGCTTGGGCACGCATGGCTGCAGGTGGCACTGGGACACTAGTGTTTACTGATGATGTGACACAGGACAGAAGCAGCCGAATGAACTCAGAGACTCTCTGCTCAAATCCAGCTAAATGCAGTCAAACTGATTGGGCGGCGTTTCATGATACAGATGGACAATGACCCAAAAGTTGAATATTATTGAACGGCCAAGTGAGTCACCTGATCTTAACCCAGCTGAGCATTTCACTTGTTGAAGACTAAACTTGGACAGAAAGGCCCACAAACAAACAGCAACTGAAAGCTGCTGCAGTAACGGCCTGTCAGAGTAATGAAAAGGAGGAAACTCAGCATCTGGTGATGTCCATGAGTTCAAGACTTCAGGCTGTCATTGTTAGCAAAGTGTTTTCAACCAAGTATTAGAGATGAATATTTTATTTTCACTTATTTAATTTGTCCAATTACTTTTGAGCCCTTGAAATGAAGGGATTGTGTCAAAAAATGCTTTAGTTGCTCACATTTTTATGCAATCTTTTTGTTTAACACACTGAGTTAAAGATGAGATTCTGCATATTTGTTTCATTTACAGTTCAATGTGGTAATGTACAGAAACAAAATTATTATTGTATAGTGGGGGCTAAATATAGTGATATAAGTAAAAGAAAAGCTTTGAAAAATCTCTTCTTTTTGGTAATTTCAGTAATGATGTTGCTTTGGTTACCATCGTTAATCTAGTCAGAAAAGACTGGAAAAATATAAAATGTATCAAAGAAGTTGGCTCTATGTTGTGGGACACAACTATAACTACATATCTGTTTTTTTATACTTTAAAATATGTTGTGCAATATTAAATCTCATTCCTATTCTCAGTTTCATGTATACTTGAGGAAATTAAACCAAGATTCGTTAAAAGATCAACAGATCTGAGGTGCCGGTAGTTTTTTGACTTTATTTTGTACTTGGTGGGAAGAGAGATTTTTTGAAATCTGAATATATTTGTCAGAAGTCTGCTAACATGTTATTGTTGTGCAAATTTTGTGAAACAGATAAATAGATCTTGGAACTTTTGTGTGACAAAGAAACCCTCGAGGGATAGATGAAACAGAAAACCAGCGAGAAGAAAAAGCCAAATACCAAAAAGATCTTTCTTTTCTAAGTTTCTGTATCTCAGCTTCTCCATATGTTTCTTACTTCTAACTCTTTCTTTGATCCCATGTCTTTTGAGTAGACACACACGCAATGCACGGGTCCAGTGTGTATTGCGTGTGCATGAGCGAGTGAGCGAGTGCCGTGCATGCCTGCTCTGTAAGGCCAGTTGAACAACAAGATATCCCCCAGGAATCTCCAAACATGGCATCATGAATTTTTCAACACTGACATTCGCCATCTGCACCTCGACCAACACACACATGCACATGCGTGCACACACGAGCACACACATCCCAATCCAGCATTCCTCGCACGCATACGTGCATCTGCTCTCTTTCAGTCCATCTCACCTCTCTCTCTTCCTCTGTGTGTTTTTGAACACTCTGCATCTGGTCGGAAGAACCCCTGCCAGTACATTTCACACTTACATAATGCATCCTACTGTCAGAATCTTTAAGAAGAGACGGAGAGAGGGGAGAGGAAGGAACAAAAAGAAGGAAAGAGAGCAGAGCGATGGGGAGAGGTATTGATATTCCTGTTTGATTAGTATTATCGATAATGCAACAAACCATTTTTCCAGTCCAATGAGGCACGACGTGGAATTCGAGGCAGAGCTGAGAGTTGGATGAGGAGAGCAGGAATCGAGGGAAAGCTTTGATATGCAGGATGTATATAGAGCAGCACGCAGAGATTCAAAACAAAACACAGCGATTGTGTTGTACTGCTGCTGCCGCCGCCGCTGCTGCTGGATAAATGACCAACTATCACAAAGTAAAGAGCTGCATGACTTTATTTTCCTGGTGTCAGTGGAAATGATCAAGGAAAGAAAAATGCAGAGGCACAAATGAAATACACAAGGCCTCTCGTGCATGTGCACTCATTTGCACAAACACAGACCGAATGTGCACGTTCTGCTGGAAGCGTTAGCTCAGCGGGGAACCGTTTTTGTGTGCTTGACTTTGAAATTACATACGTGCCTTTATTAAACTTATCTTTTTTAAGTTAATCTATTATGTGTGTTTGTTCAAGTGTTTGTTTCAGACTGTGCAAGTGTTTATAGTCAGTCTACATTCAAGCTAACACCCCTGTGAAGCCGTACTTTGGCTCAGCTGTGAATGTAGTCAGCATGCTAACATGGTGATGGTGTTGAAATGGTTCCAATGCTGCGTTTGAAATATTAAAAGGCCCATTAGCTAATCGCCACAGAACATAAAGGCTACAGGAATGCTATTTGTTTGGAGAGTAACCATTAAAAAAAAAACAACTAAAAAAACTAAGTACTGAATGAATTAAAGCTATAACGGGAACTTGAGAGCTCATTTCATGGCAATCCACCAAATAGCTGTAAATATGTAGAGCAATTTCTCTCCAAACCACAAATGTCAGCTCTTGACGAGAAGTCAGGGGATCACCACAGGCGGAGGGCTTCATCTCTGGGGACCTCAAGTATGAAAATTCAGTGACGATCCACCCACAGCGGGTTTTTCAGTCTGGACCAAACTGGCTGAGAGAGCCGACAGAGCTGACAGAGCAGCGCTGCCATCCGTAGAGCCACGCTGCCAGCTTGGCTAAAAAGGTAAGAGTAAATATTGCTATATGCATTCAGGAGAGACACAAGCAGGACTGAGTGCGAGATGATGACAATAATGGTGGAAGGGGAGAAGGTGTTTTATTTGCTGGAGTCTGCCTCGGTCCAAATTAGTCACAGAATTGGCTTACGCAAAGCAGTCTGATCCCAGGACAGTCTGTGAACACGCACACACACACAAACTGAGCTGTGCAAACACATCTGCATAGGTAACCGCTCTCGTAGCACAAACACAAGCGTTCTCACTGAGTGTCCAGTTGCAGTCCATGCGTTTCTGAACGATCAAACATTTCTTGTAATTTTGCCTCTGTGCATCACCACAGACAATATCCTCTGAATACTTTGCCTTGTTTCCTGTGAATGAAGCGAGGACTTTCAGCTTTAATTCAAGGGATTTAACAAAAAAATTAGCATTAACTTTTTACAGGAACCATTTTCTACACAGTCCCCCATTTTTCAGATGCTCACGGGTAACTGGAAAAACTGGCATAATTTTAAATATAAAGGTGTTTTGTAAAGATTATACGAAAATCATTTGAAGTCTGCAGAAGCTTTCTGCTTCGGTTTTATCTTCAGTAACTGAATATCTGTTGGTTCAGGTGACCGACTTTGCCACTGAAGAATATCCCATTTCTTTACCTTGAGAAACTCTGGAGTTGCTTTTGCACTGTGAGCAAACGAGCAGATTATAGACCTGCTGGCTTCAGAATTCATCCTGCAGTCACGTCATTAGAAAACACTGGTGAACAGATTTTACTGGCAGCTGTAAGCGCACACGCTGTAACACTGGCTCCACCGTGTTTGACAGATGATGTCGTATGCTTCAGATCATCTTGGTTTCATCTGCCCAAAGTTTCCAGAACTGTTCCAGCTGTTTATTGGCAAAGTGTAATCTGACCTTCCTGATCTTGAGTCTAACTAGTGGTTTGCACCTTGTTGTAAACCCTGTATTTACACTAATGAAGGTGTCCCTTGATTGTAGACCTCGACAATCATACACCTACCTACTCGAGTGTTCCTGACTTGGCTGGATGGTGTGAACTGGCCTCCCCAGTTGAACTGACTTCACTTGGGGTCTCACATTCAACATGACAAGGAAAAGCTATAGAATACAAATTCAAAACTTTGAACCAATTCAAAATCTTTTATTTGGATCATTTGTCTTGAAATAATAAGAGCATCTGCCTCACCTGGCCATGATGCTGACTATTAGTCCACTGTCCAGTTAGATTAGGATTTTTAACATTATCAGTATCTCAAAACAGTTTACGCAAAATTTTTGTAAAACCCTTTCACTAGCTGGGCCCACGTCCTCATTTTAGGTTTGACAGCTTTTAGTAGGTAAAGGTGAATGCTTTGACATGAATTGAGCTGCGGTTTGGGGAACGCCTCGAAGGGGCCTGGCAGATCCCCATGTACTAAATAGAAATGAAGAAGTTAAAGAATTGAGAACAAGGAGGGAGGGAGGGTGGGGCACGTAAACGAGAATGAACAACTTGCAGAACTGGGGGAACCTATATAGCTGACAGCCGGAAGGAGCGTGTTTGGAGGCGTGGTCCCGCTCCTGAAATTCCGATAGATAATCTCCAATAAATTAAAGATGAAAGTATGTGTACAGTATGCACATGCATACATACCAGTTACGCATATTATATCATCATATTTTGGGAAAAAACATACTGCACACACATTACAGCTAATCAGATGTGGAGATAGCCGATACAAACCTTTTACTACACTTATTGCATCCACCTGTGGTGAGTGTGCGTCAGTCGCCTCACGTGACGAATCACACACACGAACAATATAGAAACAGGTCGTAGAAATGTCATGACTCTCCCTTCTCCTGAGATGCACAGGTGGAAAGCACGGAGTCCCCTCTCCCTTTATGTCCTTTCACGTGACCGGATGCCGACCATCATCGTCTGGATATTTGCCACGTTTCCTGTTGAGCTGACCTTCAGGTGCTACAGCCCATTAAGGGACACAAGGACTTCTGAGTTAATGAAAAATTAACCTGACAAACTAAGGATAGCATTAAGTCTTGTTTGGAGGAAGTGCATTCTACTGTAGCACTGACCTCTAAGGCCTGTTGCATTCACTGTGTGACCACACCCAGCTTTACCGCTACGTGTTGGTAATGATCAGCTGAAGTCACCACAAGATTATCTCCTGGCTGCACCTTTTTTTTCCTTTTTGTTTTTGAAGTAAACTTGTCACAGTAAGATTTCCTGAACCAGTCAAGTTTAGTGTTCCTGGGGAATTATGCCGATGTTGGAGAACTCTGAACCTCTGAATTCAATACCAGTGTGCAGTGCAGGGTACAGGAAGCAGTGCATCCGGCTTTCATGCAAAAAAACTAAGTTTGCCTCCTGTTACAGACGGGCAAAACGTTTGATCTAACATCCGTGTACTGGAGATATTATTAGAGAAAGACACGGCACTCAAGGAATTCTGCAACAGTAAAGATGATGGTAGAAATAATCAGATCTGACTGGCGATTCCATACACGCTGTCTTCATGCCTAGCTGACTATTGAATTTGGAGCTAATTTAGACAGTTCTTAAAAACAACTTCCCAAAAATGTGTGCGAAGTTGTTTTGTTTCATTTAAGATCTAATGTGCTGGAATGCAGACCCAATTCAAATCTTGCCCCATAGAGATGCACACATGCACATCACACAGAAGTGACACAGTTCTTTCCTGCAGCAAGGAGCAGGAAATAAGTTGGATGAAGCTAATTATGGCACAGAGTGTTGCTGCACATATCCCACACAACCAGCCAGGAAGTCACACTGATCTTGCAGAAACATACACAGTCACACCCAAACATGTCAATACACACGCAAGCATGCACTCACACACATGCACAGATCCTTTCACGGTATAGCCCAATGTTTGCACTACAAGGTCAGGAGATCACATGTGTTTGCAGGCACTCAGGGGCCTGTAACACACCGCAGGTATATATACATGGCAGCTTTATTTGCTCTGTGTGTGTGTGTGTGTGTGTGGAGGGGTCTGCTAGTAACGCATGTCGACGCATTCCCCTGTTTGTGTGTGCCAGTGTGTGAATAGGCGTCTATTTATCCGGCATCAACCACACCAGAGTTTCTCCAGACTCCCACATCACAGGGATAGGGTTTCTCCTTGTGCCGTTTCCTATTACTGAATAGATTAGTCAGTGCAGATCTGCAGATCGCTTCCCTGACTGACAGCTGTGTGTGTGTGTGTGTGTGTGTGTGTGTGTGTGTGTGTGTGTGAAATCATTTAAACAAAACAGAAAACATCCGAACTGAATAGAAGATTCGAAGAAATGAACTCTAAGTCAATCAGTTAACTTTTTTTACCGCTGCGTCTTATAGTTGACATCAGCAAGTAAAATCTACTTACTCCTGATCTTCCTCCGCCAGTCCTTGGCAACAATTGGGTTCAGTCTGCAACTGACACATCTGATAGACACCACCCGAATACCTTGAAGTTTGATTAGAAAAACTGTGAAGTTTCACAGTCATAAAAGCAGAATAAGGACCGGCAAAAAAAGGAAAAGAAATGAATTCAATAGAACGCACTTTAAATCTTACTCGAACGAACTAATATTACTAAAACTTCTGAAAAGATACATGCACAAGCTTTATAAATGATCAGTTTGGTCGTTCATTTTTCTGGTCAGACCTTGAAACTGGTGTTGCATGCTCTGCAGCCACAGTCTGAAGATTTTTTTCTTCCTCTTTGCCTCCTGCCTGACGCCTCCACCTTTGTCCAGTATTTGCGAGTTTGGTTAATCAGTAATTCTAAAATGGACATAGGTGTGGATGACTTTGTATATGTTCCCGTACCCCTCATCCGCCTTTCCACCCTGAATCGAATAGAAGACTGATGGACGTTTGTATCAAACGACTCATTTCAAAGAAAACTACAACAAAAGAACTTTCATCAAAGCTACAAAGGAGTTTGATTTCCATTTCACTTCTAATAATCTGAAACAGCAATGATAAATGTCATGGTTATGGTGCTTGACCTTTCTAAAGAGCAAGTGATTGTTTCCAGACAAACAATGTGGGTATAAACCTACTGCAGAAGACGCAGAGATGCCAGTTGCTCTATTGACGTCCTACAGCAGGTGACGCAGCCACACGTGCGCTCCGAGCCAAAGACAAGGATTCGCATTCAAAGAAAATGTACTGCGGCGTGGAGTGCATTTCCCCCTAAACATCACTGTCTTTGGTGACCTCTCGGTTCTCCAGCATCCGTGTTCCCTTTAATGAGTAGTTACAGTCAGACCCTTTTACTGCATTTCACTGCCACACATTGACAGTTTCCTCTGTAGCCTGTCCATAAAGCTTTATGCAGCCTTCCACACACCTAAAGACAAGACAGTGAGTACAATGGCACTCAGCAGCTTTTTATTTTTACCCTGCAGTGCAGAGTTGTAAAATGTGGTCCGTGAAGGGAGTCATCATGCCGGAGCGTGTTTTGTTGAGACACACCAAATTTGCACAGTATCGCTCTGGAGGTGCACGCAAAAGCTCAGTGTGTGTGTGTGTGTCTGCACGCATGCACTGCATACAGCGATGTATAGAAAGCGCCACAAACAGCAGTAACTACGGAACTAGAAAATCATGTGTGTGTGTGAGTTTATACACTATGTGTGTGCAAGTTGCATCTTTAAAGATATAGAAATAATTTTACACACAAAGAAAGATAGAAAGAGCTGGGAAAACACATCGGGCATGAAAGCCAGACGCTGCAGGTTGTTTGTCATAACCGACTCGTTTTATGTGTGTAGGTTAGAGTTGTTCCACATGAATGTTTACTTATTTTAATTTTTAAGTGTTTGAAGTGGAATAAAGGAGCAAGAAAAAAAGGCTTTAATTTCGTGCTGGACTTAACTGCGTGTGAGGTGTTTACCCACTCTGTGTGTGTGTGTGTGTGTGTGTGTGTACAGTATCCTGTGTGTGAGAGAGACCGTGTGTGTGTGTGCAGTAGAAATAGCGGGATTGAAATTAACGGCAGAATTTACTGAGCATTTATGTAGCGTGACTGACAGGGTGCGTGTGTGTTTGTGCGCGCGCGCAGAATAATTGGAACTTCAATGCCCACAATCCCCACAGACTCGTCGGCTCCCCCCTCCCCACCGCCGCCGCCACCACCACCGCCCACACCCATTCAATGGCCAAGCTGCACAACGATTGGCCCGCTCTCCTCATGACATCAGGACCCAACGTGGGGTTCCCTGAAGGCAATTGGTTAAAACAGGGAGACCCTCTCTCCAATCAGAACGCGGAGAGAGCCCTCAGTCAGAGCTGAGCTTTTAAGGTGGAACCGAAGTGTTGGGGTGTGAGGGATGTGGGGGGCGGTCCTTTTCTACAGTCTAAATTGAGATGTGTTAGCATGAAACTCGAGTTTCCCTCACCTTTACGGCGTGTTGTTACCTAACTAATAGGTAATCTTATTTGAATGTAAGTTGTATTCAGCCACTGGACATTTCTGGTTTAGGCGTCGTGTGAAAATGCCGCCACTGCTAATTTGTCATATTTTAACTGTCATTAGGTACCATAGTTAAGTTGGCTGGACTAAGTTTTGGTTGCTAACAGGTTTTTGTCTCATTGTGTAGTCTTTAGTTGTAGTGCTGGTTATTTTCCATTATAGACCATGAGAGGACCACGTTTGTCCCATGCATGGCCTGATCTCGCTCTGCTAGAAATGATTACCACACATATAAACAGTGTATAAATCATCTGTTGCTGCTATTTAGTGCTTTGGAAGCTGAGATCATAGTGTCATTGTTGTATCTCATCATGTGACTTTTTGCATCAGTCTGAAGGCGCTGACTCAAAGGCAAAGGTCAGTCAGAAGACACTCCTACGCATGCATTTGATATCCATAGAGAAACTGTAGGTTGTCCAGGGTTTCAACAGTCCAACAGTTGAAATTGGCAAAAGTATTTTTTTCTTGTGATTTTTTGTTTTAAAAGACATTCAGTTAATGCTTTAACATGAGATGAGTAGGCTCTCTGTGTATCCCAAATAATATCAGTTCTTGTGCATTAACAGATTATGCCTCTATGAATGTCACTGGTGGACCTGCTGGACCTGGTACTGCGATGTGACTTGGTCATTTTGGGCTAGTGCACCCGTTTAGCCCATATTGTGTTCCGTTAAATTCCGGTCGGCACTATAAATGCTTTGAACTGATCTGTACTGATGTCTGCATCTGTCTGTGTGTTTGTATGCTTACCTATCTGTCTCTCTTAAACCCAATGTGAGGAGTCGGGGGAGTAATTACCTGCATAATCCATTCTAGAAAATTAGATAATGCTGATTAGTACAATGGGCTACACGGGGAATAGTGGTGGGCATCACTGAATGACAGTATGTGTGTGTCTGTGTCAAAGAGAACGCTAAGAAAAAAGCAATTTAGAAAGAGGAGAGACAAAGAGGAAAAAAATGTGTTTCCTCACTAAATTATAGCTTAAGCAGACTTAAAAGTTTTTTTTTGTTTTGTTTTGTGCTTCCCTCTCCTAGAAGTTTCCTCAGGTGACCCATCCACCTCTAGTCCTGCTCGGATTAATTGTTTGGATGTGAATAATCTGGATGCGTAGATGTGATGAATAAGGTGAGGCGCTTCTTTCTTAACCTTTGGACTGCTGTTGCCTGATTGCACTCATGATTTCCATTATGTGTCAAACTCTGCTCGATGCTCCAAGTGTAAATTTATGGAGAATGAACTGAGAGAGTAAGGACGGTTTCAAACGCTGAAAATATAAGAGCTTCTGTAACTTCTCTGTCCATTCATCCATTTTCTTAACCAGTTATTAAATTCAGGGTCGTGAAGGTGTGGAGCCTATCCAGACTTTCAAAAGACAAGAGGCAGGACACACGCTGGACAAGTCGCCACTTCATCACTGAGCTAACGCAGAGAGACGGACAACTGTTAACAGTTGCATTCACACTTACGACCAATTTAGACAAGTAAGCTAACATGCATGTCATTGGGCTGTGGGAGGAGCTGAGAATCCAAACATGCAAACTCCACACAGATCTTTGGTTCATGTTACAGCTTAAATTTTGTATTATTTCCCATTGGTTAGTTAGCAGTAGTTAGCAATAGTAAGCAGAAAGGGGTCACTTTCAGAGTAAAAGTCCTCCAGTATTGTAGTGGGTAGAAATACTTTTTTAAAAATGTGGGCTTTTATTTTGAAAGGCATACATATTGCGGCATTACAGACATGAGACCACTAACCATAAGACATTAACTTGTCGGACATTTTGGACATGTGACAGTCATGGTGAGAGTCAGTCAGTCACACAGGCCTAGAGACTGGTCGTGAGGGGAAATAGGAGAATTCTTTGACTGGTTGTGAATGGTTGCTGGCAGTCACTGGAAAAATGGTTGATAAAGCTCCAGTCACACAGGCCGGTCAGACACCCCCATTTTTTCTCTAGTGATCCACCTGTTGCTATAGAAAATGGAACAGGTAGGCAAAAAACCTCGCTGTTTGCTTGTATGCAAGTCACAGACTAGTCTGCAAACACTGTCCAGCTTTTCTCTGAGCTGTTGACTGTGAAGAGCAATGCACACCAGGAATGGGGACTGTTGAAATTAAAAGTTGGGCTTTTTGATGCATTGATAGAACATTTCATAGTACTTATGGAGTATATGCAGACAAACATGAAAAACTACAGGCAACCATGGCAATCACCAGCAGGTTTTGAGTGCAGCACATTCTTTGCAACCACTTTTATCCAACTAAAGCCAGCAACCTCCAGAAACCGCTGCCAACCAATCGGGGAATAGACATTTACACCATTTAACCCTATAGAAATTAAAACAAATCTCATTAGAGTAATAAAATGGCACTAGCGTTTTGAATAGCTAGCTAAACATAACAACAGTACTTAATCTACCCATGTTTTTTTTTCCCTAACCCGTATTTGTGGGGCGTCCTTGTGTTTTTGCCCCCGGCCATTATTCTGTCCTTTAAATGACTGCTGGATAAAATGTAGCATAAAAGAAGCAGAAAACATAGTATTTTATCACTTTTAAATTTAAAGAGTTGACATCAAATTATTTCCCTTTTTTTGGTGAAATGAAATGACAGAAACGAAAAGTTAAAATGAATGAAAGACAAAACATATGAGATGGGATCCTATTTCTTTTTTCTTTTTTGTTGATTTAAAATCAGTTACCTCGCAAAATGTTCTGAAATCAATTCCAGTAAGACAGCTAACAACTGAAATAGTTCATTTATCATAACAACAGATTGGCGTGTAGCATCTAGGCTCATCACTCCCCACAGATATGCTTTATATTAAATTAGGGAGTGACGAGTAAAATCCCCCTGGAGCGCACAGGTGGATGCTGGGGTGATGGAGGGGTTTTAAACAGCAGGCGGTGAAGCAGAGCTCAGGTCAGACGGGCATTTTGTTGGGAGAGACGGTAAATTTTGCAGCTTAAATAGATAAATATCCAAATTTGGATGGTGTGTTTGGTATATGACGTAAGGTAGCAGGGAAGTAAGTGTGCATGATGCATTGCAGCTTGACTGAACTAACTTACAGGCTTCTCACCATTAATCAACAGATTGCAATTAACAGCAGAAATGTCTGGCCTCATCACCACCACAGCTGCCATCAGCTGCCGTCATAAATGTATAGTCTGCTGAAATGAACTGTAGAGCCTCGCTTAGTTTCAGTCAAATGACAAATCAAACATTTGAACAAATGTAGAACAATACATGTCAGAGCGCACTGACAGCAGATTACTCTAGGATCTATAGTGTGTGGTAATAGGCTGTATTGGATAATAGGATGTCTGTATGTGGCCTTAATTGAAGCTCTGGAGCTGCCCTCTGGCTAACCCACTAGTTATCCAATGCAGTTTCTGTCTTACTGGAAACCCTCCACGGATGCCAAGACCGACTGTGTCCGATTCTACAGCGTCGGATTAATGGCTGTTTGATCAAGTTCAAAGGCAGAGCTACCCTGGATAAACTCATTATAAACTGCGCCAAAAGACGGCTTGGCCAGACTGTCGTACTGTACATGGAAAGGCTTTAAATACCAGGTCTTAGTTGGTCCAGGTCCATTCTGGGCAGTCCTGTAAATAACAGGTGCGCTGGAGCCAAGAGTCAAAAGTAGGCAGGGAGACATTTTTATCTTGCTCTAGCTTGGATATTTCTGGTGTGTTACGCTGGTAATCCTCCACTTACTCGACATGTTGATTAAGATGGCGTCTTTGGCGGGAAGTGGACGTAACTGTGGCGTTCCTGCTCTGAAGTTTTGACAATAATTATCCATTTTAATTCAGAAGTCTCTGCAGGTGGCACGTCTAGTTGTTTATTCCAGCCGAGTGTTCTTGTTAATGTGTAAGTTTTGAAAAATAGTCTGTTTTTAAACGAAATCTTGATGCCCAGGTGTTTTTAAATAATATGCTGTGAGTTTCTGTTCACCTTAAGAAACCCATGGAGAAGCAGTAGATCAGAATTCAGAACCACCAAAAACAGTTCTGAGCAGATTATTTATAAAAAGGGACATATGTGTTGTGTTTAGAGTTTTAGGCCCGTTGTAGAACATGATAAGGCTGCTGCTCTCTGCACCTTTAGTGTGGTAGCCCTGGAAAACTGTATCATTATGGAGTGTATGCAAAGCCCTGTGAATACCCTTCAACTATGCGCATCAACTGTGCACCCTTCTTCCAGGCGAACCAGACACATCGCTGGGTTGTATCCTCGTATCCCAGCCCGTGGTTTCATATTTAATCATTACTGCAAACACGCTCACAGCCTTTAGACATAAACGTGATAAACTTTAGCGTTACAGCGCGTACTTCCGTGGCACTCTTCTGTGTTAGAGAGGCTGTAGGAGCAAATGTATGTGGTCTGAACTCCTGGATGCAGTGCTTCTCAGACCTTTTGGTGACGAGGTGTGAGGAGTCACATCTGTAGCAATCTTCAGCGCAGCCTAAGTGTGTTTACACCTGGATTTGTGCGCGATTAGGCGTGATTGGATTGCTGTCGCATCATCTATGCCGCATTTTAATGCAAGGTGCAAACTGCCTAATAAACTTATCACTGTAATTGTTGTGTGTGTTTGGTGCTGCACATCGAGTGTGTCTGCATAGCTGTCCTGAATTTGCGTTGGAGCGTTTTGTGTGTTTGAATCTCGATTCATATCAGTTTGAGCCCGAGTCTTTGTGCATGACTGATTGCTTTGTGTGTCTGACCACAATTGAAAAGAGATCCATCTCTCGCCTCTCTCTCTCGCTCCCCCTCTCTGTTTGACTGGGTGTCTCTATCTACTCAGTTCCACCTTAAGAGGAGCTTTAGCAGCCTGTCGTGTTTGTGTTGAAGCCAACAGGCACAATATATTACAGTCTAGGGCTTGCTGCTGAAAAGCCCGCTGGATCCTCCACTGACCTGCTGTTCTTTCCTGCTTTCCTCTTGCATTTTTTTTCCACATTTAGATTAAAAACAAAGCTCTCACTCTCTCTCTCACACACACTCTCACTCCCTTCCCCTCCTCCTTCTCCTCCTCCTCCTTTTTCTTCTTCTTCTTCTTCTTATCCTCCTTCTTCTTTTCTGCGGCAGCAGTCAAGGCAGAGGCTTCAGTGTGTCACAGAGAGGGTGAAGAGGAGGAAAAAGCAGAGAAGAAGACTATTTGATCGAGCTGAGTGTTTGTTTACGTTTGTGTGTTTCGCCATTGGACGGCTGGGTGAAGGGGCAGGAGGAGAAGAGGGGCGAAGAGTAGGAGAAGTGGAAGAGGGGAGCTTGTCTGGATGAAATTCTATGTGTCATGTCACTACGTGTGGACCCTGACTGATCACAGGGTGAGGAGAAGGCTGAGAGACGCTGAGGAGGAGAAACTGAGACTTTCACTGTGGAAAGGACAAGAGAGGAGGAGGAGGTAAAGTCCGCTGCTCCGTTTTGTCATGATATTATCGGATGAAGGAATTGACAGACTTCTTCTTCTTCTTCAGTTGTGCGTCAAGAGGAATATGCAGTAAAAGATAAATATACATATATATACATATATAGGGAGAGAGCGCGCGAGAGAAAAAGCAAAGAAGAACAGAAGAGTAAAGACTGCTGCGTTCAACCCTGCTAAGGAGCAGAAACTGGACTTATTGACTGGTGAGAGTGTGCGGGGGTTTGTGTGTGCGTGTGTGTGGCTGTGTAACCGGTGGAGGGCAGAGGAGTGGAGGGCCAGGGGACTAACCTGGCCATCAAACGGACTGGCAGCCTCTCCTCTCCTGGGATCATGTACCCTCAGGGCAGGCATCCGGTATGTACCTCCTTATGTCTTCTTTACCTGTCTGTGTCTATCTCCAACTCCTACCTGTCTGTCCCTTTTTATGTCTCCGATTGCATTCTCACTTCTTCTTCTTTTTCTTCAGTATGTCTCTTATTTTGCATCTTTCTGATTTTTTTTTTTTTAATTTCCTGCTGGTCTTTCCTTACATCCCTCCTCTTCTCAACTCTCACCTTGTTTATGTGTCTGTGTCCTTCTGTCTGTCTTTTTCTGTCCCTCCTCCTTAGTTTTACTGTAACATGAGGAGTGAGACGTGATGGGAGGGGAGTGGGATGTTTGGGCTAAGAGATTCCCTGTTATGTACACACACACACACACACACACACACACACCCCTCCCTGTCATCTGCAACCAGGTGCCTTTGAGATCTTGTTGATAGTTGGCAGTGTAGGTGGCACATAACTGAATCTGCACCTTTCAGTGTGCATTTACGTGTGTGTGTGTGTGTGTGTGTATGTGAGAATAGATCTGGCTGCATTAATGTGTGTGCATGTGTGTGTGAAAGACCATCAGCTGTCTGTTTGCTCATTTCTGTTGCTAAGCAAACACACACAGACGCCCAGACACACACACACGCACACACACACACACACACATGCACACACATAGACATAGGCTATTTAATTGATAGTTAAATTCTACTTAATTCATTTCCATTACCACTAAGAAAGGTCGTGAGTGCACAAGTACTTCCCCTTAATACCTCTTTAAAATCCCTCCTTCAGTTTCACCCTCCACCACCAGTAAGAATTCGCCGTTAATTTACCTGCCGGGGTAAAATAAAGGTTAAATACGTAGACTAAAAAGCACAGAAGGATGAATGACAGCTTAGGCTCAGTCTGGCTTAGGCCATTCGTTTCACAAGGGCCCTGGTCTGGTTGCTATAATCTGATTTGGTTGTCAGTCTCTTTGTATCTGCTACAAATGGGTCAGTGGCCACTTTGCCTCACAGTCAGCCAGCAAGCCAACCACTCAGTCAGTCAGTCAGCCAGCCATCCAGCCAACTAGTCATCCAACCAGCCAGCCAGCTATCACACAGAATTATGAATGACATTTTCACAAGAGGAAGGCATGAGGAATCAATTATACGTACAGAGAGAATGCTAATAAGGCAGCAGCTGGAAAAGAAGGGAGAAAAAGTCGCTGGGAGAAACAGAGGAGTAAATACAAATGGAGAAAGTGAAAGATGTAAGAGCCAAGAAGAAGGAGGGGGGGCAAAAAGGCTAGAAAGAATTCTTTAAAAAGGCACGGCTGGGGGTGGAAAGAGAAATGAAAATGAATGAGAGATGCGAAAGAAGAATAGAGCGCGAACATTCCTCAGTTCTCTCCTTTAGAGACGAATCAGAGAGCTTCCTGCTGCGATGCTCTGTGTTGCTGATAAAGTTCAATGCCAGATTGAGCCAACTCCAACCGATCAATAGTCTCTATCTCGCTCTTTCTGTCTCTCTCCCGTGTTTCTCCTCCTCTGTTTTCCTCCTCTCTCGCTTCTTCCTCTGCGGCCCTCCTCTGCCAGAGAAACTTTATTTCTGGTGTTGCTGTGAAATGTGATCTGTGGAGAGGTGCGAGGGTGCAAAGAACGGTTACGTGTGTGCATGCATGTGTGTGTTTGTCTGACTTTTCATGTGCTTGTGTTTGTAGACACTATGTGAGTGTGTGTGTGTGTGTGCTTATATGCATATACACATGTGCTCAGTTCAGACTTACTTGTAATTTGCGCTCATAGCTTTTAAGCAGTCCGTCAGCTTTTCCACATGCAGGAATGCTGAAATATTATTAGTTTTTCCCTGTTTTCATACTAGTTTGTTGTTTAGATATTTTAATTGTGCCTATGTGAACAGGAAAAGGTTGTAATAGGTGTAAATATATACTCCCTTCAATAACGTCACGCAGGTTTCTAGGAATGAGCCTACATTTTAAAAGTGTGTTTCTAGTTTAGAGGCAGATTTCCCTTTTTTTTTCAGTCAAACATTAGTTTCCATTCATTTAAAAGAGGCTTGAAAGTTGCACGAGTCAGATCATCTCTGGCAGGAGTCGCTGTATTGCCTTAATTGTTTGTGGTAAAGATACACTGCCGTGTTGCTGTCTTTTTACGCGGATCCCCATCAAACATTCTCCTCGAAAACTCGTCGACTGCATCAAACAGCTGATGTCACTGGTAAATACAATCAGAAGCCAAACTGTAAGGAATGTGAAAATAAAGTACGAGCTCTGTGTATTTTTGATCACACCGCAACAGTTTTCGAAATCTATGTGAAAACTGAGTTACCAAGAGCTGATAATGTAACTTTAAATGGTTTCATGTCATGACCAAGTGAGGTTATGAAGTATAACTTATTTGAAAGTTTGTCTGAAGATGTCTTAAATATACTTGATTTCTCCCTGATCTCGTCGTCATCTAAAGTGGTGGTTAACTCATGATTGATGATGTGATTTTTCTTCTTCAGTCTGAGATGTCGGTTTAATTCCCAACAGGCTGCCTTGAATGTGACATGTTCCGACCCATGCCTATTTGGAAGTGATGTCTTCAGATTAATGGATAAAATGAGGATGCGAGGCTTGAACTGCATCATTACTGTTGTTGTCGTTTTAATTGTTTTTGGAAAAGTCAGACTTTGTTCTGGTTCTCTGGTGGGAAAGGGTTAAAAACTGAGGGTTGATTTGCCAGGCGAGCAGAGCTGTAATTGGTTCCACTGGATTTTTGTGGCAAGCGTTATCAGAACTGTGTGTACAATTTTGTGTGTGTGTGTGTGTGTGTGCGTGTGTGAGAGAGAGGGGGTTTGTGCGAGGTGTGTTTCTGTTTAATGTGTGTTTTGCGGTGTGTGTGCTTTTTCTTTTAGGTGTCTATTTCCTTTTAGTGCTTTGCGAGTGTGCACATATTTGTATTAGCTGTGTGTGTGTGAGTGTGTGTCGCCTTGTTTGTTGACTTAGATGTGTGTTTCTCAGTGTGCATTTCTCCAGTGTAAGGTTCAGTGCTGTTTTACGTGCGTTACGTGCTTTTGTGTGTAACCATATGCATGTGCTTGGCTGTAATGCTGTTAATTTTTATTTATCAGTTAAATGCTCCAGAACCCCTCGTTCTTCCTGTTTATTTATTTTTATGGAAAGGTTCACGTTTGTTTACTCGCTGCACATGGAATTTGGGCCCATCAGACAGCTCTATGCCAGTATTGCAGGGTGGATATGAATCCAGTCATGTGAAAGTACCTCAAACTTTTGCATGTGTGTGTGTTTGCGTCTGGATTTGGAAGTGGAAGTGCAAAAGGAGAGCCGTGGCGGTGTGTGTGTATGTGTGTGTATGTGCCAACAACAGTAACAATAAATATTGTCCCAGTTCGACCTCGACTGCTGCTGTGAATGTACAAGGCCTTGATTGGCTGCCACACCCCAGTGAGCCAGGGGGAGGGAAAGAAGGGGCGAAAGGGAGGGATTTCCAGTTTATTTTCACGGTTAACAGAGATGTCAGGGACTCCTAGCTTGTAGAGGGGATCACGATTAGACTCACACTGAAATATACACACGTACTTAAAAGATTGCAAAAAAATACTGGAGATATTTAACCACATCTATCATGATGTTACAGTTATTAATTTGTTCATTATTTACCATTCAATGAGTTGCCAGACAAGTAAAGAGGCAAATGTTTGTTGCAGAACCTAAAATGTACAGTCATCTCTGTGCATGTATGAAATGAGTTTGCTTCTCCTGTGGCCATGAACAGACTGACAAACTAATTGCAATAGACGGCCACAGAAAGTACATATGACTCAGTAATGAGGCGAGAGACGCCGAAGAGTGTTTCTGTGCGTCTTAAACTCGTTTGATGAGTGTGTGTCAGACTAGTTGAGATGACTTCAGTGCGTTGTTGCTATGGCAGTAATTAAGTAATTGTTAGTTTGTTCGGAAGACATGCAAATGTGCGGTGTTTGCTTTCACATGCACACACTGGCCCTGCCATTTCTTCTTCTTTTTTTTGCCAGGAATACAGCTGTGTTGGGTAGTTTGT
This sequence comes from Oreochromis niloticus, assembly GCF_001858045.2. NCBI lineage: Eukaryota > Metazoa > Chordata > Actinopteri > Cichliformes > Cichlidae > Oreochromis > Oreochromis niloticus. The sequence goes on from NC_031986.2 coordinate 42,218,219, forward strand.
TTTTTTTTCAAACATTTGTGGCTGTAACGACATCTACGTACGGTAAACAGCACAGAGGATTGCTGTAACCTCCCACAGATGACATTCTCTCCTCCTCCTGAGACATTGTCCTTGTCTTGTTTACATTTAATTTCATTCAGCATTTCAGAGGCAACCCTCTAAAAGGCAAAAAGTCAAGCAACAACAATACAGCTGCAGTGAGACGACCCGCAGGATAAGCAAAAAGTCAAACAACTAACCAAGCAGCTACTCCTGATCAGACATCAGCAGCCACCCAGATTAAGTCTTCTCTCTGATTAAAAACAGGCCTTTTTTCATCCTCAAATCCTGCGTTCTGTGTTCTTTTCTTTGCCATTAAAAGAAATGATCAGAGCGAGGCTTGGATCGAGTCCAGAGACTCATTTAGCTGCCAATCTTTCCCTTATTTGTAATCCACCGCTGGCTTAACGGCTGACTGGTGAGCTGCAGCTTTAACTGGCTTGCTTTCTGACTGACTGGTAACTAGTGGACTGACTGGCTGATTCAATGTCTATTTCACTTCAGGGCTACTGGATCACTGACTGACATTGATTAGATCTTATTGATACAAACAGCGCTTTTGATTTAGCTTGTAGTTGTTTTTTGTTTAGTTTTTTTAATTGATCCTCCTCTCGATTGCTGAAATTATTTATTTTTTGTTCTTTATTAGCATCCACCCAGCTGGGTTATTATCTCAGAGTGAGCTGAAGCTTTACTACAATGAAATTGAAATAATTATTGTACCACGTCAGGGTTTTTCCTCGCTCAGAATGTGCCTCTGGGGAGTGACTGTGCACTTGAGCGCAGTTGGTCTGTGTATAGTTCTGGGACAAAGTCTTTGTTACCTGAGTTAACAGAAGTTTATAGATTTTAAAAGAAATAAGCTCGACTATATCAAACTGTCCATATGAGAATATTTTTAGTACTGATGATTTTTCATATGGAAGACCAAAATATCCCAGATAGATGAAAGAAATTTCAAGCTTGAAGGATGCAGTTCTGATGCATTAGATGATTTTTGTGCCGGTTCTCAGCTGGAAACAGTCTTGATTCAAATTCTTACCAACTATAGCTGTTTCTGAACATAACCTCATGGAGGAGTATGTGAAAATCAAAATGTCCTACTCAGTCAGACCCCGGCATTAAACAGCCTAATCCAAAGGCTGTGTAATGACCAATTGCGCTGATTTGTGCCGTTGTGAAAATGCTGCGGTTAAAAATCTGCATGCTCCTTTCAGGCACTTTCCTCGACTAAACCACACTGTGAGTCTCCAGTAGGGGGAATGCATCTGAAGTGGATTTTCTCCTGCTGTGTGATACATGTAAGACGAAACCGCTTCAGACAATGTCCCAACCCGTTTCCCCTGAAACTGTCTGGACTGCATCTCCTTAAGTGTTAGTTTGTTAAGATTTAAGCTTTTAAGGCTTGAAAAACCCAAATAACTGTGAATAGTTAAGATGTTCCCGAGTTCTCAGCACAAAGAGAGAGCCAGTACCTCTAAACGGGACTCTACTGTTGGAAGAGTGTTTTTCTCTTAGCAATAAAGACTTTTGAGTGGAAATGCAGGGACAGCTGTGTGTGACTTACAAAAATGAAACTCTGAGGGCTTCATAAAAACCTTGCTGATATGTAGGTGTGTTACATTACCATCCTTCCCTTAAGCCTCTCTGTTTAGCTTTTCATCCACACACAGCCTAAACCAAGGAGCTGTTCCTGATGTTACTGCTCACTTCAGCAGACACAAATACTCACGCTCACACATATGTAGGCATGCGCACAGCACACACACACACACATATACACACACATGCACAAGGGGCACTGACACTCCTATGCCACACTCATCTATTCGTGTGCCTTTTTTCCTAAATATTTCACCAGCCAATTATTATTTCATGTGCTATCTGAATGTGTCTCTGCTTGTCTCAGACAGACACACAGGGGAAGGGGGAAAAACGAGGGAGCAGGAAGGATGAGTAAAGAGCGACAGAATCGAAGAAGGAGGGAAGAATGAGCCCGAACAGCAAGCGAAAGGGCACAAAAAAAAAAAACAAAAGAGAAAAGTGTTCTGTGGGTGTTTCGGTTGAATGAATGCATCCATGCATAGGCATGCCTGCTTATACCGTGCGAATACTTATGTGATGGTGGAAAGTGTGCCAGGGGCTAAACAGATAGGTGGAGGAGACAAGCAGACAGAAAGAATCATTTCTTTCCCAATCATTCCCAGACCTGAATCTGTTTCACAGTTGCTTCTCTCGTGCAGCAACTATCGGTGCTGGAAGAACAGGCAGCAGCTTGAACAGAAGACAGACGCAGGCTGACCTGATACCTGAAGAGAATTTAAAAAAACAACTGAAAAAGTACAGAAAACAGACGTGAATTGAATAGTTGAAAAAGTATTCATGTGCAAATTCAGTCTTTAATACTTTTTCCACAAAAAACTAGTGCCGTGTGTGTACCGTGACATTGACTAGTGACATTTACTGAATGACAGTTTGTAAAGGCCACATGAGATTTGATGATGCTGAATTTTTCACCTAAAAAAAGATAAAGAAATGATTAAATTAAATAAAACACCAGAGTAATGTGTGTCTTTATTCTGTTTGTAGTATCCACACTCAAATTGATGCTGGCACCAAACATGGGTGGCATGATTCACGTCCCACAGTTGGTTTTGCTTTTATTTTCTCTTTCTTTTATTTTGACTGATATGATGGTGCAAGGTAATTTGTTTGCGCCTGATGGAAATAAGCAGGGATAGAAACAATGCAGGATTTCAATTATTTAAGAAACTGCTTTGTAAATATTTTATGATATTTCTGAAGAAGCACATTACTGCCACTTGTATCTCTTCAGTCAGTGCCCACAGCTCATGGCAGTAGATGAGGATAGGAAAATAGATTGACCAGTAAATCAACAGGGCGCTAAAGCATCCGCATCGTTGCAGATGCTGCAATGATCCTCCTATCAATCTTCCTCTGGATTCTGCCTGGAACTCGTGAAGCAGCAGGTTTCCGGTCCAGATCATGCAAATCCACCCCTTTTACTGCGGCTTGGAGTTCCTCATTCTTACTCACTCACCTCCAGAGTGTCCCAGTTCAAGCTGGAGGTCAACATCAACCTTCAGAAAGTCAAGACACCAGCCCACCAAAACCTGGCCACACCTAGAAAATCTATCAGGGCTGAGGGTCGTTACTTCCTTACAGCCCTTGCAGTCAAACTCCTGACAGGTGGATCAGTTGACAGACAGGTAATAGTTGCAGCCAGCGGGTGGGTCCCTCCTCCGTGCCGTCTCGTGACATGGCTTCAACCACCACTCCCCTCCCTTCCTACCATATACATAATCCTTCCTAATTCTCTGCTTACCCATGCCAGCTCGTCCAAATTGTGATTGACTGCTGGCCCACATGGTGCATACGTGCACGCATGTGTGTGTGTGTTTACGCACAAGTGACCTTTATTTCTCTTCCTCTCCCCTCTTCCACCTCCACCTCCTAGATTAACTGGATCAGTTTTGGGTTTCAGGATCCCCTATGCTGGATGATATGGTGCTCTCTCTCTCAAACGCACACACACACAGTCACACATAAAAACATGGGAGGCGTTAGGCTGTTTTTTGGCTCATCGTGACGCCCTACTGGACCCCTAACAGTCTGGTCTGCCATCTGTCACAATATAGGAGAGAAGGCACACACATACACTCAAACAACAGTGTTTGTTTGGTGTACATAGAGCATTGCTTGCTGATGCTTCTCTTGCAGAAGTTCAATTTTACTCTTACTGGCTTAAGTGTCCTTGAGTAAGACACCAAGTCTCCTGTTATTACATTTAAGCATGAACTATTTTCATTCCAGCTTCCCATGCTGGTCTCTTCATTCTGACAGAAAGAGCTCAGCACAGGCGTGGAATATTTCTCCTTTCGCCTCAGGACCTTATAACTTTTTTTTTTTTTTGTATTTTTCATTTCCTTTTTCGTGCATAAGAAGCTTTATCGCTCCAGGCTCTTTGAAACTCATTCAAAAAGGTGCAACTGGCAAATCAAAAGTAAGACATTTTTCGAGTTTTTGTCCAGCAGATGAAAGGATTCAGGTCTCTCTCATCAGCGCGCTGCACAGGACGCCGTGGCGACACCAACGGTTGTGACTCGCAGATCTCTTGTATAATCCCAATCTGTGACTATGGGCTTTATTATATGACTTAGTGCTGCTGATGTAACCCGCCAGCAGCACTTTGTCTGTGTGTTCATGTGTGCATGGCAGCAGATGGTAGAAGCAGTATTACCACAGGCCGACGGACAGGGTAGAGAGACCGGGTTGTGTTGACTACAGCAAACACAGCATCTCTCTCTCTTTTACCCAGTCGGTCTGAGTCTGTGTCTCTCTCTCCCTATGTCCTCTTCCCCTCGCCTCAGTGTCAGACGGATGAATGGCTGGCTATCTCTCTCAGTCAGCAGCCACACCACTTTTTCATCATCCGTCTCTCTGTTCGTTTTTTCATTCCTCTGGAAGAATGTCAGACTAGTCTATCACACCCTCCATCCCTCAATCCATCCACCCCTCTGTCTGTCAGATGAGTATCTATCTTTCTTCTGACCCCCCCCTCCCTCCCTCTGGTCAATCCATCCCTCTGTCCCTACCCTCCCTGTGTGAGTTCATGCGTCGTTTGTGTGGCACTGTGTACTTAAATTGTGGAACTACATGCACAGTCTGTGTTTGTTTATGTGTTTTTCAATAAGCTTATGCTATGTGTGTGTGTGTGTGTGTGTGTGTGTGTGTGTATCAATGTGTGTGCCAGATCATGGTCTGCAAGCCCCCCTCCCCCCAAACACCCCCCCCCCCCCCCCCCCCCCCCCCCCGACACTCCCGCCTCTCCTCCCCCACTGAGTGTGTGTGGTGTGAATCAAGGTCAGTGGGGATCTGTTGGCAGACACCATCATCTATCCCATCTACGCCCTCCCTTATACACGCACGCGCGCGCACGCACGCACACACACACACACCCTGGGGGTATGTGTGTATTGCGTCCATCCACCCATCTAGATGTCCCCACCATGCCTGCCTCAGTTCAGTTAAGCTCGGGCTCAGCTCGGCTCCCCGGATTAATTACTGGGGAACCCACCGCGTCTTTGACCTCCACCGTCGGACTAATTGAAATCTAATTGAATTGTGCTTGTCTAGACTAATGAAGAGCCGCCACTGAAACCGCCAATCTTTTAGCCATGGCTGTTGCCCGCTAGCCACCCAGCTGCGCCATAGCGACAGCACTAGTCTGCTCATTCTGATTGGATGGATGACTGCACGGATGGACGCGTGGATGAGCATAGAGACAAACAATAGTTGATTTGGATAATTAGCCTCTGCTTAATAACCACCGTTAGCCTTTTTGCTCCTACAGTGCAGCCCTGAACTTTTAAAACGTACTTGATGGAGGCGCAAATGTTTGATGCAATCTGACTGGACATTAGCTGGTAGCTCCTTGGTACGAAGTCCGTGTGATTTCAGATTGAAGAATGTCAGAACGGAGCACCTAATTTTCTGGTGCATTTACCACTAGTGGTTGAGTGTCACGTGTGCTACGCAGACAGCAGAGCTCACATAAACCAATCAAAGTAAATGTGTCCGAAATAGGCAGCTGTGTGCGATTCTCCCAAAATTGTCCCTAGTGCAAGTGTGATAGTTGTGATACAGGCAGAAAAGATGTTGGTATTGGGTTATGCACCTGTAGGACAGCGGAAGACTTTAGCTCAGTTTACACTTCTGCGTGCCTGTGTTGCTCTGCAGTCTCCCTGACAAAATGCTACTTGGCGCTTCTCTTCAAGTTGATCCGTTTTCCTACACTCGATTGGAAAAATTGTGGCTGCAGGCTGCAACGACGTGACGTGCTGTTACTTTTATAGCAAGACGCACATCGGGTTACAACACAGGCTTTTAGGTTTTTGTGCAGCATAAATATAACTCAGAAGCATAAATTCCCCTTTAGTCTCCAAACACTACAGGAATCTGGCTTCTGTCCTCAACTGCCATGCTCTTGGCTTTGGTGGGGGGGCTCATGGTCACAGCGGGGATTATTTGCAGGCTGGAAGCAGATGAGTTGTCCTTGTCAAAGGAATTTAAAGGGGATAGTGGTGAGACTGCACTCTGATAGGTCATAAGAAGTGACTGGAAGGAAGTGTCAGAGGCACCTGGCAGTCTGCTAGGCTCGCAGTGAGCGTCATAATACAGAAAAATTAATCAGTCTAAATTAGGAGGAAGCAGGAGAAGAATGGAAAAAAAATTTGGTGTCTTCTTACATAAAAATGTCCTCTGAGGATTAACAGTGTCATTAAAAACACGCTCGTGCTCTTCCACGTACTCCAGCCCCATCCCCAAACAAAACAACTTCTGCATCGAAAAACATCAACACTGGCCTCGTTTCTCAAACTTTGCGAAGACTATGGAGAAGCAGGGCTGCTGTCGAAAGCGTTTTAGACAGGCATGGAGGGCTGGTGGGGGGGGACCCTTGGGAGATGCTTGTTTTGTTGGGCCTTCTTTGGCTTTTAGCAGGTGAGAGACGATGCCGTGATTCCCTATAAGTTATTCATTTGATGTTTCCTCCCTTCTCAGCTCTTTGTAGGCTGGAATACATTAGCAGCCTGGCAGAGTGAAGAGGATGCTAATGTGGAAGCGAGGGAGAGTGAGAGGACAGGAAGAAAGGATAGGGGGGCAGTGGAGAGAAGGAGGCAGAGTCATTAGAGGAGGAGGAGAACAGAGAGAGAGAGGACAAGGCTTTTATGATGTGTGGGAAGGGGAAGTGACCTTCCCTCTCACTTTCATCTTGGCTTTTTTTCCTCCTCATGCCTTGCTCCCTCACACACACAAACACACAAACACACTTACAGTTTCTCGCACACACTCCAGTGTGCAGGTTCACATGCACCTGCACATTTACAGCAGTGCTTACAGTCACACACACACATTCACACCTCTGTATCTGTTTTTCAACCACTCTTTGTTCTGTTTTTCCCCCTGTGCAGGTCCCCTTGCAACCTGGCCAGTCTTTCAAGTTCACAGTCCTGGAAACTCTGGACCGAATCAAGGAGGAATTCCAATTCCTCCAGGCTCAGTATCACAGGTACCCAAAACACATAACACAAATCCATTTGTGCATGCATGCAGATACACGAATTTATTTAAAAATGTAAATATTGTTTGGAGACGAAACAAGCTTCCTGAAGAAACTTGAAACCAGTAACGCTCTTCCAGTCTTAATATAGAAACAACAAATTGTAATTCAGTTCAGATAATAAAGATAGAATGGCTGCACATCAGTCCTTTAATCTTTATAAGGAAATATGGGATGCCTGTCATACCACATTCTTTCTCTTTAGATGTCTCTACATAAGTTTCAGTCTTATCCGTCGCTCCTCATTCTAATAGGCATCCGTTTACACTAATTTGGGGAGAAATATGCTATCATTGTGTCTGTCCATATCAACCTTAACATGATATTAATAAGAAATAAATATATCACATCTAATTTTAAAATACTGCATTTTTTTTAACAGTATAACTGAGTTTCCAACATAAAAAAAGAAAGTTAGGTAATTCAGGTCTTTTATTTTTAACTGCTGGAGGTGTCTGATCAGCTTATCACGGCTGGTTGACCTGAAATGACCTTAGCTAATAGAGATAAACAGTTAGGTTTAAAAAGAAAAAGCCTCTTTCTCACACCTCAGCATGCAGGTTGAACAGCCTGCTGTGATACATTAAGTAATTCACTGCAGGGTGTGTTGGATCTGTGCAAAACACACACATATCTACAAAATCAAAGAGCATCACACTAACGCCCTTCATAATAATGACCCACTGGAACTTTCTTCGTTTAATCACTGTTGATTCGTTTTAAAACCACACACTCTAAATATCTGTCACGTCTAGAAACAATAACAATAATAAAAATGCAGACCAAATGTGCAGTTTAAGCAGAATTGAAAAAACTTTCCACTTGGTAGCACAGAATCAGACACCTTCCCACACACGTGGTGTTTCTGTGGTGAACTGCAGTCAAGAATGAGAGACACCCTTCTGGCTGTCGCTGTCATTAAGGTGAACATTTTCTGTGCCACTTTAAGCAGACCTTAGACCTTAAATATTACTTTTTGTGGCATATAGCAACCTAAACTATGTCCTGAATCCTGTGTAAATTATTTCTCTGGATTTAAATAAACCACTTCATTCATGCGTTTGTGCCTTCTCTCGCCCTCGTGCAGCCTGAAGCTGGAGTGTGAGAAGCTGGCCAGTGAGAAGACTGAGATGCAGAGGCACTACATCATGGTGAGTCCAGTCACATCTTTACCAAAGCTATATGATAATTTGCTAGTCTGACCAGGGCTCTTGGGCTCTCTGAGAGGAGTCTGCTGGGCAAAAATAAAATAGATGGTATATATTGAGGTAAGTATCTTAAATATCAATAACAGCAGAACACGCTTGCACATTTGCACAATATAATCTTTGCTATCGAGAGTTTTTCTCACACGCCGTTTATCTTGCTCGCTCATACCTGTCTCCGTATCTCTCGCCATATTTTATTCCTCATTCAGACCTTTTATATTGTCTTTTTCTTTGGCTCTTCTTTTTCTCTGTTTTCTCCCGTGTGCTAACAGCCTGAGCTCCTCGTGTCGGTGTGTCTGCGCGACTAAAGGCTCACATGTATCGTAAGCCTTCGTCTGTGGTACAAAACCCACACAGAGCCGACCAGAATACGATATGCACCATCTGCTAAGCTGCTCGCATTTCATAAACCTGGGAGAGCAGGCAGGATCAGGGCCGTAAGCTAGATAGACACACAGATGGAGAGACATAAAGAGGGAGAGAGAGAAGAGAAGCAGACTGGCAGATAGACTGACAAAAGAGAGAGAAAGGTAGAGAGAGAGAGCACTAAACAGGCAAACTGGCAGACAGACAGATGGATATAGATGGCCACAGACAGGCAGGAGATCAGCAGATAAACACACCCACACAGACACCCACCCACACACAGAATGTACAGGGTACTCGTTCATTCATCCATACTTGCACACGACCTTGTTCCTCTGTCCTTACGAGGACCTAATACAAGTGCATGCCAAATGCTGTTACACATGCATTTCCCCAAATAGAACAAAATTCCTTTTTTTTTAAATAAAAGAGCATAAGAACACTCTCTAGCAGTTGTTATTCTTATTACTTACAGTAGTTTGGTAAGGCCTGACAGCCTGTGGTCGCTAAGGAAATAGTGTAATTCCTGACCAGCTCGAGAGGTGTTGTTAGGGGTTGCTGGCTGTCGCTAGGTAAAATTGGTCGCAGAGACTGCGCTACATACAAAAACCTCCATGCAAGTGCTTTGGTCGTTAGCACAATGAAACAACCTGTAGAGTGCATGGAAGATGAAAACTAGTCTGCAAACTGGAAATGAAAGTAAAAGAAGAAGAAAATGCGCCATTGTTCAGCTCACTGCACTTGGGTGGGTTACTGCTGTGAGCCTTACTTCCGTCCAGTGTCGTCTAATAGTTCTTTCAGCTAATATAGCATGTTTGGACAATTGTGTGATTGAAGTCACTGAAACTGCAACCCTGAACATTTCTGGGCGATACGTGAGAGCACAACTGTCTCGTGCTGTTGGATCAGACATAAGCCAGTCAACCTGCGAGCTCCCCGAGGCTACAGAGTCTGCGTGATGTCATTTTGTACCGATGTGCAAATAACACAGATAGTAGTACAGTGCATTCACTTCTAGCGTGTTCCCTCCTGCACGCTCCATCCAGGCTGCTGCCAAATGACACAGAGTACTTCCAGTTGTGCCAGCGCATCTGAAGCAGGCTATATCCCGCTGTGAGAAAGAACAACTGTGGAAAATATCCAACCTCATTATCTCAAAATTGGCTTGAGTTCATGTGTGAAAATGTCTTGAGATAACACGCTGATTGTACAATTCTTTTGTCTAACAAATGTTTTAGTTTCACGAGAAGAAGACTGAGTGTTTCACCAGCAGATTTGCTTGTTGCTCAGGCCGCTCACTCAAGTTATAATGACATCTTTAAAATCACTGGAACCGAAATCTGCTGTGCTGCTTGCAATCTAAGTGGCCACTGTTCAGGAAAAGGTATGCAAGCTCATATTAAAGTTATTTGTTATTCACTTATTCTGATTTACAATTGAATTATAACAGAATTTCTGCTTTCACTTAATTGCATTTCCATGATTTGTCACTTACTCCCAATACGGGAGCCTTTTCATTACATTTTAAAGTTATTGCATTTTCTGGCAGCTGCATAAACACTATAAAACTTTAAATTAATGGCATACTGCATGTCAATAAATTCAAGCAACTGGACGACCAAATGCTGATTGAGGATTCCAAACAATACAAAGCATGTGCATTAAAGATGAGAGGTTGTCAAACTGACCTCATTATAAAGTTTTTAATGTACTTCTCATTATAAAAATCAAGAAGATGCATGCGCACATAAATATGGTGTGGTACAATGCAGAGAACTTGAGCAATTCAGACACTCCCCATTTTAGCTTCACACATTTACTGTGGGGAAGAAAAAGCTTAGATAAACATCCGTCTTCCCCAGTGTAAATCTTCACCACCCTTTCTTATACAATAGGGGCAGCGGCATGCCAGAACAGATACATTTCCGTGTCTTTCAATAGTCAGCGGGATTTAATCAAACTTGTGCATATCATATGTCACAACCTCTGTGACCGCTGTGGATGGAGGAGGAATGACACACAGTATCCGCTGCTGTGTGTTTAAACACGAAGCTTTAACGGCTGCCTTTTGCAGGAGGTCAGGGAGCTGCAGATGCTGATGACATATCCATATAGGTTAGCATAGCAGAGCGTTAGCACCGCAGGCTATAATATTTGAACAAGGGCTCACTGTAGTGTAGTGGATGGCTAACGCAGTGTAATGCTACTTCATAGGCATGGCTCAGAAATGAGAGGGAGGGAAAGAGGGAGAGAAAATGAGAGAGAGAAGAGACAGAGAGGCTCAAAGGGAAAGATAGCTTGAGAGAAAAAAGGCTCTGAGAGTGTCAGACAGAAAAAAACAGGGAGCTGCTGAGGGAGGAAGGGATACAAAAGGAGGCAGAGATAAAGAGAATAAAAGAGGAGAGGGAGAGAGAGTGAACGAGACGAGAGAGATGCAGAGAGAGAGACAGAGTGTGAAAAAAAGCTGAAAAGGAATGAGAGAGAAGAAATGAGAAAGAGGGATACCAGGGGACAGAAACGCAGAGAGGAGAGATGGAGACTGAGAAAAAGATGCTGCGAAGGGATGAAATGGACAGAAAGGGAGAGGGAGAAAAAGAGTATGCAACACAGAGTGCAAGAGAAAGAGATAGCGATGTGTTTATGTGTGTGTGTGTGTGTGTGTGTGTGTGTGTGTGTGTGTGTGTGTGGTGGTGGGGGGGGGCGTGAAATGAGAGGGCGAGAGAGATGGAGAAGGAGAGAGAGGGTGCACGCACAGACACGTAAATAATGTGAAGCAACAACGGACTCGCTGCGCCCACAGAGGAGATAACCCAGAAGGCTATATTTAGCTCGTTAGGCCTGTCATCCACACTGAGGCCTGTTTCCACAGGCTGGGGCTCTGCGCACCATGCTGCACTGCTCCTGCCTTTACTATTCATCAGTTTTAAGCTCTCTAAATACCAGGGTGAGGGGTTGGAAAGTAGGAAGGTAGTTACACATAACTGGAGCGCATGTAATTTCTTGTAAACTGTAAAAGCTTTACATTCAAGATGACATGACAGTTAAGAAACATATACTTTGTGCCTAAAGGTGGGAGGTCTGGGTGTCTCTTTGGTCATCAGAAAGCCTGCTGCTTGTTTCATACAGGCAGTCACTTTAGAGTCACTTTAGAGCGGTTACAAGTGTACTGGTTAAAAAAAGACATGCAAGTTGAAATACGCTTCAGTCTTTGTTTTAAATTGCTTTCCTAGTAAACCATTTTAGTCTCTTAGAGACATCAAAAATATTCTATGAGTAGTTTTTGGTTCCCGTTGTTTGGTTTTAGAATCAGTCAGTTGGTAATTTGTTTCCTGAACACGAATGAATCACATCAGAAATGTTTCCGTTTGCTGCATTCTCAAGCCACTAGTCTCACACCGCAAAAAAAAAATGAAAACAATAGTGTATGCACAACATGCTACCATGCCACGATTGAGTTGACCCAGGTCGGGCTGTTGCTGCATGCTCGCATGTCCGTGGGAGCACCATCGCTGATCTGATTGTTCTTGGCTCTACCTGCACTTGTCACATTTTTGGAGCAGCATCTTGCCCTGCGGTCGTTTCAGCAGGACAGCGCCCACCCACAAAGTACCAAAATAGCTTGGGTAGCCAGACTTCAGTCCTGATATGTATCTTATTGAGCATGCCTGGGACATGCTGGGCTGACATGTTCATCAGAGGCAGCGACGATGCAACCTACAGCTACTGAGGAATGCAGAGCAATTCCTCAACAACAGATGCGGATACTTGAGAAGTCCGTGCGCAGATGGGTGACTGCTTGTATCACATCCGGGGGGGGCATACCTCGTATCAAACATCTTGCAAATATAATTTTTTTCTAGTGGTGGTCTATAAAATGTATTTACATTACTTTTTTTGCCTGCTATAATGTCTTTACCTAGCATGTGGTAGCGTTGCTTGATTGGCCATTCCTCTGGTAACTTCTCAGAACTGCAGCATTTGTGCATTTATCACAAATTAACCAGTGTTATGATTTTTGCTTTGGGACATGTTGAAAACAGGTGTTAACTGAGCCGCCAGTACAACCACGTTACAGTTGGTGTAGGAAATTATATTTGAAGGACAGTTTTTTTTATGTGGAAAACCACAAATAAGTCCTTTATTCTTGTAAACATGAATTCTTTTATTCAGTTTAATCACAGTGTGGCTGGGAATTGCAGGTTTTACAAATCACATTTCTTTGTATTAATCGTCTTTAGGCTAATGATAATTACTAAATGGAGGTAATAGTGCTGAAAAATACTAATTGACTAATAGCAATAGACTGGAAATGCCCCGTGTTCATTAAACTATTTGAGAGAATGAGGCACAAACAAATCAACACGAAAAATAAACTGAAGTCAGAAAGTAGCTGTAGTGTGTGTGTGTGTGCACACAGAAGGTGCAAGTTTTACTGCGCTGCTAGCTCTCTCCTTATGGCATTAAACTTTTGGGGAGATGCTTTTTCCACACATTTACCACTTTAATTCTATAGTTGGCAATGGGTACGTTTTACACATTTCACGCTTCAAGAGATGATGCCATAACCCCCTCAAATTGCTCCTGTTTGTGGCGTGTTGCCGCAGTAAAATAACACAGCCAGGTTTGGATGTAGTATATTTCTATGTTTGGCAGACCCAGTCTCTGTAGCTTTTTGGATGGGATATATGTTTTATGTTGGCTAAGCTACTGGGCCGGCTCACTGGCAACGTGCACACACACACATGCACACACACAGACAAACATCAAGACGCGCACATTAAGTGTCTGTGGGAGTCGTGCTCTTATCCGGCAGTTGCATTTATAATTCATGGCTCTCAGATTTCACTGCTCTCCTGGAATTCCACTGTGTATTTTTAAATAAGGTTACATTGTAGCCCTGGTTAATCAGCGGGCGTAGACATGTCGGTCACATGCTCACACGGTGCGTGAGCAAGACTTCCACCTGAAGAGCTGCGTTCGCCCATCGTGGGCTGAGGTTGGATCTCGCGAAGAACAGATGAAAGAGCGCGAGGCTCAGAGGAATTTGAAAGGAAAGGAGTGATAAAGTTGTTTTCTTGCGTCATAAAACTCCCAAAGTCACCTACGGTTGAACCTCTTGTTTTAACCTATCCTCTCTCTCCTTCCTTCATGGCTCTAGGCAACATGAGGGAAAGAGAGTGGGATACTTGTGGGTCTAAGATTGGAAAAAACTCCTTGATGACGATTTTATGGCTGAAAGTTTTACAGTCAGTTTCTGCCCTCGTCTTCTCCATTTTCTTTTCTTTGTAGGAGTTAATGCCTTCAGAAGCCTTTTTTTTCTGCGCAGAGAATTGCCTTTGCTGCAGCTCTCCTCTCATCTCTACTGTCAAACACAAGACAAAACTCTTACAGAGGGGTGGACTGCCCAGCCCCTTTAATATAGAGTTTAAAAAAGACATGTCTACTGGAGGGTGACAGCTCGCAGTTGGGAATCACATTAGGTGGCCTCTCCATCACTGCGTTTGTGTCTATGTGTGTAAGTGAGGTACAGTGGAGCTGCAGGGGTCTAGGGTTAATGAAGGGCCATGCTGCTGGCAAGAGACAAAATATTGTTGCATCACGTTTCATGATAAAAAACAATCGCGGGATGAAGTGCTTGGTATGAAATTATATATTTTATAATCGTGTTTTCCCTCCCTGTATGAGGGGACTGCGAACAATAGAGCTGTCATCATTTCAAGCTACCGTTGAAACATAAAGCGATGATTTTAACAAATTCAAAGTGCCTTAAGTGTCAAACAGCAAATGGAGACTCGTGATACCAAGCCAAAGCATTAGTTTCATAATTCAAGAAGCCTAATAATTAGAGTGAACATGGCATATACTGTACTCACCACAAATTTTACACAGGCGATTCTTAATGCAGATATCTAATCAGCCAATCACACGGCAGCAACTTGATGCATTTAAAGCATGTAGACATTGTCAAGATGTTCTGCTAAAGTTCAAACAGAGCATGAGAATGAGGAAGAAAGTTGATTTACGTGGCTTTGAATGTGGCTTGTTGTTGGTGTCGGAGTTTAGAGAGACTGGTTTGAAAAAGAGAAAATATCCAGTGAGTGGCAGCTCAAAAAGCCGTGTTGAGAATGAGCGTTTCAAGCTGACAATAAGGCAACAGTAACTCAAAGAACCGCGTGTTACATCTAAGGTATGCAGAAAAGCATCTGAGGGTACACTTTGCATGGGCTCACCAAAACTGACAACAGAAGGTTGGAAAAATGTCTTGATTTCTTTGAATGGTTGGGTCAGAATTAGTGTAAACAACATGAAAGCGTGGCTCCATGCTGCCTTGTATCAACAGTTTAGTCTGCCGCTGGTGGTGTAACGATGTGGTGATTTTTATTTTAGCTCACCGCGGGCCCGTTGGTACCAACTGAGGATCATTTAAATGCCACAGCTTACCTAAGTACTCTAACTGATCAAGTCCATGCCTTTATTATCAAAAGTGAGGTGTAACCATCTTCTCATTGCTGCTTCCAGCAGGATAACAAACTGTCAAAAAGCTCAAACAAAACCAGTTTCTTGAACATGACAGTGAGTTCACTGCGCTCAAATGTCCTCCTCAGTAACCAGATCGCAATCCAGTAGAGCACCTTTGGGATGTGGTGAAACAGGAGATTCCCATCGTGGATGTGCAGCTGACAGCAGCTGTGTGATGATATCATGTCAATATGTACCAAAAATCTGAGGAGTGTTAACATCATCTTGTTGAATCCGTGCCACAAAGAGCTGAGACAGTTTTAAAGGCAAAATAGGGTCAAACCCAGTACGAGCAAGGAGTAACTAAGAATAAGGTGACCAGTGATTATAGCTTACTGTTTTAATACATGCTAAGCTTTAGTGGAAAATAACGCAACAGTGAAAGACGTGGTTACTCATATTATATCCTCAATATGCATTGTTTGATGTTACACACCTGCTCTTTGTGAAACTGATCAACAAGTCTGTCAGTATCAACAGATAACTTCAAAACTAAGCTAAGCTTCCTCTAGTGGCTGTAGGCTAGCATTACACCTCCTGCTGTGTTATGGCAACTTTTTGAAAGGCTTTTACTGCAGAAGTTTGCATTTTAAGGATTAGTTGGCATTCATTACATTAATATCAAAACATCATGCTACTCAATTTTTCGTAGTTAAAACGATTAAAAGAAAACTGAGGTAGAAAAAAACCCACTGGTTGGTCACAGTAGTAAATAAGTAACATTTAATACTATTGGCATTTCATTTCTTACATAATTTATTACCTAGAAAGCTTACATTAATGGGTTTTCTTTTAGAATCACGGTTTGCATTATGGAGTTTCATGCTTTTGCTCATGTTTTGTCTCATGCAGTCATTTTCTGGAGCATTGTGAGGATGTGTTTGTGCATGGTTTCTCTGTCTTAGTTTGTGTGCGTGTGTGTGCAAGTATATATCTATGTGCATTGTCCGTTCAGCCCCTCAGGCAGGGACTGTGTGTGTGTGTGTGTGTGTGTGTGGATTAATGCAGTGCTCTCAGCCTCTTACTCCACTCCCAGCTCATCTGTCTGATTCAGGATGACACACTGTGTTCTCTTCAGCAACATTACAGTCACAGACTGCTTAGGAAAGGGGGGCGGTGGAGGATGTAGAGAATAGGAAGGAGGGCGTATAGAAGCAATGAGAGAGAGAGATGGGGACAGTGAGATAGATAGAAAAAGGGTGAATAAAACTGAGATGAAAGAGAAATATGAGAAAGAGGCCACAAGGGCATTGGCAGAGAGAGATGGAGAGAGAGGGAAAAAACAGAGCAAGGACACTGTCGAAGAGACGGGGACGGAGAGAAACCCAGAAAGAGAAGAAAGTGCAGATTTTTCTACATGAGGATGATGGAGGAGGGGTCAGAAAAAGAGAAATGACAAGAATCAGTTGGAAGTAAAAAAATAAAAGTGATGCGTGATAGGAGGAAGGCACAGGGCAGAACCCGAAAAGGGATTGGACCGTGCTAAGCTAAATGTTGCCCCACCATCCACGAGTGGGAGTTGGCCAGGGGATTTAAGCATGGCCAGATGTAGGGAAGGATTGAGTCCGTTTTAAGAATCTTAAACCTGTCTGAACTGTCTGGAGCGAAGTAAACAAACAAGACAGGAGTATTCATAAAGACCGACCGAGTCTCTGTTGCAGAACATACTGTACACATGTGTTTAAGGATAGAAACCCCTGAAATTCATGGTCAGTTATCCGGCTGTGTTTGTGACTCTTTCTCTGATGAAACTGGCTGCAAGAGAGGCTGCAGTGAAACTGGATGTCGGCTGTGACTGATTTAGCCGTCACCCGCTGACAGGACACAACAGAAAAGTCAGCGTCTGCTAACATAACCTCCGATGTGGGTTAGCACAGCGTGCTAATAAATGTTTTAACATTGGTGGTATGTGTGTGTGTCTAAGTGCGTGTGCGTGGGCGGGCAGATGAAAGAGACAAGCTCGCCCGAGAGACATCGATGAACAATGCTTTTGTTAAGGCTTTTTCACACACACACACATGTGTGCGCGCACACACACACACTTACACCATGCTCGAGTAAAAGCATGCCTGTAAGCTACACACAGACTGTATGAATACAAACATGCTGTAAAGCCACACGAGCATGAGTGTAGCGTTACACACACACACACACACGTGAATGTCCCATTTAGATAAATCACCTTGGATTAGACCCACTTCCTAAAGCTCATTTTAAAGTCTGCCAGCGT
This sequence comes from Oreochromis niloticus, assembly GCF_001858045.2. NCBI lineage: Eukaryota > Metazoa > Chordata > Actinopteri > Cichliformes > Cichlidae > Oreochromis > Oreochromis niloticus. Next base: position 42,235,722 of record NC_031986.2, read on the forward strand.
TCTTTGCAGAATGCATAGAGGAGATAGAGGGGAAGAGAGAGAGAGAGAGTCTGGCACTGTTGTCTGACACTCTCTCAGCACCATGAGGGTGGAGGGAGGGAGGGCGGGCAGGAGTGGGGGAACGAAAGAGCAAACACTCCCTGAAGAATGGAAGAGTGGAAAGGAGGAGGGAAACACGAGAGCGAGGGAAGAAAGAAGCAGACAGAGGGAGAGAGAGAGCATCCCATTGAGAGAAATGCAGGAATGCTTTTTGTCTGTTTGTGCCCCGACGATGACAGTGCAGTCCGTATGTTATTAGCAGGAGATGGATGCTAGATATGAAGTGTGTTCAGAAGAGTGGGATGTTACAGTTCGATCAGATAAACAAGAATTACACTGCTACCTCATTTATCTAAAGTAACCCGCCTGCTGAACTGACATAATGAGCCGAAAAGCAAGCAGAAAATGAAGGAGTGATAATGGAGTGAGTGAGATGTAGACTCAACACGAGTATACAAGTATTTTCTCTCTCCCTCTCTCTCTGTTTTTTTTCCTTTTTTTTGTTTGGCTACACTGGGAATTGAAAACATTTTAAGGCTCCGCAGATTTTATTCTCCTCAGCTGTATGGGTGAAAAGCTTCACTTTAAGGGAAAAAGAAAAGTTGCACACAAGTCAAAGAATTAAGATTTTGCTTTCTTTTAGAAGATAAAAAAGGCTTCAGATTTGTAGGAAAGTAAAAGTTTGCAGATGCAACTAAGTGTTTAATTAAATTAAACTTGCTGTTAATTCATTCCTGTTCAGTTTACTTCCAGTAGAGGTCAGTTTTCATATTAAATCTTGCCAGTATCTTAGAAGCAAAGTTGCCTTTCCATTCACAAAGAAAATACTTTCATGGAATATTATTAAATTTACTCAGTCTGTGCCAAAACTAATATATATAAAAGATGGATGTAGCCACTGTGAAGTCACTTACGGGTTAGTGAAATCCTGGCTCAAAGCCTCGGGCCGAGCAATTTGGCTGTCGACACCTTGGTGTTTTGACACCGGATGTGACGAGTGAGGAGAGGATCTGACTGAGAAGCCACAGTGCTGTTTTTCCCAACACTTCCATACAGTCAGTGGTGTAATGGCCGTTAGAAAGAGTGCAGATTTCGGGCACTTGCGTCCGTCTTTGTTTGCACACATTATGCCGCTAAAATCTCTTAATTCCGAGATAATAAAATTGCATATTATTACAGTATTTATCGTTTGTACAAATTTTGGCTTCAAAACAAAATGAAGCAAAAAATAAAAACAACCCAGTTTGTTACCCAAAATATTCTGCAAACAATAATTAGGTATTATTGTTCACATTACCTTGGGGGGTTGATGACAATTTCGCTTTTACCGAGGTGAACTTGTTTTTTTGTATAATGGATTGCACCTCTGTTGTCCGTTTTTCATGTTTTGTGCATGTGTGTCTATAATTTTGCGAACGCACTATAGCACATTTAGGTTAATGCAGCTATGGCCACCGATAACAATGTCTGCATCACATAAGACGCTCTCATTAAATGTCATTTGGTGATGGATTCACTTTAATCTAAGAGCGCTGTGAATGCCTCTGTGGCTATGTGCTCATGCCAATTTCAGTCTGCTCTAAAAATAGAAAATATACATAACCATAGTAGATTAGTCTCACTTTCCCAAGCTCTCTGGTTGTGTCCTTACAGTTCCCATCATCTTCAGATGAAGCTTCACTGTCTGTTACAGATACACACACCACAGTACACGTGCACACTTCTGTCTCTGCTCGCTGGGTGGGCAGTGCTGGGTGTTCTTGGTAAGTGATGTCAGCCAGTTGGCTTAATGCCCCTCTGCCAGGCTTAACATACCACACATATACACAAACACACATGCTCATCCAGCGCATGTGCCTTGCAGTGTGTGCGACACACACACACACATGCACACAAAGCCTGCATACACCATAGATCTTACACCGAGCGCTGAATGAGATTGCAGTGACACAACAGAGGGATTATATAAGGCAGAAGAGCAGGCATCAGTGGGTGTAATTGGAGGTTGGGGGGGCAAGCAGTTAAGAGGAGATGAACTTATTAAAAACAGGACTACAACAGACAAAACATACTGTAGTACAACAATTTCAACTGTTCAGACAGAAGCGTTATTAGTCATATTGTGTAGTCATAGTGCAGCTGTTATCCCCGCCTACTGTAGGGGACTGTGCGGTGCATCTGTTACTACTGGAGTGCATATGCACAATGCAGTCCCACGTTGTGATATAATTTTCCATCTTCAGTTCTACAGGCTATAGTTGAACATATTTGTGAAGTGGTTGACTTTAGTATTATCAAAACAAAGACATTAATAGTGGTCTGTACTGTAAGTGCCAGTCACGTTCATTTGAAATCAAACACAACTTTTAACTGCTTCAACAGACCAGGCTCCCATAGGGTGCTGTCGCTGCCGCTCTGCAGAGATCGCACAAAGAGTACAATAGTCACTTCACTGCTGTCTGGCCTACTCCCACTGGACAACTGTTACTACATTTCAGTCTCCTCTTTTGTGCCTCTTCAAAGGAAACCCTGGCTGAGACAAGTTTTGGACCAGTCATTTTACAGTTTAAAGAGCCTATTTCTATTTGGAGCAAGTTACCAGTGTAAATCAGCGATGTTGTAAATGATACGCTGCCTTGTGGCTTGTGTCCCATTCAGCTCTTAGCTTCTTATCATCTTTTGGTGTTTAAAATCCTGCAGATTTCTATGTGTGGGAATTCCTGTTTTATTTTCTTTATAGTGACTTAGATTTAAGTCCTAGTAGTTTATATATGCACACCATACTGAATAATTATTTGCTGCTTACAGAGGTTTTCCTTCCCCTGTACTCTCTCCTAAAATGTTTAAAGGTAATCCATGTGTTCATGTCTTTTCTAATGAGCCAGGAGTGGTAGAAACATTTTAAAAAGTGCTGCCAAACAGTGCAAAGTAGTGCAAACAGCACTCAAAGTATCAAAAAAGTAAAAGTTACACCTCTTCAAGTGGGCCAAGTCACGCTATAGGAGACTATTCTGTAACACTACTTTAACCCCGTAAGACCCAAAGACCTTGCAAAATACTGATTTTTTGGAACTGAGATGTTTACTAACCCTTATAACAAAATCCACAGTTTTTGCTTTTGCTATATCATGTTGTGTATGATATATTTATTAAATATTTTGGTGTTGCATTTGATACATTGGGTGTTTTTGGCAACTTTTTGTCCATAACATTTTGAAATTATGGCAAGTATTGATCATGTTGCTGAGATAGAGGTCTCAGAAACTCATGTATCAAATATGATACAAAGGGCATTGTAGGGTTAATGAACTTGAATTCGAGGGGTCAGATATCCTTAAAGGTCAGCACGGTGGTGTGCATTTAGTGGGATCGGGTAAATGGATGGTTGTAGATTGCCCGTATGTGTGAATGTGCAGATGGTTGTGTGTCTCTTTGGCGACCTGTTCAGGGTGTACCCCGCCTCTTGCACTGTGGTAGCTGGGATAGCCTCCAGAAAGGCTCCAGTTTTTCAGTTTTTGAAAGTTTTAGCCACTTTTCCTACAAATCAATAAAAAGTTGAAGACAATTTAGGCTTTCCTGGTTAGTTTTGGGCACCAAAACAACACTAATTTAGGAAAAGATCATGGTGTGGGTTGCTCACGCTCTGTAACTTCTGTCCGTGCTGTGCTTTTGGAAACCCAATTTCCCAGAGGAACCCACCCGAGGGATTATTAAAGTTTTATCTTTATCTTTATCTTATCTTTATCTTTATCTTTATCTTAAACAGACCTTTTCATTTTGCTTGGTTCCTCAAGTGATGAGTCTCATCCCTACAGTTTGCCCCCCGGCAACCGCCTTTATTATAAAAAATACTACATTTTAACCCGTGGACCAACATAGCTATTACATGTTTTGCTTTTGGTCTCATGCAAGCTAAAAAACATATTAACGAGAATGTGAGCACTCACAGTTGCTCATACCCTGTAATACTGCAAAAAGAAATTTTAGGCTGTGGCTTTTCTCAGTGTTTCTGATTTTCATGTGGGTGTTAAAGCACCAACTGGTCCTAACCTGCGATGAACACAGGGGTCAGAAATCTTCTGTCAGCAATAACAAAAGCACAAATAGTGATACTTACAGATACCTACAGTGATACAGTACATAGATCCAAAAACAACTCCACATACATTCATGCAAATAAAGCCAAAACACTGACATGAAAAATCAGTATCCATAATAAGAAAAGTACAAAATGTGATATTCTATATCATGCAATATAGTGAGTGATCAAATATACACATTAAAAAGCTATAAATGCCTATAAAAAGCAATCCATTAGATGACCCTACATAACTAAATTGTTTATCATAGGGCCTGTGGTAAAACATAAAGACCTCTTAACGAGCACAACAACAATTCCTCATTTCATCCCGGAAGATACACTATTTGCACAGGATGTATCCCGTAGGCCAGATTTCGGCTTTGTGCTGTTCCACTGCAGGATTTTTCTTCGGCCCAGTTTTATCTGTAACTTTTTCTTGGTCTCAGTTCTCCTTAATTGAGACTGCTACAGTGGAAAAGCTGCAGGTTAGCTTGATTTTAGCTTGAGTTTTAAATGTGAAAGAGTTTATTGAGCTCTGAACTTTCCCTGTCATTAAAGGCTCATTTTTAATGTGTCTTTATTTATTTTTTCCACTTTACTGTAGATCGTTTGCCCATGGGTTTTTGCATAGCGTACAACTGTACAGTCAGCTGCTTCGTTTAAGTCCAGACTGGAGTGCCCTTGCAAAGGTCGGCTGCTGAAGTGATCTGGCAAGGTTGTATTCAAATATAGGAGCCCCAGTTGTAGCACTCAGCTATTTGTGTAATGGGAAAAATGTTGATTACTACTTTTTTTTTTTTTTAAAGAGGAAGACGTAAGAGAGGAGGGAAGGAAAGAGTAATGACAGGTAGTGAGGCTGATGGCAGCGATGGAGGGAGAATTAATAAAGAGAGACAGACAGGAATCAAGTTAAAACGATGGGATGAGCTGAGGGGAGGTGTAATGATGGAGAGGTGAAGAGAGAGGCTGAGGAGAGATGGAGAGAGGGGGAGAACAAAGAGAGATGTCACATGTCCTTTATGTTGAGAGGGGCTGGAAAGGGAGACACCTTCATGCAAAGACCTACTCACATGTGTTTGTGTGCATATGCTTTCAGCAAAGTTTGTTTGCATTTTCACACGTGAACGAGATCCCAAGATTGCGTCTGCTTTTGTGCACATGACTTCTTTTTCTTTCTTTCTTTTTTTTTGGCCAGTCTGTCCATGAGAGAAATGGAAAGAATAGAGAACTAAATACACAGCGGAGGTGAGCTCGACAGAGGGAGAGAAAGGAGAAAATGTAGATATAGCACTCAACAAGGACGAGAGCGGACAAAATACACAAAGCAAGGGAGCCAAGTAGAAAATGGCAATAGAGCGAGAGAGCATGAAGCGGGGCGAGAACATAAAGGAGAGGGATGATTGATAGAAATTACTAAAAGGGGGAAAGAAAGGCTAAGAGAGTGTAAGGGACAGAAACAAAAATGATACGGCAGATAGATAAAACAAGGGGGGAGGGATAAAAGAGTGTAATGGGGAGAGGGAAAGAAGGTCAGAGAAATGAAAGAAAAGGATAATTGGCCAGAAAAACAGAAAAGGCTTTGGCAGCTGAGAGTGAGAGAGGATGCACAGGAGGAAGAAGGTGACAAAGGAGAGACGGGACAAGAGGGTGACAGCAGAGGGAGTCAGGTTTGGTCGCGGTGGGGCACAAAGATGACTTATGGTGATCTCGACTCCTGCAGTTTAAAAAAAAATCCATTTCAACCTCCTTTCTAAGATGTTTTACAGTAATGATGTCATTCTGTGTCTGCCATCGTTCCTGGCAAGCCAGTAATAATTCATACAGCCACTAGAGGCCCTGACGGGTAAATTGTACTGCTGTGCCAATGTGATTTTCTATACCTTGATTAAGGACGATCTATCAACTCACAGTGGTGTCTTTTCCCCAAATAATAGCTATATTTTATGGCATGGAATCACTTTTATATAAATGAAAAGGTAAATGCTTTATTTATAAAGGTGGCCACTCATTTCTGAACTAGAGCAAAAATACCAAGAATTTCACACATGCACAGGCCAAAGTTTAATGACAGGAATACTGACACACCGAAGCAGCAAAATGTGCCACAGCATGTCACTACCTGAGGGAAAAACCAGTGAAACTGTACCGAGCTTCTTCAAAAGTCTTCCTTTTGCTTGTGATCTTTAGTTGTTCTTGCTGTACGCTACTGTGTAATCCTGCAATATTGTAAATATATTGTAGTGATGCAAAAACTGCTTGCTTTTTAAAACATTGTTCTTATTCTTCTTTACATTTTCCCAGTATGTAATTTGAATTCGAGATGGATAGGTGAATCCATGGGTAGAGACAGATAAAGGCAAAGATACAGAGTTCAGTAAAATGAGACAGGAAATAGAAAAATACACTGAAATGGAGAGTGAAAGAACATCTGACAGCTAGGGAAAAAAAGGGAAGGGAATAAGTAGAGAGCAGCATGAGAGAAAAGATGGACTGACAACCCCTTAAAAGATAGAGATTGGAGTGAGAGGGAGGGACCGAATGAGGCGGAGAATAAATGGAGAGAAGAGAGAGCGATCGAGTGAAAATGAGCAAGAGAATACCGAGAGTGGAGTGGGGGGGGAGTCTCACTCTCATCAGTCAGAGCGTTGCTCATCCACCGGCAGAGGATGCCTTTGTCACCATGACGGATCCTCGCTGTCTGTGTGCCGCTCGCCGCCAACACCATTACAGAACATTACTGATGTACACACAGAAACACACAGAGGAGTGAGAGACACATATTTAGGAGGGGAACACGTGCAGTGGTGATAGCACATGGCATTTAATAAGAAGAGGCGCAGGTATTGTGCCGGTGTCAAACATACAAAGGAGCACAAAACATACTCACTCAGGACAGGAGTCTGACATGCGCTGGTACTGATATGTTGTGTTATTGACCTCTTTAGAGCTTGTTTTGATGTGATATGTGCACATTATGCACAGCACGGCTAAAACTGATAATAGTTTCTATGGTAATCGGTCTGTTAGTTAAATAATAAGTCATTTAGTCCAGAAAATGGAGTAAAACTATGCAATAATTATTTGCATATAAATGCAGAAGACACTTTTTTTTTTAATTTGTAAGTTATTTAATCATTAAAATATTGCAAATGATTGACAGTCAGCTGAATCCATCATTAATCAGTTCGATAGCTTAAGCTTTTAGCTGGATAATGACATCTGATTGGAGGCGTTACATCTCGTGTCCCACATCAAGGGAAGCAGTGACGCTTTACGGGCTCTTGTTTTTCTCTGTTAAAAAAAGTTCCTTTGAAATTGGCAAAAAGCAGGAAGAAGGCGTAAATTCATTCTTTTTCTCGTGGCCACACTAAGTCTGCATTTACACCTCACCTGTGTGCTCACAATACCAGCTTTCAGATGTGGTTTGGCCAAGGTTGTAGCAATCCAGTCGCATTGTGTTGTGCGTGCATTTACGCCTTGCATTGCCAGATGTTTTTTACTTAAAATATCCAGACAGATATTTCATGGTAACACTAGGTGTGGAAAGAGATTTTGTGCCTGTACAGTATTTCACACACAGACTATGCACACACCGAGCACAATATGTTCACAGTAAGCATTCACAGAGTCTTATTATTCGGATAAAACGCATAGCTTTTCGTGCACATAAAACCAACATCCACACAAACGGTGAGAGAAAACAACATGCAGTTAACACACACAAGCACACTCATAATGTCATGCTCATTTGGCAGCTGTGCACAAATAGTCAAACTGTTAAAAGGAACCCTGACACATGCACAACACACGCGCACATACAAATGCTCGTGTAACACTGAGACAAAAATATCTCATTACCTCCACGTAGACAGACACACACTTGTTGTGCATCCCATGCGCACTCTTCATCTTTTCCGTCTTTTCGCGCACTCGTTTTCTTTCTGTCGTTAAAACCACGGTGACAAACAGCAGCATATGCGGCTGTGCCGAGCAACAGCTGTTCAATGGGAGATTTTGTGTAAGACTGAATGTTAATGTGGGCTGTGAATAAAATGCTAACAAAGCTCCGTGTGTCTCTCTGTGTGTGTCTCCGCAGTACTATGAGATGTCCTACGGTCTCAACATTGAGATGCACAAGCAGGTAAGAAACTCTGCATGTTGTATGATTGGATTTCTTCCAATCTCCAGGTTGGTGCTGTGTGTTTGGTTGCCATGCATATGTGTGCAGTGTAATGTGGCTGGGTTTAAACTGTATTTTCTTGTGAGTTCAATGTATGCAAACAAATAGGACACTTATTGGTTAAATGTATGGTTGTAATGCTGGTTAATACATACCACCACCACCATAAAAATAGCTTCAAAATGTATTTTGCGGATAAATACACACAAATATTTCTCTTGACTGAATTTTTGCATGATATTAGTTTTCTGATAGTGTATATATTTGGAAGGCGTTGAGGTATTTTGTGGGCAGGAGTGTGTTCACACATCTTGGTTAACTTGTTCCCGTATTTTAAATGATTTTGTGCACACGCTTTGGTTTATTTGTGTGCTTGTAGATGGAGAGCCTGCACAACAGATTAGCCTTTCTCCCCAAAGCATTAGGTGAACTCTGCCTGCTACTTAGTACAGAGTTGTTAAAACACAAGCACCGTCTGTTTCCTAGAGTAGTAAAGCACACAGCAAGCTACAGTCAAGTGTTTGTGAAGTGATTACGCTGACGCTACTCTGACTGAAGAAATTGGACATTTTTGTATTATCTCGGTGCACTTTGCAGATGGTCCCCGTGAATTTGTCCTACTGGGGTCGCACGTAGAATTTTCAATAAGCCTCATCCAACTGACCTGCTGCCAGAGTCAGTTTGCAAAAAAACACCCAAACCAAGCGAAACCTTTTATCCATTTATCTTTTTCTCCTACTGCTATGATTGCTCTTTAAAACTGTAATGAAAGCAATAACTAAATATATGTAGCTCCCATCTGTGTTTCTGTAGATAGGTTATGAATAAGAAAATTTAGCTGGGTATCATTTATAAGGCATATGATGTTATTTATGCTCTTCTTTGTGTTTTATGTCCACGAAGGACTATAATGGTGCAGCACGGTTATAGAAAACCCAGCTGCTGGATTCAGACTGGCTGCAGTAGAACAAGTGAAATATGCATTAATAAAGTTCAATAATTTGATTAAGAATTCAAATACTCCACGGCCATGTTGGAGTTTAATTTCAGAACCTCACAGCTGCTTTGTCACTAGTAAATGAGTAAAAAGTGGCCTTGAAAGATTTTTCGCTCTATGGTTACTGACAGGCTCCATAGACGGAGTGATCCCAGTTTTTCCTCCTCATTTATGAAGACTAATAATCAGCCGCTAAAGTAGCACGTTGTTTCAACAGGCTGAAATTTTAGTAAGGGTCACTGCCCAACGTTCAGTTTAGACCTGCAGCGATTCATCGAGTAACTTAATAACTTAAAAATTTTGCTTTGATACTTTGTTTAAAACTGCGACTCTGCAGCGCTCAGTTGTCACCGTGTAACAGTTTAACGTGTCTGTCTGCACAAACAGTGTTTACACACAAGGCTGATATCAGGGGTCCTACTATCGCAGTGATGACTGCAATAAGCAGGGGTGAGCCTAAAGGGGGGCATGGGGTGTACTAGACCACATTTATTTTAAGGCTTTAGTAACATTACTTTTGCACATGTAGTTAATATAAAATTTAGGAAACACATACACATGAACATACACCAACTCTACCTGATCCAGGTAGAGTTGGTGTATGTCAGTATTTTATTTTATGGCTTTGTGTCGGTTGTATGTATACCTATTCTATTTAACATCACTGTACTTGTGATTATTTATTTATTTTTGCATTTTAAAAAAAAGCTTGCTTTAAAAAATTATTTTAGTATGGCAATTAAATATAACGAAAGGGTTTAATATTTTTGGACAGATGTTAACTATTGGACACATTGCAGTTTCTCAAATGAAAACCAGTGAGTGCTTCATTTTTTCCTCTTTGAATAACTAGTATCGCTCATGAATAAGACAAAAGTATTTTATGAGATCACTTGATTCATTTGAAAATTGATGGAATACTCGATATATCTGTGCATGCATCAAAAGCAAGCTCTGCAATCTCTGTATGAATGAAAAAGTCATTGGTTATCTCAAAATTATGATAACCAGTGAATGTGTATTTGTGTGCATGTTTTGCTTGGTCATTATAAAGTAAAACAAAGAATAATGTGTGCGCATGAAAGAAGATATAATTACTCTTGTGAGAGACAGCTGACTGGCACAAAACGGTAACCTTAGCGATGATGAATGTATGTTATACAAAACTGGTGCTGACAGATTGAAGACAGGTGACATTAGCTCAATAAGGATTAGCTATAATCTGCAGCATGTGATATGATCAGGGTGTAAAAATCATTCCCCATGGTTCTCCGACGGCACTGTAAAGAATACCATGTAGAAAGGAGTAAAGGAAGGTCGGTGTAAACTGTGCAGCGTTTCCACTTGTCCTTGCTGAGACTGGGTGTTCCTGTATGGAGACATGTGTCTAATGAGCAGTGTGTGCTCTCAGGAGCCAGTGACTGCTTGAATTCCCACACTTGCTGCTAATTTGCTGTCTGTGTCACGTTACAGGAAAGAACAACAGTCAAACCACACGTAGAAAGACGTGCAGACAGTGAGATAAATGTCTTGGCAGAAGGACAGACGTTAAGACCTGAAAGCTGTTTTTTCTCCGTGTTGATAGAATTATTATCCGTTATTATCCACCTTAAAGGCATTTCCTTTAAGAAGCCTGCATGTTCCGCCCACCTCCCTCTCTGTATATCTATCAATCTATCTGCGTCATGCTAACTCTCTCCCTCGCTCTCTGACTTAGACACTGTCATGGAAGAAAAGACAAGAGGGGTTTATTATTTTCACATTTCACAATGGGCTCTCAACCTGCCTGTTATAGCCTTTCAGAAGGAAGCTCATTGTTTGAAATAATCTCCAAAACGCCTTTAAATGAAAGCCTCTGCACTTCAACCTCGTAATCATCGTGTCATTTAGCCATCAAGGCAATTATAGCGCAAAGACATCAAACAATGGGTCCACATGTTGAGTACTGTGTACATACGTGCTCCAACTCCTCTGCTGGGTGTCGTTAGCAAAGAGAAAACACATGTTTAGGGGCAAGTGGGGCATATGTATCGATTGATCTGAATCAGCTGTAATAATTTGAGTCGAGATCTTTGTGTAAAGCATCCAACAAAAACACTGCGTCGCATTCTGTTGTTGCACTCGAACTTCCTCTTAATTCACGTTGTGAGCAAACGGAGTGCAGCACAATACGTCTCTTTCCTTTGGTGAAGTAAGGATGTGTTGTGGATTGCCTCTTATGTTGTAGTATTTTTGAAAACTACAGTTACAGAAATGAAGCTATCGTCACCTCGCTGGAGGTTCATCACCTTGGTTCCTGTTTTCTTGTAGCTTTTTTTAGGCCTACAGTCTGCATATCAGATACATACTTAGATTAGTGATATTTAAGACATTATGTAACATGCTTCTGAGGCACCTTCATGCTAATTCAAATCCAGCCTCCACATCTTCATTAAAAATCATTATTCTGGTCTGCTATCATGCATTATCTGTTTTTCCAGCGCACAATTTCTGCTTTCAAATATAAAACTAACACAAACACTCAGAGTTTAGTGGATGCACTGGGGGCAATTTGGGCTTAAGTCTCTTTCCCAGGTACGCTCTAACATGCATAGTCTTCCAAAATTTAGCATATTTCTTTCTACCCTTCCTCAGCCTTACAGTGGACACTACTATATGGAACAATTACTGAGGAGCAATGATCAGAAAGAGTGGAAGACTGCAAGAGATGGAAAAAAACAAGAAGGGGGACTAGAGTTGAAAGAGATCGCAGTACTGAAAGGGTACTGTGATGGTTTTGTGTTAGCAACCATTTATTTCATAGAGGAACAATTTGAACTACAATAGGATAGAGAATGGCGACACAAGTGCAGTTCATTATTACATCCACACCTGCATTTACTAATGTTCACTGTGTATAATATCATATAATGATATGTCAGCTTTTATTAGTCCAACTGGGGAATTTAACATTTAAATAATAATACTTGAAACAAATAACGCCAACCACTGAAATGCAATTATCTTTGCTTTCCTTGACATTTAAAGCTACCCCCCTTTTAAATGTATTTTGGGTAAACCAAACAAAACACAGTGAAAGTTTTATGTTAATCACAAAAAGGGAAACTATTACTCAGCAGGAAGGGAGCAGAGATAAAGAGAGCCAGAGCGAGTGGGGAGAGAGAAATATGGCTGGCAGCAAAAGCCAGGCAGAACTGGACTGTCAGCTTTTGTCGCCAAAAAAGAAGAAATGGACTCGGTGCTGGCTGCACCTCTGAGAGATGAAGAGAGAGGAGGAGGGCGAGGGGGAGGATGATAGGTGGGGAGGATGACAAAGAGAGACCAAAGGAGAAGTGAGTGAGGAAGATAGGAGGAGTGGAAGGAGAGATGGGAAGAAAAGATAGAATGACAGGAGGAGACCAAAGAGCCGGAGTGGGGCGTATGAGAGTGAAAAAGAGAGAAAGTAATGAAGAAGAAGCGGTCTGGTGTCAGGAACCAGCGAACGAGGCTGCGAGAAGAGCTAGCAGCCAGAATATGAGAGCGAGGAAAGGTGGAAACAATTTATGATTGAGCAGCGGGAAGGAGAAGTGCATATGTGCAGAAAGAAGAAGGAGGGCGGTTAAAAGGGATAGGATAAGATGTAGGAGAATCGGCGTGAGAGGAAATGTGAAGCAGATAGCAAAAGAGTACGCGCGGTATCACAAGTAGAAAAGGAAACAGAGAAGCCCAAATTGACAGAAATAGAATAAAAAGAAGGCGGTGGAAGAGAAAGTGGTCTAGCATGGAAAATTAGGGAAGTACTGTAAAAATGGCATCAAAAAGAGAAAGGATGTAAGAATTTTTGAGAGAAAAGAAAGTGGACACAGTCATTGCACAGAACGAGAGGTTGTGGAGGATGTTACAAAGGGAGAAGGGCTATAAAAGTGAGTGGAAGAGTTTGAAAAAGTAAGATCATTTATAAAATGGGGGACTGAAGATATAAAAGTACAAGTGCATGTAGAAAAAGACTGTCAGAGTATGGGAGATAGGGAAACTTTAAAAAAAAATGGCAGGGAGAGCCGATGTTGGAAAAAGTGTGAGAGCAGTGATGAGAAGGAGAATAGGAGATAGAGATTAATTGAACGGATGAAAGAGGAGAGGGTAAACAGGAAGGATGGAGCCTTAGAAAAGACAGATAAAGACCTCATAGAATAGATGAGGGGGGGGAGAAGCGACGGAGATGAAAATGAGAGCCAAGAAAAGAAAAAGCAATGGGGGGAAAGAAAAAAGGGGGAGAGCAGAAATAGGGAGACATAGAGAGAAACAGAGACATCAAGGGAGGGAGGGGAGCTTTGAGCTGCAGCACGAAATAATGAATCATGAATAGATTTAACAGTATCTGCTCTTATTTCCTCTCCACACACCCCCAGCCCCCCACCCACCCTCCAGCTTCCTCCTAACATCCTGTCGAGATCACTGCTATTGCGTCTCTCTTTCTCTTTCTCCAGCGCACGCTCTGTCATTATCTGTGGCAGGGCCATCTCATGTCCTGGCATTAATTGAGCTGTAACAGTCATCTCTTGCCTTTCTACCCTTCCTTTGAGTCCCCTCATCTCTCTCTTTTCTGTTCTTTTACAATTTAATTTTCACATTTCTTTAAATTTCACACCGCTTTTTTATCTCTGCGCTTCTTTCTTTCACTCTCTTCCTCGTTCTTTCTTTCTTCTCCGATGGTAGCATCTCCCTCCTCCTTCTCTTAGGCTGTATGGATACACTGACATGCATGCACACACGCACACCATCACATTATCTCACTTCCATTATCATATCATATATATATACTAGCTGTATCCCCAGGAGGAGCGAGCGAGGCTGTGAGGACTTTACGCTGCTCTCCGTGGTTATTCTGTATTCATTGATATAGCACTTTTGGGGCTTGAATAGTTATTGCCTGTATCCCTTGCTATGCACAACATGTATATTCAGTATATTTTGTAATTCATCCATAAACTGTGAGCTCAGAGTTGTTGGCAGAGGGAAGCTTACAGATGCAATGGTGTGCTGTATGTCTTGAGATGTGTTTTGAATAGACTGAAACTTGTTTTGTATTGATGCTTAATTCTGGAAGCAGATTGATAAGTTGGTGGGATGGAAGCTGTGTTAGACCCGTTTCCCACAAGAGCACAGTGCAGTCTGGGAGACTGTGAAAATGTGAAAGGCAGGAGGTTAATAAGATAGAGCCAATACTTGTTTGCTGTAGCAAAAAGACAATCGCAGCAGAACTAACCAGCAGCTTAAGATTCATAACTACGGTGAGCATTACACGCATTATTGGTACTTACCGGACAAAAAGCTTCACAGGTTGGAAGTTCACGGTTTGATTATGATGATGTGAATACAAATATTTCCTAAAATAGTCACAAGAACAACCTGGACAGACACAGTTTCAGTCAATAAAAGTGTAATTTTGAACGGATCCTTAATGTGGTGTATTTGAACTGAACCGAAGAGAAAAAGAGCAATACTGGCAGTAGCATGATACGCCACCATTTCACAAGCATCATATTATTGTTCATCAAAAATGATTGACTTGAACACAAGATGATATTTGCATCCCATCTTATACGATTTACAGGATGGGATGTAAGACGGACACCCTCTCTACTTTTGAGATTAGCTGTAAACATTTCTTGTGTGTCTTTGTCCTGCCTCTCTCCCCTGACTCATAACCAGTCGCGGCAGATGGCCGCCCCCCCACCCACCGCCCCCCAAGCCTGGTTCTGTCAGTGGTTTGGTTTCTTCTATTAAAGGGAGTTTTTCCTTCCCACTTTCGCCAACGCGATCACTCACAGGGGGTCATCGGATTGTTGGGGTTTTCTCTGTTTTCTGTGCGTTATTGTAGGATCTTTACCTTCCAACATAAAGCACTTTGAGGCAACTGTTGTTGTGATTTGGTGCTATATAAATAAAGCTGAATTGAATTGAATCATAGAGAAGATCAGAAGGTCACTATGTCCTCACGAAATCCATCTTTGGCCAAGAGTTCATGTCAAAATGTTACACATCAGATATAAAGTGATGAAATAACCATAAACTGTTAATTCACGTTTTTCTCCTGTTAATGTGGGAGAGCATATTATCAGTGTTACTGCTCCATGCATTGGGTTTTGTGACATGATTTTTACCAACAGTGGTGGAACTGTTTGTCTTAACAGTTCACTTGGAGAAGTTCCTGTGATTGTCACTATAATGACTTACTGGAACTCCTACTGGAACTGAGCCATCGTTTATTTCACCAGTCCTTTCCCCGCTATGCTGAGTCAAAATGTCTGCAAAGACCAGAATTCTAATCAACCAGTGAGTGAAACCGTCTATTTGACGGATCATTAATTGTTGAAGAAGCTGTAATGTAAAGTGACACAAAGATTAGCTGTGCAACTCTAACATAAAGCACATCAATCTTTGTGTGCTGGTATGCTGAGGTGTATACAGGAGTGTTTCACTGAAATGCCAGTAAACCTGTGATACTTACACAGCTGGTCGATGGTGCTAGGTGCAGAGAAACGCTCCGCCTTCTAAAAAGACTGCGTCTTCTGCACTATAAGCTGGCTAACTGAGACTATTTTGGGGGTTGAAAATGACAACATATTCATGTATCTTTCCTCTATTTTGTAGTACAGCGTTGAACGGTGCATCCTCACAGTTTCAGTGGTAATATGCGATTTCAGCAGTAGGCTCCATTGCTTCTTTGCTGGGGTTCTGTCCCCTTGAAAACCCAGGGGGTCTGCAGGGGCTGTGGCAGCATTTCAGTAACTGCCTGGGTAAGTGTTTCTGTATGACTGGATCGGGATCTGACAGTGCATCGCAAAAAAAAAGAAGCTCAGATGACTTCCAGGATTCATCCTTAGACTGCCTCTATATCTTCACCTCCTTCCTAACAAAAATAAACTCCACACATTAGTGTCTAAATTATACCTGGAAAGGAAGCAGGAGTGGATGAAACGCACATGGCCTAAGCTTATGTTGCATCATGTAGCCGCTCTCCTCCCTAACAGTCACTCCACAATCTTATCACTGGAAACAGGAAAATCCTGCCTTTGACTCCAATTTGGAAGACTTGATCTCGTTAATTCATTATGATTATGCATGTACAATGATCGCTGCTTTTAGGTGTGTATAAATGTCTGCCTGATTTATTTAGAAATCAATATCCTAAGGAAGCAAATAGCAGCCTTTATGAGTCAAGCTTGCGTGGTCGGCTGATTGAAATCCGTGATTTTTACATAAGGATCAACACTGAGCCGTGACAACAATTTTAACCAGTTTGACGTTTCAAAAATTATTCACACGGGGAAGCTGGGGTTGAAACTGCTTATTTGTTTGCATTTAAACAGCTTGATAGAACGCGATGCTACAACACAAGACTACTGGGCAGCAAGGGCAGTTAATTAGGGATTAAACAGCAGGAAAGTGTGAAGTTAAAAGCCGGGTCACAGCTGAATTTTTATAATGGTGCATACAATACGTTGCTTTCATGGCAGAACACATGCATTTACCAACTCGTCTTTTTCTTACAAATACCTGTATTTTGCTTTCTGGTTACACTCACACGCACTCCACTGTCAGATACGTTTTGAAATATCCTCTGTAATAATTTTACAGGCTAAGAGGCAGAAAAGGTGGCCAAGTGGTGAGTGAGAGCATCCCATTAGTGAAAGGTGTCAGTGTGTCCTTGAGCTGGAGTGAACCCCTGGCTGGTTACTAATTTTAAGCCATTTAGGATAATAACAGCGTGAGATAAAAGCTTTAAAATTAGTAGCTGGGAATTGGGGGAAGCCAAACCTAAAACCTCAAATACTTATTAAATTATAAAAATTACACACAAGAGCGACGGCCAGCGTCTTTCCGGTCATCTTTCCGAAGTTTGGTTCCTGAACTTCAGGATGAGACTTGGTGAAATAAATACTCGGCAGGAAGGGGACGCTGCGTTATTTCAGCACACATTTCCCCTCAATAAAGAGCAGCGTGGGTAAGAATGCCAGATTCCCACACTATATATGGTACATTATAAGAATCAGCAATGCACACACATATATATAGCCTTTACATAGTGTATCAGGATTCTAGTTAAAGAGATTGTGTGGTGCACAGAGCAGGCAGGATATTATAGGAGGCTGTGTTTGATAGTCAGGATGCTCAGCAGCCAGACTGTTTCCCCTGTGGACTCCTGAGGACAGATGAAGCAGCTGGCTGTCCTTCCTTCCTGTTCCCTCCTTTCATTTCACCACCACACATATGAGGCCGAGGGTGTGGGAGTGTGTGTGTGCGAGCGTGTGTGTGTGTAGGCACGCTTTTGTGTGAGAGAAAAACAGCGAGTTTCCCAGTCATTTTTGTACTCTCATTTATGTGGCGGGTTATGTTATAAAGTAAACAATTTTATATTTCTCAGCAGTCAACGAATAAAAAAAAAAAAGTATTTGAAACGAGCCGAGTAGTAGTGGGAAAAACCTGAGAAAAAGACAGGAAAGAGGCTGAGCAGAGAAATAAACAGAGAAGATGAATAAAACAGAAATGGGGACTAAGGAAGATTAAGAGAGAGTACAAGCAGGAGAGAGAGATCACACGAGAGAATATTTATCTGCTTGCGTCGTATAAAAAATTGTGTGCATGCGCTCATCCTCCAGCCTAATTAGCCCGGGCTGTCTGGCCTTTTTATGCATGTGTTTGTACACATGCGTGTGCGTGTGTGTGTGTGTGTGTGTGTGTGTGTGTGTGTGTGTGTGTGTGTGTGTGTGTGTGTGGTATATTTGGCTGAAGTTGTGACCTGAATCCTCATCTCAATGGGGAGAGGGAAGAGTGAACGAGAAGGAGAAAAAAAGGGGGGAGAGTGTGAGCAGGAGATGCCTTCATATCATCTCACCGCTTTGGTTCATAATAGGATTGGGCTTCCCTCTCTTTTCCTCCTTTTTTTCCCTTCTTCTGTCTCACTCTTTCAATCTCCTATGCCTCTGATTTTTTTCTTTCATTTTCACCACCCAGTCAGTGCATAATCCCATGGTTGCGGTTAGATTTTTATTTAAAGTGGTTTTATTTGAAGGGCTGGATTAAGATGAGGCTGAATATGTGGGTCAGCTAAAACAAGCTTTGGAGAGGTCAAATGACTTTGTTTGTGTGTCTGTGTGCGTGCGCGCGTCTGTGTTTGGACTCTCTTTGATAGTGGTGGTATAAGCAGTCCCCTCTTTTAACATGTTAGCATCTGTGCCCTGTGTGTGTGTGTGTGTGTGTGTGTGTGTGTGTGTGTGTGTGCGCGCGCGCGCGCATGTGCAAAGCTTTGATGTCTCACACTGTCTTTCCTTATCTCCCTCTCTCTCTTTTCAAACCGTGTGTGTGTGTTTGCTTTTGTATACATGTGTTGCAGAGCTCATTTGTGAATAATGAAGCATAGACAGCGAGAGCTGGGTGGTTTGATATAGCCCTTTAGGAATGATAGAATAGAAGTTGAGAGAAAAAGAAAAACAGTGAAAAAGAAAAAGAAAGATGAGTTGAAAGATAAAAGCAAGTGATTAAATTCCCAGGGAGCTAGCCTTTTAGCGTAATAGCTTTGTCACATTGGCAGAGGATCTCTGGTTGCTTCACAGACTATATTGCCTATATTGCTGTGTGTGTGTGTCTGTGTTTGTGTTGACATGTGCACATATATTTGAAAGGGCTGTATGTTGTGCCAGTGACCTGTGCTTGAACTGGAATAAAGAAGCTGGCTACATTAGGAAGACACAGTTGTAGTGTTCACTATAGATAACATATTCTGATGTGTTTGCTTCACGTTTCTTGCTTCACGTTTTGTTTAAAGACATTCTTGTGGAGCAATGAGTGAGAAGTTGATTTTAAATACCAAAGTAATAATAAAAGTATGATATTTCTGTGTTCCACTATCTTTCACTCATCATGAAATTCACGTTTTAAAATCCTTTTGTATACTTTTACAATTTTAAATAACTTGGCGCCTAGTTACCTTACCGATCTCATTGACTTGTATCGCCCCAAGAGAGCACTTAGATCCTCTAACCAGCTGCTCTTAGTGCAACCAAGGCCCTGACGAAAGACTAGAGGGGACCGTGCTTTTGCAATTGCTGCACCCAAACTCTGGAACAATCGATATTTGCACATCAGAATCCATACAATCGTTTAAATCGCGCTTAAAAACTCACTTATTTAATCTAGCCTTAGAAGCAAATTACTTCGGACTTCCACCCGGTCTGCATTTGTGCTACATAACTGTAACTGTTACTGTAACTATAACTGTTTTTGTTCTCTTTTGTTGTAACCCGCGTTCCAGCACTTGTGTGAAGCACTTTGATGGACACTGGTCCTTTTTAAATGTGCTATAGAAATAAACTTTGATTGATTGATTGACATTTGTTATTTTGGAGGTAATGATTCAACCGATTTTAGATGAATTGCAATGAAATTTGCTTCAGAAGTGCAGCTAGACAAATTGATGAAAGGATGAAGAATTTAAGTACTGTCAAGTTAAACTGCTAAATTGTTGATGTAAACATTTAGTGTAAAGCATGGCTGTGTCTTTGTACTAAATTAGATCTCCTTCAGCACCACGACTAGACTTAAGTAAGTTTAAGTAAAGTAGAAAAGTAAAGTAAAACGAATTCAAAGTTTGTCTGAGAAGTGATTGTTGTTATACTGACTAATACCGCTATAGGCAAGCTCATAAGTCTTGGCAAGAGTGTTCTGATTTTCTGTTGTGCAATTTTGGTGAGCCTGTGTGAATCGTAGCCTCAGGTTCCTGCTCTGTGGTGTCTGAAGTGACACCTGCTGTGGTCTTCTGCTGCTGTAGCCCATCTGCTTCAAGGTTTGACATGTTGGCGGTTCAGAGATGCTCTTCTGCTGGTTGTAACAAGTGGTGTTTTCAGTTACTGTTGCCTTCTCTGACCTCTGACATCAACAAGGCATTTATACCCAAAGAACTGCTTCTCATTGAATAGTTTCTCAGTTTTGGCCATTCTTTATAAACCCTAGATGTGGTTGTGGAGAAAAATCACAGTAGATCAGCAGTTTCTGAAATATTCACACATGTCTGTCTGTCAACGACAACCATGCAATGTTTAAAGTTGCTAAAGTCACCTTTTCTCCCCCATCCTAAATGCACTGAGTTGCTGCCATGAGTTTGGCTGATTGAAGAGTTGCGCTAACAAGCACATGAACAGGTATACCTAATAAAGTGGCCGGTGCGTGTATAGAGTGACTGTTAAACAGATGCTGAAAAAATAAAAAAGCAAATCTAAGAAACTATGTGCCCCACACCATAGAGTGAGTGTATGTTTCAGCATCTCACAGACCCGGCAACAATGAGATGCATAAAAGCAACATTCATTCGCGTATATGTAGGTGTCGGTGTGTGTGATGCGCACGTCTTTGAATGCCTTTTCATGCGTGCATACTCTGCATCCAGCTTTGCTACTCTGGCTACTTTGTGTCTGATTGCATTGTGGATGACATGGGTTTGAAGCCGTATGCAGTCTGTCAATGCAAGCTGGTGAGCTGGCACAGTGTGAATATGACTAATAGCTTAGTGTATAATAGAGTCAGAGAGCGCAAGATCTAGAAAACTATCAAATTTCAACCACAATTGCGAGGCACAGATTTTGTATCTCATTGTCACAAGCTTGTGTGTGTGTGCGTGCGTGTGTTTGTGTATTTCAGAAGCATAGAGGGTGTAAGGACTGTGCATCTGTGCATCTCGAAATTATCTATGTGCCTTTTGTGTGAAGTTTTTGCAAGTACATGTTTCGTACTGTGTGGCACCTCCATGTATGATTGGATACGTGTGTTCATGAGAGAGTCGAAGTGAGCTATCTGTCTGTATTTTTTATTCTAAATGATTCTGCTGCCCGCTCCGCTGCCTATCTCGTATTGGTTCTACACTGAAGGTTGAATCTGTGTCTGTGTGTATGTGGTGGAGCAAGTGTGCGGGTGTCCCATGCTGTGAGGCTGCTTGCTCTGCACACAGCTCTGTGTATGCGTGCTCCTCTGCTCTGTTTAGATTGGTTTTCTGTGTGCTCTTCTTGCTCGGTCCGTGTGTATGTGCGCGCACGAATGCTCGCCGCGGCTTTTGTGTGCGTACTTGTGGGCGCAGTTGCGATATGCACAATTCCGAGGGTGCGTGCATGCTCGTGTGTGTGTGTGTGTGTCTTTTTGGTGTATGTGTCTGTGTGTTTTGGTGCCCCCCTCCCTCTTTCTTTCTCTCTGTTTCCCTTCCTCTCCTTCCAGAATAGTGGGGCCATCAATCAGAGGCAAGGGGGATAGAGGAAGGGAGTGAAGGGTGGAGGAGGCGAAGTGGAGGAAAGGAGCTGGCTCGGTGCCAGGGAAGAGGAGCTGGCACGCTGCCCAGAGGAGAGAGAGAGGGAGAGAGGGGAAAAATAGGAGGGTAGAGGGAGACTGGGAGAGAGAAACAGGGCAGAGAGATGGAGCAAGAAGGGGAGAGAAATGAGAGAGAATAAGAAGAAGGGCAGAGAGAGAGCAAAAGAGCAGAGCCAAGTGCACCGAGGGAAAACAGAAGGAGAGAGCAAGAGAGACACTGTGGAAGTGGGGAAAAATGAGCCAGCAGAATAGATAAAGAAGAAGGCTGATTGCTTGGAGAAAAAGAGGAAATAGGGGGAGGAGGCGGGGGGTTGCTGAAAGGGAGGAAGTGGGAATGGTTGTTCTCACCGAACAGCGCTGTGTCTGCCACCCCAATCAGTGGGTGATTAGTACGTCATTGGCTACAAATATTTACCTTAAACTGTTCGCGGAGGGGAGAGCGGCCCAATTAGAAAGCAGGGGATGGAGATGAACTGCAGGACTGTGTGTTTGTGTGTGTGACATGTACATGCTGTGTGACTCCTGAAAGGTTCTGAAGCCATGTGTACAAAGAGAAGGGCTGGGTGGCACTCTAAGATGTCCATCGTATGTTTGTCTTTAAAGAAAATCACTCTCAAAAGTCACCACACTCCACAGCTGCTCGTAATGATGCCGACTTGGACTTAGACTTAGTTCCTCCTGCGCCGGGTGGCGCATTGGGCGGCAAGGGATTGCCAACGAGCTCGGTTTGCAGCCACATCTTCAGCCTCGTCCCATGAAAGATCGACCGCTTTCAGGTCCTCAATGAATGACCGTCTCCATGTCTGTTTTGGTCGTCCGCGGCTCCGTGACCCCTTGGCGGGTCTCCACGGCATGGCTATCTTCAGTAATCGTTTCGGATGTTGGCGAAGAACGTGACCGGCGAAATGGAATCGTCGCTCCAATACCATGTCTGCTAGCGGTCGTGAGGCAGTGTGCTGAAGTACCTCCTCGTTGGTAACATGATCTCGATACGAAATCTTGAGAATCCGTCGGAGGCCGCGCTGTTGGAAAACATTCAGTCGTCGGATAATTGTTGCCGTCGACTTCCATGTTTCACTCGCATAGATAGCCATCGGTACAACTATCGTATTGAACGAACGGAATAGATGATATCGAGATGGTGGTTGATCTCCAAACCGGATTCAAGTTGCGCATGGCCGATTCTGCCTTTCCGAGCTGACAGGAGATGTCCTTGTCCAAGCCACCGTCCTGTTATCACACTGCCCAGATACGTGAACTGATCGACTTCATCAAGCGGGCGGTGGCCGACAAGTACTACTCCGGTACTCGTCCGGTACAGTTAATGATGCCAAACGATGATGATTAAAATGTGTTTAGTATTACATAACATGATAAATGTTGAGGATTTTCTCTTTTTTTAAATAAACTGGATCTTTTACTTTATTAATTACTGGTTTCTGTTATCTTGTGTTGGAAGCAGAGAGTGTATTTGATTGAATGAGTCCACTCGCAAAACGCATAGGTGTGCAAAAACTTGCACAAATGTATATGATGCTTTTAGAACAACTTTAGTGCCGTGAACACAGTAAGATGAGCTTTCATTGTGATTCACAAATACTATGAGCCACCACTCGTATAAATTACAAAGGTCAGAGGCTCATTACTCTTTCTGTCGCCACAGAACCGTTTTGTAAAACCTTTTATATCGATGTGAAAATGACTGGATATTCTGTTTTTAGTAGCATCATCTGCCAGGCTCACTGTGGAGTGCATTCAATTTAAAGTTGCCCGTTGCCTTCAGTTCTCAACTTTTACTCTTTCTTTTTACAACCAGCAACCAGCGACAAGCAAGGGGGGGAGCAAAGAACAGAAACCGAACAGGAGCTAAGAGAGGTGGCAGAGATTTTTGTTAGGAGCAATTAGAGCGAGTAGAGGGGTATCACTCACACACTTATGCACACACACGCACACACAGACACACAAAGCTGGCTTGCTCAACCATAGTGGGACTCAGAGGCTGGCACAGCTGGCAGTGCCAGAGCACACTGGGCACCATCTTCCTCTTCCCCTGCCAATCTCAACCCATGCTCATCACATTCAAATTCACCAAGCTTTATTGGCAAGACGAACGCGGTCAGTGTTGCTCGCTGTCATGCTGAGAGACCAAATTGAATGCTGATCTTTCACAGGGAAGTGGCTTCCCCATTGTTCCAGCTCAAGTTTACTTTAATGTCAAAAGTGAAAGTGTGTGTTCTAGGAGAAATGGGACTTTCAGTTCAGCCCTTTATTTGAGTTGCTCTGCATTTAGTCTTCATTGCTTTCTCAAGCCTGTCGATATGTTGCAGCTACACAGGATGAAAAAAACACAAGATGCTTTGTCATTCTAAGCAAACATCAGCGTGCAGATCATAACACGGCGTAACGTGGCGTAACACGGTAACACGACCTCCCTACGAAACAAACTTTGGCTTTGTCAGAGCAAAGCCAAACTCTTGCACTTTTTTTTTTTTAAAGAAAATTGCATAGGCAGATGCACCATCATTCTGCAGTTGCTTATTTTGTGAGTGTTATAATTTTCTTTTTAGAGTACGCACAGCCTCATCTACCCACCTGTCTGGACTATTTCTACTTCAGTTAGTCATTTTCAGCATTTTCCAGAATGCATTTTGACAGCCTTCATAGAACAGACAGGAACGTGTTGCGTTTATGCTGTGGGTTAAATATGTGGGTGGACGGAGAGCAGCAGATAGCTATTGCAAAGTAAGTGCAGGAGAATGAGGGGTTTTTTTTGTTGTTTTTTTTTACAGTCAAACTCTAAGAATTACACCTCTAACTCAAAGCGTCACTCTTGCCTCTGCATTATGGTCCACTGAGCCGAATGCTGGTGTGGAAACTGTCCCTCCTGCCTGTCGTTGGATTTCCTCCTGACTGACAGCTGAATGTAGGTCCAAAATGTTGGGTCAAGGAACAGTTTATTGGCGTGTATGACTGACTTGCATTCAGATTTTTAATCATGATGTCAAATCATGTGCTGCTGGCCACTTTAAAATATTAAATTTTGTTTTTTCCTTGGCTTGTAGGAAATATTGAGGAAATAAATGGCATCGCATTATTAAGAAATGCACAGAGGGCGTATTCTTGATTGCATTTATGATAACAGTCATAGCAGAACTTTACAAAGAGCCTGTGCATTCTTATATGGTATTATTTCACTCCAGGTGAACATTTTTTGCCAACTTTTTCAAGTCCTACTAACAGAGAAACATCAGCTCAACACATCTGTCTTTTTATAGACTAAACTCTTCACTTCTGCTGAATTGCAGAGATATCATCATGCTGGATGTCATGTTTCTGACGGTCTTTGATGTGACTTAGTACAGTGTGCTGTGTCTAGGGTACTGACATTTTTTTCTGTCTTTTTTTAGTGGGTTCATGTAGATCTTTATGTATTTTACAATATGCGGTATATAATCGATACGGAATATACCTGCATACGCCTGGTAATTGCATAGTTGTTTTAGATTTGAGAGGATTACATCCTGTCAGTGATGAAAAGCCTAGGTGCGCTTC
The DNA here is from genome assembly GCF_001858045.2 of Oreochromis niloticus. Taxonomy (NCBI): domain Eukaryota; kingdom Metazoa; phylum Chordata; class Actinopteri; order Cichliformes; family Cichlidae; genus Oreochromis; species Oreochromis niloticus. Next base: position 42,260,904 of record NC_031986.2, read on the forward strand.
TACTGAGCGATCTTGTCTGTTGCATGAAGACACCGTCCTACAGAGAGCATGTGTGATTTGATGCCTCTGGCTCGAACAGTCCTCTGGAACAGACTGTCTTTGTCCCAGAATTCATTCCTTCTTCTTCTTCCTTGTCTTCATTGCTTTCAATTTCCCTTCCCCTATCAGTCTGTTTATTCTGGAGACTGTTTTGGTAAAATCTTTGCCCTTGTGATTGAAAAGCTATTCCCTCACCTATATTTTATCTCTGTTTCATCTGAAGCTTTTTTCTCTGTCTCGCTGTCTGACTCCATGCCAGCTGGCAGGGTATCTGCCCTCAGGTGTTTATTGACCAGTCCCCCGCTTTCCTTTGTATCTATCCATCCATTCATCCCTCCATCCAGCCAGTCTTTGCCAGTCCTCCCCGGTGGCTGTGCTTTGGTTGGACAGTAGAACGACAGTGTGCGGCTCAGGCTGCTTCAGCAAGCTCGCTTTCGTTCAGTTGTAAAACCCATCAGTTATTGGCATCTTGTGCTCATAATATCTACTGTCTCTCAGGCATAACATGGAGTTTGTTTGTTTATGATCTTCTCTTTAACTTTTGTTTTTTATCTTTCCAGTAAAGTTTGTTTGTATGTCGTAAGATCAAAGTTATGGGGTCAGTAAATAAGAGTGGCTTCATAGACCAACCATGTTCAGGTCAGTCCCTTCAGATTGTTTTTGGTTACATATGGTTAAACGTCAGTACTGTCAGACTGGTTTCCTACTGGCCAAAACTGAACCAGGTCATCTGAATTGATCTGATGGCTGAGCACAACCTGTTGCATGATAAGCGGCAATCTGGCGTAGTTGCAAAGATAATTAATGGAGGAGAACACTGAACACTGAAGTGCACTGAACTATACCCTGTATAAACAGTGTTACACCATTAGCAAAAACTCGGTGAGAAATGGTTGTGAACCATCTCACAAATTACAGTGAGACAGTTCATCTTCAAACATGTGCCCACTTAGAGCAATTTGTGGATCAAGCTGTTCCCAGAGTGTGATCTTTTTTAATAGATAAGAACTTGTTTCCTATTTCGAAAGCTGGTCGTGTCAACTCAGAGCAACAACAGATATACAGTACTGTGCAAAAGTCTTGAGCCACCCATTATTGCTTTATATTTTGCTTCCAAGCAGCCACACTTTCTTCTAATGTTTTACTGAGGCCTTGAGCAATAGTTCTTCAGGTCATCTGAAGGTCTTTCAAGATTTTTCTTTGGACATTTGCTGCTTTTTTCTCTCATTTTCACTCCCGAATTTGAAGAAGAGTCATTGTACTGGACTATTTTCAAGGAAATGTTTTCTTAACACTGACCTGTGAATTACTCAAGCATAAAAAAGTCGCCTAACTCCAGGGATGAACCAGTTTAAATTCTATCTCTAGTCTCTTTGTTACTAGCAGAACACATCTGTTTTTCCCATTTCTTTAGTTGAATCTAAATGCCATGTTTGACTGGCATAAATTGTATTTTTACACCAACAAAGTGATTCCCAAAGAGCTATTAGCTGAAAACATGGCATATCTCAGCAATTTGAAATATCTTTTTTTAACATCATCAGGAAAGAAGTACAACAATAAATCAAATCAAATCAAATCAAATCACCTTTATTGTCACATCACATGTGCAGGTACACTGGTACAGTACATGCGAGTGAAACTGTCCCACAGACACTGCAAATGCAGTAAAAGCATACTTGGATAGAAAAACACACAGTGGAACACAAACGGTTATAGGCTGGCCTTCCTAGAGCGCAGACCCAAAGCAGTGTGGGATCATCTTTACAGAAAATGGAATAAAAAGCAGCCAACATCCAAGGAAGAGCTTTGAATGACCTTCAAGAAGCCTGGAGAACTATTGCTGACGACTATCTAAAGAAATTACAAGAAAGCTTGACTAAGAGAGTTCAGGCTGTATTTAAGAAGTAAAGATTGGTAGAACTGTACAAATGCTCATGTTTCAATAAATCCCTGCTTCTATCTCCCATTCATCGAGTACGAGTGCTTTGATTTATTTCCATCTGCGATCTAGTAGGACAGATTGAACGAGCAACAGGCTAAACTATAGTCAGGCAGACTGACCAAGGTTTCAGAAGAACAGATACCACTTGAATACAGAAGAACGACTCCCTTGAGTTTAATGTAGTAAAAGTTTCACATTGGCAGCAGGCGGATAATCGACTTCCAGTTATAAAAAATGTATTCAGGTTTGCCAAGTTCTTCTTTCTAACTCTCACTTTTCTCTTTGTGGTCCTCACATACATACAGACACACATACTTTATAGAAATACACCAAAGGAGCTGAGGCACAGTCGTCTACACATGAATGCATAGGTTGACACACGCATGAAGCTGTGTCTGTCCTTGGAACTGAGCCGGGTGTCTGGTGCTAATTGTTTATGAAGCCTTGTTGAGAGTAACCGAAAGGCTGGTTGAATGGTGCATGTCTCTGTGAGCCTTTGTATGACGGCGTATACAGCCCCGTCAGTCGCTGCGCTGCCCTCCATTGCCACGTCTGCTGTCTTTTATCTATTCCTCTTCAACGCCTCTAAGTGCCAGCAACATGTGTTAGTGAGGATGAAGTGATGCAGAGAGAAAGAGAGACCGAAAGCAGGACGGGCAGATGGAGGAAAAAGGGGGAAAAAATAAGACTGTCGGAGAAAAATCACCGAAAACATGAGAGCGACTGATGTTATAGAGGAAGAATAAGGGCAGCTGAGGGAAAAAGAGGGCCGACAGATTATAAAAGAGAGGAAATAATATAGAAAAATAGAAAGATGGGAAAATAGACAAAGAGAGCAACTGAGGGGAGGGAGATGAGAGAGGAAGAGAGAGGGGGAGAGGGATGGGAGGAAGAGGATGAATAGGGTAATAATGGCTCAGTGTGAGAGCTGTTGTAGAAAAAGAGAGAACGGCTGAGTGAAGAAGAGAACAAAATGAGGCTGAGGGCACTCAGACAGATAGAATTAGACACACCGCAGAGGTTCACTGTGCGTGTGTGTGTTTGTGTGCAAGGCTGAGAGGGAGTGTGCTTTTGTTTCTGTGTGTTTGTGTGCACTGGTGTAGAGTGTGTGTGTGGGGGCAGCAGTTTTCTTAGTATGGGCACTATTGCTGTTGGTGTGAATGGATGGATGGAGGAAAAGGAAAAAAAGCCTTTTTCAGAACAAGAAAAAGCATTTTCGTGAATTTTCAGAGTTTTCGGAAATGGACAAACATAATGACACGAAATATCCGGCTGAGACAGGTGGAGAGCTCGGGAGGAATTTTCTGAGGTTTTCGGCTCTCTGTGAATGTTCGTATGTTTATTGTTGGAACGTGAGGACAAGCTGAGTTAAACTAGAGTGTGGAGGTGCTAAAAGACCCAAATGATGAGCGTAGCTCTAATGCTGCCTCCATCCCACCACCTCTGCTGTTCGCTCACACATTCCCCCACATGTTTCTTCTCTCAGTCTCACAGAAATGTCACTGACAGAACTCCTTGCTCATTAAGAAGGTGTTTAAATGCAACAAAGGCTTAATGTGCTGTAGAGGTGTATCATATGCTCTGTGCTCATTGTGTACTTATGATCCTGCAATATGCAACATGATTATATATCCCCTACTACTCTCTCCTTCTGTCTCTCACTCTCATTTCTCTCTCTTTCCATCACAGGCGGAGATTGTCAAGCGTCTCAGTGCCATCTGTGCTCAGATCATCCCTTTCCTCTCTCAAGAGGTAAGTGTCACTGCAGCCAGAGACATTTACACATGCACAAGCAACATGCTCGCACAAAAAAGGGGAGAAAACCACTCACACCTCAGGCACTTCCCCCCAGAATATCAGAAATCTATCATATACTGCATACAGGACATTTTAACAGTTGAAGAATTTAAATACTAATCCCGATTTGCTTCACAGATGTTAATTAATCCAAGTCCTTTACATTTTAATGCAAGCATATTGATAATGGAGCGCTACCTTTCAGTGGTATGTTGTCACTTGGACAGAATTCTGTATTATATACAGTTAGATCCATAATTTATTGGATAAAAACATCTAGTGTTGCTTCTGAGTCCCACAGTTTCAGGCTTAAAGTCAACTGGACAGTGTTGAATTTGTATTTCACTTTATTTTCACTGTAATTTTGCCAGTGAAAAATTCCATCATCGGGCTGAAAAAGCAAAATAAACCGAGAGAAAGCAAAAACTTTACGAGTGGCCAAATCTGCAGTTTGGTTTATTCCTAAAAATAAGGACTCCACTGACCAGCTCAGCTTTTTAAACAGCAAATCTGTGAAAAAAGTCACTAGTGTTGTTTACTGATGATGTAAATGGAAAATGAACCAAAGCAGACTGAAAAAACAACCCAAGAGTTTATCAATGAAAACAAAATGGGTATTTTTTAATGGCAAAAAGTGATTCACTTGATCTCAAACCAATAGAACACACTTTTCAGGTATTTAATACAAATCTTAAGGCAGAAGGACCGACAAACAAGAAGCAACTAAAAGCAGCTGCAGTAAAAGTCTAGTTGAGCATCCCGAGGCAGGAAACACAGCATTTGCTGATGTTCATGGTTCTAGACTTTTTGCTTCTGAAAATGTAGAACTGTGTATACAAATATCTGTAAATACTAAACAGTGGAAGATGTATTTCTTTTTTAATGACTTGAATTAAAGCTGAAAGCCTGCACTTCAATCATGTCTTGAGTGTTTGATTTTAAATCCAATGCAGTGGTGTACAGAGGCAGCATTATTAAAAACGGTCTCCAACAAATTATTGATCTGGCTCTGTTAGGCAAACACAACAACTGGCTAATTTTTAAGATAAATAAATCAAACCAACAATAATATATAAGAATAACAATTTCACAATTAATGTAGCAGATGCAATTGATACTTCTACATTTCTGACTTGAAGGGGCCACCATGTCATGTTACAGTCAGCTGATATTTGATATTATTATTATTATTATTATTTAATGTAATGCCCCATGGTGAAAACAAGGTATTACAGCTATATGCATTGTTTCTGGGGTTATTTACTAATGAGCTATCCAATAGCGAATGGCACTGATAACATAATAAATCTCACAACTTTCAGTGTAACTGGAGACAAAGCAGAAGACTTTAGCATTGTTTTAGACCCAGCTATACAGCACATCATGAAGTAAGCTCTCTGACTACTCTAAATTAAATACATACTTTTTTTTAGTGCTTCGGGGCCTCTTATCATTCAGAAACATTATCACCATTCCTGCACGAGTGTTTTGCTTCATTAATTGCTCCTTAAAGCCATAATTTAATTTATATGTGCTTAGAGGAGCAGAATTATTGATGATATATTGTTACATTGTTGCTCTGACTTTGGGCGAGACAACAAAACAGATGAAATGAGAGTAAACCATTTTTATAGTTTAATTCTACTGCGTCAGTGTGATTTTTACTGTACATTTGTGTGTGCGTGGAGGATTTTTTGTGCAGGTGTGTAGATTGTGTAAATACAAACCTGCAGACACCCTCCTTTTTTTGTCTCTAAGTGTGAGTGTACACTGAGTGCGCTACCTGGAGACAGCAAGGTCACAGCTTTGTCAGTTTGATCAATATTGACACTGTGTGTATTCTGTGTGTAGGTGTGCAGCAGCAGCACACACATGTATGTTTGAGTTTGTGCGACTGATTACATTGGGATTTTGTTCAAACAGAGCTGAGATTTTCGTTAGCGTTGCTCTCAGTGTGTGTGAATGCGCACGTATCTCTGTACGTGTCTGGCTACAGTGTGTGCGCTTCCGGTTTTTGTGACGTTCTCTCAGTGTTTGTGTTGTGTGAATGCACGGTTGCTCCATCCAGACGGTCTTATTTGCACTACCTGTACCGGCTTTGGATGGAGGCAGCAGCGTTTCTCTAGCTTGTTTAATGTAAAGTCCCCGTTGTGTCATTACTGAGTGTACATGCAGTATACTCTACATCACATTATGCTTACAGTATATATCACAGTACACACTGTGGATGATTATGCACTGTAATGTGTCTTTCTTTCACTTTCTCCCTTAATGCGTATGTGTAGCACCAGCAACAGGTGGTCCAAGCTGTGGAGAGGGCCAAGCAGGTCACTATGGCTGAACTCAACGCCATCATCGGGGTGAGTCACCTTGATTCATCAACACAGAGGGACTAAGAATGATGGGAATTAAATTATTATTCATTCTTAATGTCTATAAATACAAACGTCTCGTCAAGCATCTGTGATGTGCAGTCCTGTGAAAATGATTCAGTAGCTTGCAGAACCACCTTTAACGGCAGTAACTTTCCATTTCTCTCACATCCTTATGGAGGAATTTTGCCCCCCCTTCTTTACAACTTCACTTCACCTCATTGAGATTTGCGGGCATCTGTTCATGCACAGCTCTCTTAAGGTCCCGTATCAGCATTTCGATCAGGTTGAGGTCTGTACTTTGACTCCACTGCAACACAATCATTCTTTTCTTTTGCAGTGATCCTGCTGTTTGCTTCCTCTTGAGCAACATCAGGTGGTCACCCAAAAAGTTGATTCACAATACTTTGAATACTAACTTATTAGACTTAGACTAGATCAGAGTATTTTTGCATCACCAAAAGCTCGCCCTTGCACATTTGGCTATATTGTCCTGAGTATGCATGTGCCCCATTGTACATATATGTACTTTTCCTTATTTCACCGTGAGATGATATCGGTCGCATCTAACCGGCGATGCCCTCGTTATCTTTCATTGCAGCGGCAGCTTAAACCGAACTAAACGCTCGCCGTTAACGTTTGGGAGCTGTGGCGCCAGCATCATTCTCCTCCTCCTCTCCACCACTGTTGTGGAGCTATGTTTAGCTCACAGGTGCTTCCTCAAATTTGAAGGGGGAGCTTTTCGCAGCTGACAGACACTTTACACCTGGGCACAGTTTGCATTTCCCTGTGATCTTCCTGCCATTTCCACCCACAAACTTAAAATAATGTGGATACTTCCAAAACATAAAGGCTTTCATCGCTGCTATCTTACTTGCTGAGCTACATGCACAGTGAGACCATAAGGCAAATGTTGATCATGTGAGCGGAAGGTCACCAAGTAGAAGTCAAATTTTAACAGGAATGGTTTATTAATTTGAAGATTTGACATAACTAAGTAATGAGTTACCTGAATCATCAATTCAAGAACTTTACCAATGCTCATATTGTGCATATGATCTACTTGTCTGTATATGCATATATATGTACGCACAGAGACACAGTGATGCTCCTGAGTGCTGTGGTAGATGGGGCTTTCCACAGCTTGTCAGAGCACTGATCACATTACTGTCTACTTAAGGCCCTTTGTTCCTCCCAGCACTACAAACACTGCTGTCTCTAAGGTGTGTGCTTTTGTGTGTGTATGTGTGTCTAATACACCGGCTTGACAAAACAGCACACAAAAACACATCATAATGCTCCCTTCAGGATAATAGCCTTTCTTTATCTGTAGCTGCTCCTTTGCTCTCCTCTCTCTTTCCTCATTTTTCTCCTTTTCCTCCATCTCTCTTTTTTCTTACCTTCTTCATTTTCTTTCTGGATTTTCCCGTCCCTCCCCACAATCTTTTATCGTTCTCTCCATCTTACATCGGCCGTGTCCTCATTTATTCTCTCCTATCATTTTTTTTCTCTTACCTTTTATTCTCCCTGCTGCACACTTTCCTTCCCTTTCTTCCTGCACTCATTTACTCTTCCCCCTGTTCATGTAATTCTCCTTCACTTTTCATTGCTTCCTATGTTATTTCCTTCTGTTTCTCCTCATCATTTGCTCTGTGACTCAAACATTTTCATCCTTCCCTTTAATCCTCCCTGTGTTTTCCCATGGCCCCTTTTCTACCTTTTTCCTTCCTTTATAATAAATCCCATTGCCTCGATATCTCACTCTTTAAAAAAACTCTGGTTCTTCTTTTCACTTCTTGGTTTCATTCTCAACTGCCTTTGCTTTCTGGGTGTATCATGATCATTCAATTTCATTCTGCCTTTCTTTCCTTGTCCTCTTTCCCATCCTTGGTCTCCATCCTTTCACCTGTTAATCCTCTAATCACTTTCACATCCTGTCCACCTTCATCTTAATTTCCTTCTTCACCGTTGGGCTCTCCATGTGTGTTTTATTTAACTCGCCTTCTCCCTTTCTTATGTTTTTCCTCAATTCTTTTTCCCAACCACAACACTGCCTTCCCCCTCGCTTCACTTCTCCTGTTTTTCATGCCCTTTTCTTCTTTACCTTGTCTTTTCTAACCACACACTGTCTTGTATCTCACCCTCCCTCCCCTTACTCCTTACCTCCCCGCTACTTTCTTTCCCTGTGGCCACAGCAGCAGCAGCTCCAGCACCTGTCTCACCACGCCCCTGGCATCCCCCTGACGCCACACCCATCAGGGCTGTCCCTGGGCGCAGGGGGCTCAGGTCTGCTGGCACTGACGGGGGCTTTGGGAGTCTCAGCCCACCTTGCCTCCAAAGATGAGCGCAACCACCTGGACCCTGAACATCTCAGAGGTAAAGAAGCGTTTAGCCTCTTAGTTCTCAGTTTTGACTGTAAAATCAGGATTATGCGTTTTGGTAGAGTATTTGTCATGAGGATATTCTGAGTGAGCAGCTAGAATAAAAGACCTTTGTCTCCTCTGTGACTTTGAGCAGCGTTAGTCTTTTCTACTATTGAAACCGATTGCCTTTACTTGCACTCACACTCATCAGAACATTTTGTTTCTTAATGTGGAGATTTTTACCTGTAAAAACCCCTCCAGCCCTGAAGTGTACCACAGTTGTTCCACAGTGAGATTCAGTGTACTTGTTTTTGTTTCAGGTTTACACAAAGTGCTTGATCGATGATGAAATCAATAACAGTATTGAACATTTTGAGGAGATTGGTTAGCAAGTTCAGTATATGTGAGGCTGAGGGAAAGGCTCTGCGAAACGGCGCGTGCACCTATCGAATATCAAACGTGCAGAGATGATTTTTTGCTTCCCACAATGTCTGTTTTCCAACATTTGCATTTCTGATTTTTGTCTTTAATTGGCTTCATTTGTCATCCCAGAATCGGTGGATAGTAACTCGTGACAGCTGCAGAATAAGAAAAAGATCATTTTTTATCATTTTTAACCACATAAAATGTAGTCAAAAATGCAAAGCAGCACTATACATCATCTCTGACAGGCAGCTGCTTTGTAATTTGTCCAGGAACTCACCTTTTGGACTCAGTTTGAACTTTCCTGTTTCGATTGCTGTCTTGCTATGACCAGATGTATTCATGGCCTTTCTGTAAATGCAGGAGAAATGCTCTCTTCCTATGAACTTCCTTTCACCCCGATAGAATATCTTATCTTTCTGCAGTTTTTCCGGCAGCGAGCCAAGAGAGACTTTCTCATGAATAAACCGAGAGCTAGAAAGAAAAATGGAAGGAATCGGTGAGAACAGAAACGGGGGAAAGATAAAGAGATCACTGTGTTCGTATTGTCGCGTTAAGCATCTGTGTAAGAGCTTATGCATGTCTGCAGCTGTGTGTGTTTCTGTTCTTACATATGAGACGAAGAATGAGGGAAAAGATGGTGAGCGTTGATGGCAGCAGGGGAAGACAGCGAGCTTTGTCTGCTTGGAGGAGAGAGAGAGGGAAAGATAGAGAGGATAGAGGAGGCTGGAGTCGGGCACAATAGTGGGTTTGTATCTTTATTAGACAGAAGTCGTCGTAGTTCAGCCTAACCTTGGCTGACTGGGGACTGTTGTTGTTGTTATCGGCACTGACGTCAAACTTTCTCTCTTCTCCCCATTTTCCCTTCTTCATCGCTCTCTTCTTTTCTCTTTTCTTTCCTTCCCTTTCTCTGCCCCAACCCAGAGGGAGCGCCCAGCAGGGTGAGTAGTGTTGCATGTGTGTACCTTGATGTAAGTGTTTTGTACGCCCACGTTTCACCGTGTGCGCGCGCCCGTGTGTGACAGTGATAAACTGAGGGAAATGGAGACGCGCCGCAAAGTGGCCTCTAAAAAAGGCAGTGTTTTGCTGGAGCTCAGCCAGGAGTAGCACTGCTCAACACCGGCACAATAGCAGCTCATCACCATCAACCTTGAGCTTCTCAAGGTTTTCCACATTATACTAATGTCTGAGCTCGCCGCATTTGACTGTTATCTGGAGGAGCCTACGAACTGAGTTAATGGACTGTTTCTTTATCAGCACCACAAATATTCTGGTAATATACAACATTTACAGAACACGAGGAAGGATTATATCTGAGTTAATGTTAAATGCTGCCCAAAATACCCCAAAATAAGAAATGCAAGTAAAACCGCTAAATACTGGCCGTGAATCACCAAATATTCCTGCACAGCAGATCCAACAGCGATTAGATGCTTCAGAGTCGTAATTATCCTCAGTTAATATTAAACGTAATGTGCAAAAGTGCCGTCGCCACGATGAAGTGAAATCGCTGCACCAGAAAATCAATATGGTGTTCACCATGAATGGGTGAACAGTTCGAAGGCTTGTGGAGTTTCTAGCCTGCAGGAAGTAATATAATGTTTGGACACAAGAGCAAAAATGATCAGTTTACCAGCCCAGTTCCAAAAAAACTTGGGATGTTTAGCAGAATGGAAATAAAAACAGAATGTGTTGATATCCAAATCTGACAAAGCCTCGTTTTAGAACATAGAAAACATGAATGGATGCATGGTGGATGCAACATGTTTCAAAAACTTTGAGATGGCGGCTGGAAATGGAGTGAAAAAAAACCCCAGCTGCAAGAAGATTATTCGACATGAAACAAAAAATATAACAAGTTTGGATTAGTTAGTTTGTTCGGGTTTGTGGTTGTTTGACAGTTTTTACATGCACAGTAACTTATTGGGCACAATAAGGATAAACCAAAGTGACACAGATGACATTACAGTAGCTGTCTTTTCTTTAAGGTGACATTTCACTACAGCACTGACCTATTTGACTTTTTACATCAGAAGCAGCGAGAATCATTTGTGTGAAAACTGAAAAAGAAACTAAAGAGAAGAAACTTGAAACTGGGTGGAGGGGACAATGTGCTGGCAGCGGTGGGGTGTTGTTAAAAATACCAACAAGTCTTTGTTCTAGCTTTATTGTGAAATAAAAATGATTTAGGGCCGCTGCTGACTTTACTTTCCCTCGCTCTTTCTGCAGTGAAAACCTTAGCATAATTTAACTGCGAGCACAATGCCGATTGTTAAGCACCAAGAAAATATTTCTCTCATGAGCGGAGGTTTCTGCTGAACTTAGCCAAGCATTACAGCATTTGGGGAAGAAAGGGAGGAGGAGGAGGATGCATATCAATTGACATTTATCAGAGAGCCCCACACTGGCAAAAACAAGTTTGAATTTGAAATGGAGGGGAAAAAAGGGACAGCGAGAGGAAGTGAAGAGAAGAGGAGAAAAAAAGGCGGAGGAGGAAAAGAATGACACGAAGGAAGTTTGCGGAGCTGCACTGAGGTCCATTGTGTAGTCTCTTCTCTCATCTGTTGTGCTCCTTCCTGCCGTTCCCGTGGGCTCCTTCCTGTGTGACTCAGTGGTGTGTTAAACCTTCGCTGTTCTTGTCCTCCCCACGGGGGCACGGAGAATGACAAGTGGCCCTCGCCGAACCTCCGGCCCTTGCCCCAGTGCTAAAACAACACAACGCTTTGATCGGATTTTCAGAGTGCTGAGCACCAGGAAAGGCTTGTAAATATACCTGCACAGCTTTATTGGCCAATAATGAGACTCATATTTTACATGAAGACTGCTGTGTTGAGGGAGAGCAGTAATTAGCTTTATAGGCTGGCCTGTGCGCTGCTATGTCTGTCTTAACCTGTGCTTGTGTTTTTCTGTGTGTGTGTATGTTTTGTGTGCTTTTAATGTCTGTTTTTCCATCCACTGTGTCTCCACGTGTTTACTTTGCTGTGTTTGATCATTTGCGAGTGTGACGTGAATCTGCGTGTCATGCCCTGGGCGATCATTACCTGTGCTTTTGCTGTGAGGTAGTGTTCATACCTTTGATTGTGTCCCTGTCTTTTCTTTTTCCCCAGAGTAAGTCGGTGTCGTCCACAGACAGCCAGCCAAATGAAGAGCGCCAAGGCCCATCAGGAGGTTACGCCTCCTCGCAGGGAGGAGCTGAGGCCAAGAGAAGGCGCTGTGACGACAAAGAGTCTCTCCCGCCACATTCATACGTATGTGTTTGTTACCTTCACCAATGTGACTGAGGGTTGGTTCAGTAGTGAAGGCCGGAGGGGGCTGCATAGGTGGTGAATCTCAGATACAGAACTGGATCCAGGAGTGTTTTTGGAAGGATTCTTTTCCATTCTTTCATAATTTCTTCACAAAAAGCATATCGACATAAAATTTTAAAAAAAATTGATATATACTCTTGATTTTCTTAAAAAATTGCAAAGCGACCCAGATTCAGATGTCCTACACCAGGGGTGTCCAACTCCAGGCCTCAAGAGCCAGTGTCCAGCAACACAGCTGATTTAAATGGTTAAATTACCTCCTCAACATGTCTTGAAGTTCTCCAGATGCCTTGTAATGAATGAATTATTTGATTCAGGCGTGTTGACCCAGGGTGATATCTAAAACCTGCAGGACACTGGTCCTTGAGGCCTGGAGTTGGACACCCCTGTCCTACATAATCTCCCTCCCAATCCAAGCATGTTGCAGTGGGAATTTTCAGCCTTGGTGACAGGAAGCGTGTTATGTGACTTTGTGCTTATAATCTGAGCCTGAAACGATGCCACTGAGAAAAATAAAATGCAGCAGCGGCGGTAACAACCAACGGGAGGAATCATAAAAGTTACATGTAAATTAACAACTTTTGTTCTTTATATCAACCAAAGATGTCTGGAAGTGTGTGTCTGTGTGGTTGTGTGTGTCTGTATGACATTGCCTATGACATTACGGGCCACCCGGGGGTCGGGGGCCCGTGGCCAATTAGAGTCGTGTTTGGTTTGGATGGGTCCAGTGGGGAAGAGCAAGCAGCCAGAGGCGATGTAATGCCAGAAGAGAGATGGCCAAGGCAGATAGCTGTAATGAATTAGATGGCTGTGTGTTTGCAGTCTGGAGGATTGATTGACACCGGGAGTCTGTCTGTGCAAGACGGCCTCCAGCTAAGTCAGTTTGGCATCAGCAGCAACAGTCCAAATCTTCCCATTAGTTCAGAAAGAGAACAAGCACAGAGAGCTTCCACTTTCTGAATGTTTTTCCTCTCTTTCCGTCTGTCGAGCCGAATTACGCCTCCCATTTCTCTCTGTTTGCCTTTTCCTATTCTATATCTTTCTCTGTCTCTTTACCGCTGTTTCTCAGTTCCTCTTGCTTTTTCACTCACGCTCCACGCTCTACTTCTTGTTTCCTTTTCATTTTTATTCCATCTGTATTATTTTCTGCCCCCCCCCCTTGAACTTTTTTCTCGTCCCTCCTCACCATCATTTCCACTCTCTCTCTCTCTCTCGCTTCATCTCTTGCTGTTTTGTGTGTGTGTATTTTTGTTCCAGGAAGGAGGTTGTAGACATTGTCCTGTTTTGGCTCTGCATAATAAGGCACTGATGTCACTCCACACTGATGTCAATAGGAATATCAGGCCATGATCACATCAAAGCGCTGTTGCCATGGTGACTAAGTGCCATCGTTCTCACCCCAGAAAAAAAAGGAGAGAGAGATGGAGAGATGGCTAGACGAAGAGGGGAAAAATGTGCTGTGTGTGTGCGCGCGTATGACCGAGATCAAAAAATCTTTGTACAGGGGGATGTTTGGTGAGAATATATGATATACAATATCTCTGTGTTAAATGTTGCATGGACGGTGGACAGAGACCGAAAGGAAGCAAAGAGCAGCCAGTGATATTGATATATCGATCTGTGTGCGCACTTGTGTGTCTTTATTATTTAACTTCTCCGTGTACACATGCAGCATATTGTATCTCTGTGCTGGTGACTGAGGAGGGGAAAAAAAAGCTGTTTTATCTTAATGGATCTTGAAAAATCATGTTTTCCCCTTTCTTCTATCTATCTTTGCTCCTCAGGACAGCGATGGAGACAAGAGCGAAGACAATCTTGTAGTGGATGTCTCCAATGAGGTGAGACGCCAGTCTTTCTAAATGACTTTGACAGCACCTTGATGTGGCTGTTATCAGCAGGTTTTCACAAACGCATATATGTAAAAGAGGTTGCTACGGAAGCGTAGAGCTGCCACCCAGGCAAAAGAAAAATAGAAGTGTATCACGTTATAACGTGAAAAGTTTATTGTTCTAACAAGATACTTTTGACGTTTGAACAATATAATATCACGTTATTACAATATACATAATTATCACGTTCGTACAATATAAATATTATATTGTAATAACGTGATATTATGTTGTTCAAACGTGAAAAGTATCTTGTTAGAACAATAAACTTTTCACGTTATAACGTGATACACTTCTATTTTTCTTTTGCCTGGGTGGCAGCTCTACGCTTCCGTAGGTTGCTTGTAGTGATGAATCCACAGAGAATTGTCACTTGACTCTGCTTTTCCACCTCCACTCTGTGGAGCTTTTTAGAAAATTGTCTGCTAATTTTATTTCCCTTCATGTTCACCTTCATAGGCTGTATATAAAATGGATATAGATTCTGGGTTTCAATGGAGAAGCCAGATAGAGCTGCGTTATTTTTAAAGGCCACCAGGGGGCAATAGCTGTGGTCGCAGAAAGATTTATTGTCTGTGGGGAAAACGGCTCTCTGCCGGGACTTTTGTAAACACATTGCTTCTCAGTTTATGGCCTCTGTCACTCATTTTGGTTCACACTGAATAAAACATAAGATCCACTCATTACCAAACGGCAAACAGCAAAAGTTAGCGGCTGGCTTCTGAATTTAGCGGCTAGAGTCCGAAATCTCTTTCACAAGTTAGCAGAGGCCAAAAATTGAACTAAAAGGAGGAAAAATGTTTTGTATCACAAGAGGTAACACTCTTTCAGTCAAAAGAGCCAGCTTCACAGTAATGAAGAAAATATCTTTAATTGGCAATATTAATGAATGCATGGTAGTGGATGACAGTTCATTTAAACTGGTAGAGCACACACAGCCACCGAGATCCAAACTCAGACAGACCACTGGTTTCTTATTAATAGAAGTTCAGTCTAATTTGTGAGTGACCTATCAGGAAAATACAGACTGAGCTCTGTGCAACAAATACTTAACATTTGTTAATAGTCTAATCTAATTAAACATCTCAGAGAAATCAAGTTCAATTTTTTTTATAGTTTTTTATATTTTCTTCAAAATATTTTGCTGTTTAAGGGTCATTGTTTACTCCATGACATCCTTGTGCTCTGTTAAGTTAAAAGCTTCTTTATCCAACACAAGCTCTGTGACACAGAGGTGCAGCCCACACGTGAATAAAGCATGAGTCCAACATTGGAAGGACCAGTGTTGGTCAGGGCACAGTATGGAGCCTACTGCCACCTCTGCATAACCCTGCATGCATATATATATATATATATGTTAACAGCATAATTGGCCAAGGAATAAGAAAGATTTCATATCATAATTTGATATTAATTTGACTTATTTCATTATTTTAGTTTAATTTGTTTATTATTATTTGATTCAAATGTTGCAAACCAGTTATTAGTTATTATTTTTCAGACTAATAGAGTAATCATTTTATTTAAAAGTAGTTTTTGTGTTGTAAAATGTGTTCACCAAGATATTCATTTAGACGTTTTTCCTTTGAAACATCAGAATTTTTTTTGCATTTTCATAAGAAAAATTCAAAATTTGGCAAAGTCTAAACATTTTTGCGTTTCGGTGATGCTTGTTTGCTTGCTTTAAAAAAATATTGTCCATCTGGAGTAACCTTGGTGTGTGTGTGTGTGTGTGTGTGTGTGTGTGTGTGTGTGTGTGTGTGTGTGTGTGTGTGTGTGTGGTGCATCTGTGAAATGTAAAACGAGTCAGCAGGTATGTAGCTAGTTCAGCTTTCCGCTGCAGTTTCCTTGTAAATAGGAAGAGCTCCTATGTAAGCTCATTATCAGCTGCCACTGTTTATGCTTTCTTCTCGTGAACCAAGTCCGTACACACACACACACACACACACACACACACACACACACACACACACATTCACAAATACGCGGTCTTCACCTATTTCTTCTCATTTACCTCCTCTGTGTACATTTGCATCCTGTAGCTTCTGTTCTTCCGTCTCTCCACTTTTCTCTCACTCATTCTTTTCCACTCTTCTCAGCCCGCTCCACCTCCTCCTTTCCACCTCCTTCCTCTCATTAGATAACTGCAGTCGGCTTCATTTAATATATGCAAAGCCGTTTATGCCCCTGGAATATTTTAGTTCTTTAAATACTTCACGCAGTGTACCAAAATATGTTTCATCTAAAGCCTTCTGTATTTTGATATTGCACACAAAAGCAGAACCGGCCTCTTGTGTGATTTGGAAACTGGTACAAAAGCATAGAGGAGAAAAAAAATGTGACAAAAGTGGGTAATGGAAGAAAAATGGGAGGGAAGTGTGTGTCTGTGCCTCTGTGTGTTATAGAGACGACCTACATGCATAGGTTTAAACATACATGCAAGCTTGTGTGTATGTGTTTGCCTGCAATTAGCAGATGAATATGTGTGTGTGTGTGTCTGTGGCTTGGAGTAGAGGATGTTATTTGTGCTTGCGTGCCTGTGTGTGTGTGTGTGTGTGTGTGTGTGTGTGTGTGTGTGTGTGTGTGTGTGTGTGTGTGTATAAGCACTAAAACGTCTGTGCTGATCACTGTGACCCAGAGAGAAGTGCTGACACCAGCACTTTGCTCTGGGGGAGGCAATGCTGGCTCAACAGTGGCTCCAGCCAGTGATGAAAGCATCCGTAACAGCAACATTATCTCCAGGTCCACACACTACTGCATCAGCAACACCGACAACCTCTGCTGCTTCATGTGGTGTTTCCTGAGCTCTCTCTCCCTTTACAATCCAAATAAACTCCGTGAGAACAGAGTTGCTGTTGGCTTCATTAGGCTACTTAAAAATGAGAAGAAACTACTGTAACATAAGCAGATGAGGATCTGCTATCTTGGGAAAACACACATTTGTCTTTTACTAATGGTAACTGTAGTAATTAAACAAAACTTGAAATAAAAGTCAAGACGAAGCTTGAAGCTGTCACTAAGAGCGACAGCGTTAATGAAGCCCCAGGTACCCCAGCAAAAATATTTTACTGGCACTATTGTTGGCCTGCTGTCAATAAGCATCCTGTCATCTGTGCTACTTATCATCTTTTAGCATTATTAATTGTTAAGTACTTAATTTTAGTAGGTGATCCTGGAATTGGTTATAGATTGCTCTGTTTTTCCAGTCTGTTTGGCCCCGGTACCGTTCTGGAGTGACAGACGTTTGGGAGATTGTTGTTTGTTTGTTCGATTTTTCCTTTTCTTTTTTCCTGGTGGCCTCTTGGCTGACCGACTGATCTCTAGGGCTGTGTGACTGAGGCCTCAGCTCGCCTCTTTGGTTAACAATGTGCATCTCTGATTCACTGAGATGTTTCACTGTCAAAAAGAAAGGCTTAAAATTAAACGTATTTTCTAAAGATAAATCGCCCAGCTGACTCCTCAGAGTATCTTTTAATGCAAATATGACACTCAACTGTCATTCAGAGCACTTTTTCACACCTGCATGTTGGCTTCATTCCACAGTCGCAGAGACGTATACATATATTGGTAAAACTGTTATAAAAGAACTGCAGAAATGAGGACGAAGGTCACATCTTGAAAGACAATATGCCACAGTGGAAGAATTCAGCACTTTGAAGATCAGGATAGAAAGAGAACAATGAAAGCATTGTGTGATCAGAAATAAGATCTCTTTTATACTCATGTAGAACATTAAATATTTTCTCACCTCTCTTTGTTGCTCAGGAGCCTAACTCTCCCGCAGGCAGCCCTCCTCACTCACCCCATGGGAACGGGTTAGACCGGGCCCCCACTCTGAGGAAAGAGCTTCCAGGGTCCTCGAGCACAGGAGAGGCGCCGTCCACGCCAAATCCCCGCAGCCCAACCACAGGGAAGGCCAAGGACCCTGGACAGGTGAGATAAACAGAGTTGCTGTACTCCACTGACTGTAAAAATCCCTACTTTGCTTACAAAGCACTGCAATTTTTAACATTTTCAGTAGGAAATCTCTTCACTTTTTACCCTTAGGGCATTCATTGCTGGTGTATATTACGCTATCATATTGTTTTGCTCTGGGGTTACAGAAAAACTCATACATGACTAATTTATGCACACTAAATGGCTCTGATACAATCTGTGCTCCAAGACAAAAAGTTTTGGATGTTTTTCACACCGAGAACGTTTAAGCAGTTTCATTCTGGAGGTTACTGCAACAGATCGGCCATGTTCCTTTTTTCCCACTTTCTTTTTTATTGTTTGACATCTCTGCAGATGGATAAGTCCCAGTCCCCGTTGTCTAAGTCTGGCACCCCATCCCCATCCCACCGTGAGGCCCTTACTCCAGGAGCACCAGGGGCCCCAGGGGCCCCAGGGGCTCCTGGTCCCAGCACCTCCTGCCTTCGCCTAGTCAGCAAAGCAGCAACCAGTGCAGATCCCCTTGGTGAGACTCTCCTGACTGACTGACAAGCCTGCTGTAATTTAAGTCTAAAATAACTGGTTATGATAATTTCACTGTAGATAAAGGCCCGCTCTGATACAAAGCTATGGTGACACTGTTTTTTAATATTTGGAAATTGTACAGCTGATCACAGTACCACTGCCCTTGACTTTCAAACTTAGCTGCTTTACTGCAGGTCTTTTTCATACAACTAATTGGATCAAATCAATCTTTTAATTCAGGCTTTGTACCCAGCTGACCTCTGCCCTTCATACATTTTAACCTCTTATCCCACTTTTTTTCATTTCCACATTTGTTTATACTTATATACTGAATAATCTTGCCTACTCTACAGTTTTGTTGCAAATTCGCTTAATATGATCAAAGCAAAGTTGAGCAAAATGTGCTATAGTCAATAATGTGGATACATTCTGAGCGCGTTCTGAGCGCTCCTTGCTCTGCTCTCAAACTCGGCGTATAAACAAAGTTTAGTGAAAAGAAACATTTTTCATTCTTCTCAGTCCCTCTGTGACTGTGTCTGTGCTTGTATACTGTGCATTGTTCTTCCCTTGATCCCATCCTTCAATTCCTCCTTCCTCTTTCCCTCCCTCCCCAGCTCTCCGCAGTCCCATGTCTGTGCCCCCCGGTTCATACCCGGCTCATTTTGGCGTGGTGTCCCACGCAGGACTGAATGGGGAGCTGGCCAGCCCAGGAGGCTTCGGAGGGGCTCTGACTCTCTCCCCGCAAATCAGCGCCGCGGCCAGCGCCTACTCCAGAAGCCCCATGGTGTGTAAAGGCCAAATTTATCTTCTCTGTCAAGCTCTGATTTATTGTTCAGATGCAAACTTTCGACTTTTGTAGCACTGTTCAAAAACTTGATGAATCACTTCTGCGCTATCAACTGCATTCATTATATACTCGAAGCTGTCACATTTACATTCTCGCTCATATAGCGCTACAGTCGTAGAAAAGAGAAACTTTACTACAAAGAGCCTTACCTTGATGGATTGCATCTATCTTGCATATCAGGAAACGTGCGTGAACAAGGAGCTGAAAGAGTCCAGTTAAAGTCTAATGTAGAAGAATAAATTCGTCTCTTCTAATCGCTTTAAATTGCAACTATTTTTATTTATTTGGGAAACAGATTCTACTGGATAACTTTTTACACCTTTTGATGATAATCTGTCTGGAAATGATTCTGATTCTTTTAGGTAGCCTTTGCCAGGCTGTCACTTGTTTGTTCACGCTTTACTTTCCACCAGGTGGCGTATGACTCTCGGTCTCACCTAAGGGCCCCGGGGCTGCCCTCCTCTCTCCCTGGTTCCTCTGGTGGCAAGCCGTAAGTCAGAGCTT
Organism: Oreochromis niloticus; assembly: GCF_001858045.2. Classification (NCBI taxonomy): domain Eukaryota; kingdom Metazoa; phylum Chordata; class Actinopteri; order Cichliformes; family Cichlidae; genus Oreochromis; species Oreochromis niloticus. Next base: position 42,280,849 of record NC_031986.2, read on the forward strand.
CTATCGCGCATTAAAACAAGCACAGATTAGACGACGCTCCAGCGTGAAGAGAGATAAAATATAGTGATTCAATGTGCTGCAAATTTTATCTGAAGCTGAGTGTTTTCAGTGTTTTTCTGTTTTGCAATTAAAACCATCTGCAGCTTTGAGGCACATGTAATAGCATTAGTATTGTTTTTATTTTGCATGGATGTGCTGTGTAATTGAATGACGCAGTTACATTTTTAATCGTATTTTTAGCTGATGGTGCTTATAGAACAGCAGAAAAGGACAACAACACAACAGGCACATACTTCAAATATTAGCTCAGTGATAACCCACAAATATTTGGCTTGGATGGGAATCAGGATGAACTGTAGCTGCTCCTCTTTGTGTTTTTAAAAGAAAATAGAGGACATTTCAAAGATGTCCATGAACCTTTTTTTTCCTGTCTGAAATACTGGTGTGATTTTTAAATGTCCCGGCACCCACTCAGACAAATTTGCAGACTGAGGAATTGTGTTGTTTTTGTCATTCATTGCAGAGTGGCAATTCATTCTTGCGGCGCTAATTTGAAATCATAAAACAGCCTCGGCTTCCAACCGCTGCAGTATCGATCAGCCATTAGCAAAGCCACACTGACTCTGCCCTGTAATATAATCTGCCATTATGCATTCCTGCCCGTAGCTACGGTGAGCCCAGTAATTGCCACAGTTCGGGGAAATACTACTGGAGTTTCAAGGCCATTATGGTGTTGTCAGACGTCACACTGCCCACTGACATATTTGTGGTCGTTAATGAGTTGTGTGTATTTACCCCTAGCACTCTGCTTTTACTTGCTCACTAACTGATTGATTGATTTTCATCTTCTCTCTCTCGTCTTCATAGTGCCAAGGAGTCCAATTTTAGTTTGTTTTTTTAGCTGTAGCTCTTTCTGCCTGATTGTATCGATTTATTTTCCCTCCTCTCTCTATCCCTTCTCAGCGCCTATTCGTTCCACGTGAGCGCGGACGGTCAGATGCAGCCCGTGCCCTTTCCTCCCGACGCTCTGCTGGGTCCGGGAATCCCTCGTCACGCCCGTCAGATCCACACCCTGAGCCACGGAGAGGTGGTGTGCGCCGTCACCATCAGCACCTCGACTCGCCACGTCTACACCGGAGGGAAGGGCTGCGTCAAGGTGTGGGACATCAGCCAACCAGGAAGCAAGAACCCCATGGCCCAGCTGGACTGTTTGGTGAGACATGATGGAAAATGAGGCACACACGAGTGTTAAAAAATTCAGATGGTTGCACTCGTAACCACTCGCATGTGAATCCGTGAAAAGTAGTGCATGCATCCACAGAGCAGATTTGTTTTTTTGTCTTTCCTCCTCCACTTTGGTAACAGACATCAAAACGTCCACATTAATTTCCTGACTGTCCCTAGTGTTGCCATCTGTCCTGTAAAGTCTCACGCACTTTTTTTTCCCTCCTTGATCAAGTTACAACAGCCATAATCTGACTGGTTTCTTTATCTTGTTAAATCAGAACAGGGATAACTACATCCGCTCCTGTAAAATCCTCCCAGACGGACGAACCTTGATTGTTGGAGGAGAGGCCAGCACGTTGTCAATCTGGGATTTGGCCACGCCAACTCCCCGCATCAAGGCGGAGCTGACGTCGTCCGCTCCCGCCTGCTACGCTCTGGCCATCTCCCCTGACAACAAGGTCTGCTTTTCCTGCTGCAGCGACGGCAACATCGTCGTCTGGGACCTTCACAACCAGACGCTCGTCAGGTAAGAAGGACCTCTGCAGGTAGACTGTAGTGAGAAGAGAGCAGAAAGAGAAAGCTGAGGAAAAAGAAGGTAGAATATTTCAGGTGGAGGAAGGGAAGATAAAATATGTAAGAAGAGAAAGAGAGTGAGAAAGTGTTGCAGTCTGGCTTCTTTAACTAACACCAAGGTCAGGTGCAAACAAAAGGGATAATCTAGCCATAGGGGATGTGAAGAGGATAAAACAGCTCTGTTTTAGCAAAGCTGGGCTTAAATAAAAAGGAAATGAGATGCGGAACGCTGTCGGTTCTACGGGGAGCCAAGAATTAAAACATATTTAATCTGACACCTCTGCCAGTAAAGAAGCAGAGAAACAACAGGGAGGCAGAGTCCGCTTTGCTTGTGTATTCGAAGGGGTTCCAGTTTGGTTCTTAGACCCTCTTTTGTGCGTGTTTGCGTGGTTGTTGTCCCGGCAGGCAGTTCCAGGGCCACACGGATGGAGCGAGCTGCATCGATATCTCCAACGACGGCACCAAGCTGTGGACGGGAGGGCTGGACAACACAGTCCGCTGCTGGGACCTCCGAGAGGGACGCCAGCTTCAGCAGCATGATTTCACTTCACAGGTGCGCGCACACACACACACACACACACACACACACACACACACACACACACACACACACACACACAGTAATCATATTCTGCTCACACATTTAAACATGTTGATACAAGCACAGTACTTAAATGATAACAGATCCCTAATATTGCATCTGTAATAAGATTCACCTCAATAAGGGATCGTGCACAGTAAATACAAGCATACAACAATAATCTAGACACACACACACACATTTTGTCTCTTTCACTATTCACTGTGACAACAGGACTACAGTTGACCACTGGTGTCAAATGAGTTTCGATCCACAGTATAATGACTTTCTCTGTCTGCCATCTTTCCTGAGATCTGTTTATTTCACTCTATATTTAGCTCGTTTATATCACTTCACTCTTTCATTTTTCCTTTTCCCTGCTTTCCACCTCTGATCTTTTGTTGTCCCATCATCTTTATCTCTTCTCTTTAATATCCTTCGATCCCTAATTTTAAGTTCTTTTATCTGTCCTCCCTACTTCCTTCCATTGTTCTCTTTTAATCAACCTTATCTTCTTTCCCGCCCCTCATGTTGTTTTTCTTTTCACTTTTTTAAAAATAATTTCTGCATCCTTGCTGTTCTCCCTTCTAATCCTTCTGTGTCGCCCCTCATTTTGCTTTCTGCTTTACTTTATTCATCTTCTTTCTCCTCCACCCAATCTCCAGATCTTCTCTCTGGGCTACTGTCCGACAGGCGAGTGGCTGGCTGTGGGAATGGAGAGCAGTAACGTGGAAGTCCTCCATGTCTCCAAACCGGACAAATATCAGCTGCACCTCCACGAGAGCTGCGTTCTCTCCCTCAAGTTCGCCTACTGCGGTACAAACACGAGCGCTTTAATCCGTTCCCAAATCATCTGACACACATGTGGTCGTCTTCTCCACGCTCTTGCTTTGTAGTTTGTTTTTCCCCTTTAGTTACTCCTTTCTCATTGATTAACATGTGTTACTGTGGCTTTGTTGTTTCAGGGAAGTGGTTTGTGAGTACAGGAAAAGACAATCTGTTGAATGCATGGAGGACACCTTATGGAGCTAGTATTTTCCAGGTGAGAGATAAGCACCGGTGACTGGCTCTGATGACGTTTATCCTCTGTGTGTGTGTGTGTGTGTGTGTGTGTGTGTGTGTCATAGGGAGAGAGTCTCTGCAACACAGAGCCTTCAAGGCAAAAGAGAGAAAGATGACAGGGTTCAAAGGGAGAGAGCGTGATAAACCTCTATTTTTTTCACTTTCAGATTTGTTGATCCAAGGTGACTTGTGGAGATTTATCAGATGGTGCAGACTGACGCACACACACAAACACACACAGTGAATCAAAATACAACAAACACCATCTTTCCATTTTGCTCAGTTGCTTTGTTTGAGGAAATGTTGAAACATGAATATGCAGGGAATATTTTTAGCTGAGCGAGTACATCTGGGTGTGAATGAAACTCGAGAGACGAAGGCACATTTAAGCTTAGCATTTTGTTTGTGTGTGTGTGTGTGTGTAAAACAGTGTGGTTGTCATATTTCTGTAAGCTACAGTGGGCAGCAGGGTTGGTGGCTCCCGTCTTTCCCCGTGGACTGAAAGGAGAATACTGGCTATCTTGCTTTGTTATCCAAATGCCAAATGTTCCTCCTGCCAAACAGCTCCCTCCTGTCACTGTGTTAAACAGAGCTGCTCTCCCTCTCTCTCTCTCGCTCCTCTTCATCGCTGTCCTCTCCCGTTTGTCTCTTTGCCTCTTTTCAAAGCGCCGTTTCGCTCTTGTCTTATTTTTCCTCTGTTTGTTGTTGTCCTCCCTCCCTCTGCGCTTGCTCATTTTTATCTTTTCCTCCAAATCTGCTTGGACCCACTTTCTTCTTTGACCTTGTCCTTTTTATCACTGTCCTTTGCTTTCATCGCCTTCCTTTATTTTATTTCCAGTTTTCCCCTCTTTCTCCTCATGCTCGCTTTCATTCACGTCCTTTAGCTGGTGTGTGGCATCACTCTCTTTGTTTGCTTTCTCTCAAGGGAAACTGGAAAAGGACAAAGGCCATAAAGAGTACAATCCAATCAACATATGCAGACAGAAAGAAAACAGATGGAACAGTGAAACGGTCCGATGAGTCTTGAGTTCAGAAAGTTTAATAAGGGCGACTTTTGTACAGTGCAAAAGTTGTTCTCTTAAATCAGTGAATTTAGAGAAGCGACTGTGTTTGCGGTGCACAGGGAGAACACAGACATCCACTTGTTTCACTGTCCAGCCGGTATTCACACCATGAAGGTTTCCCCTCTTCCTTTTTTCAGCTTTTATTGAGCTGTTTTTCGCACCGAAATGCCAAACATTCTCTCATCCTGGCTCGTCTGTTTTCAGCGGTATTGGTTCAACAAAACAAGCTATGTTATCATTCTGAAATGCTGCTTTTTATAAATGTTCATTCTCCCTGCTATTCGTTTTAACTAAGACAGTTAAATGGCACATTAGCTGAAAATCCGTGCTGCCAGGTACATGCCACCATGTTCACGTCACATGGTAGCATGCAGCTTCACATTTTCAATCACAAAGATGTTTTTTTTTATATACAAGTTCTTAAATGACGATGCTTATTTTTAGCTCGTTCACTTCGCAAGCACATCCTCAGCTTCTTTTTAGCAGTAAACTAGTGTTTCTTAAATGTTACCGAACATTTTAGGCTAAAAGATGAATCATATAAACCCTGTGACTCTTTCACAAACAACAAAAGTCACAAACATCCAAAAAGTAAATCAGAATGTAGAGAATCAGAGTTTTAAGTTTCTCAGGGTTTTTCAATGTGTTCTTTACTTTTCTCATCTTCAAACTCATCCTTTAGCCTGTCACTGCACCCCCCGCCCCTTTAACGCCCCCTCCCCTCCTGCTGTCTTGTTATAGTTTGAGGATTCCTGTGTGAAATGGCCTCTCACCAGTGCCCTGATGATTGACAGCCCCACTGAGCTTGTAGCGAGGAAAGGAGGAAAGGGCAGAGAAGTTTAGAGAGGGAGAGGAGGAGTCGACACGAGAGCTGGGGCCTGAGTGAAAGGGGAGCCTAAGAGGATAGAGAGTGGTGGTGGAGGAGGAGGAGGTGGAGGAGGAGGAGGTGGTGGAGGAGGAGGGAGAGAGTCTGGGAGGAAAGGGAGGAAGATAAATGATGATGGAACAGTAGGGGGGAAAGGAGGTGAAGGGGGGGGTGGGGTTTAGAAGTAGCTTTAGATCATCTAAAGCCGGTGCCCAGGTCTGGCTTTGGGATACAGGGGGGGAAAAGAGAGCAAATAAAAGGGAAGGATTGTGCATTTTTCCAGTTGAGGCTACCAGGCTTATGCTGCTTAAAACCTGGAGTTAATGTGGCAGTGTCTCACACTGGAGCAGACGAATGAGTCAGCATCCTGGAGCTGTGGAGTTGTCTGTTTGGAAATAATTGCCGACTGTTTTGAAATGCAAATATGTCTTGTGTGATTGAGTATTAAATGATGAGTCACATCTTTTCTAACATCTCTTTGTGTTCCTTTCTCTCCATCTGTCTTCTTCCATCTATCATCACATCCCTCTTGCTTTCTCTCTCACCCCCCCGCCCCACCGGTCTGCGTCTCTCGAACACTTCCAGTCCAAGGAGTCTTCATCAGTGCTGAGCTGTGACGTCTCCCCAGACGACAAGTACATAGTAACTGGCTCTGGGGACAAGAAGGCCACGGTGTACGAGGTGGTGTACTGAGGGCCGGGACAAGATGGGAAGAGACAAGGTGGAGATTTTAGGGGCGGGACACTCTGCCAACCACTCCTGATCCTCATTACATCAGCAACAGCAGCACCTCCGTCTCAGTCGTCTTGAGTCCTCCTGACTCTTACCCCCAAAACATCCCCCCCCCCCCCCCCCCCCCCTCTCTTTTTTTTTTTGCTGTGATATAAGCTACCGTGGAAGCTCCCAAATGCCATCTCCCTCCTCCCCCTTCCACTTTTAGCCCAAGGATGAGGCATGATAGCAGAGAGAAAGAGAGAGAAAGGCAGAATGGGAAGCAGCAAGATAAGAAGGACAAAGGAAAAGGGCGGTGGAGCATAAAGATAAAGTTTGGAGGAGAAAGAGGGAAAGATGAGGAGAAGAGAAAGAGAGAGTGCGGAAGGAAGAAATGAAAGGGAGGAAGAGGACGATGAGGAGGAGGAGGGAGGCAGGGTAATTAGGGCTGTTTCCTGATTAAGAGCTCAGTGGAAGGGAGGCCCCCAGAGGAGGCACGGAGCGGCACTGTGGGAGCGCCAGCCAGGAGCACTGATACCACACAATCGATTCATTAGCCAGACAGTGGAAGCCTTAATGAGGCTGACGCCGCAGCTCGATCTCCCCAGCGAGAGGTGTCAGGAGCTGGGGAATGATGACGCTCGGAGACGGAAGGGGGCTGCTTCAGATATCCACATACACTGACGTGAAACATAGACCTGCTAATACACACACACGCGGCATCAGGCTAGAATACACACACACTCAGTTCCACCCCCTTGAGGTAATCGTATGAAGAGAGAAACACACACAACACATAGAGCACCCAATTAAACATTCGCCGCAGCGCTCCCCGTCTCACTGCTAATATCTATTTTATTTTGGTCTGACAAAGGCAGCGTCTAATGAGCAGCGGAGTCAATGGGATTCTCCCAGGGCCCAGAGACACAAACAGAGAACATCAGCCGAGCTGTTCATTCTAATTCCTCTGGATTGTTCTCCTGACACCGGGCGCTGCACTCACTCTCATTAAAGGCACTGTCAGCTAGATGAAGTAGCAGCACGCCAGCTTCACTGTAAGGCGGACGAGGGGGCAAATTAACACCACACGTTTACACTATCATCAGCAGCCAACTAAGCAGCGACTAATCCGATTCCTTTCAAATTTTATGCAACTAGTTGCTGTTTTCATTTACAGACGAGATTACATGTTTATCAGAGTCATTATCTCCATCTCTGCCTGCCTGCTTATGTGCTAGTGTTCAAGTGCTCGGGCTAATTCTTGTTTCATAAGCTATTGATTTCTATTAACTGAGATGCTAAACACCTTAAAGAATTTTTTACATTTTCACTTGCTCACTGAGATTACGATTAGAAGATTTATGCCACTCTCATGTCTGTAACGCAAGGGTAAAGTCGCCGCAAGCAGCCTTCCAATGTAGCTTGGCCAACAGACAGAAAACAGGTGTCCAACAGAGCATTTTACTCTTTTAAGAGCGTACAACTCATTTTTTATTGACATTTGACGCACCACAGTAGCTGGCTTAAACACCTTACCGCTGTAAACTGCATGCTGAAGTTTCAGTGCAGCCAGAATAAAAATAGTTTACAAAAATCTCTGAAAATAACTTGTGTCAATGTGTCACTAACAGTGTTATCAGTATCGACCATGAGTTCAGCTTCTTTTGGCCCGTTTATGCCAGACTGGTCGCTTTGCATGCAAACAGCTCCATACCATATACCGTGTAGGAGAGAGCAATGTGTCGTGATTTATAAGCTGAATCATCATCACTATGCAAACATATTTTAATGACAGCTAAATCACTGTGATTTTTACTTTCCACTAATTAGTTGGAAACACAACTTTCAGCCTTTCTTATATTTTAAAATTGGGGTTTTTGGAGACCTGGGATGTAAATGTGCCGGCATTTGTGTGTACAGGCTATAAATAAAACAGACGTGACAGTCAACACAAAAAGGTTCAGACATTTTTCAAAGTGCCTGTTTGTTAATTTAACACAAATCGCTAAACTTACGGGACAGAAACTAAATATCGATCCTATCAGGATAGTATTGATCCAGTACCAATACCAGCATTGGTATTGATATTATGGCAACATTTAGAAAATGAAATAAATGCATAAATCAGAGGGTTTTTTTCCAGAAATCCTGATGTTATCAAACTGTTGCAACATCTCCCTCTCTGTAGTGTGTGACTCTCCAAGCTTCTCTACCGATATATTCTTGAACCAGTGGTTAAAAACCAGCACAAGCGTAAAGTCGGCGAGCATAAATATGTCCTTACAAGTTGGCGACAGGTCCTTCTGGTGAATTTGGCTTCCATGCCATCAATAAAGTTTGGCCAGGTGCTTCCTCAGATTGGACACGTTACCGTGGCCACCTTCACATTTAGCATCACAAATGTCACAGAGGGCGTCGTCTGCATTGCATAACCACACCCGAGGTGGATATCAGGTGTGGTTATGCATATATCACATCAGATCGCTCAAACGCCGCTGAAGTCGAGGTTAATCATTTCTCCCCTTTTCTGTCTGTGGGCTAAGCTTACTTACGTATTAGTGGTCCTGACCAATAGCAGGTTAGTCTCCCTGTTATTCTTCTGTGGCTGCACTAAGTAGTATTCTATTCTCAAGTATTCTAGCACGTTATATGGCTTTTACTTGGCTTTTTATGGATAAACGCATGAGCATTGGAGATGCTGGTAAGGAGTTTTTAGGGGTTTTTCTTTACATTTCAGAACCTGTTCTCATTTGTGTGTACTAAGCTATCAGGCCTTGTAATTATTGTACAGACATGAGAGTACTATCAGTCTTTCTAATTCTTGTTATGACAGCAAATAAGAAAAATGTCAAGCTACTTCTTTAAATATAATCCTTACTTTTGATTCCTCCTTGTATCATATTCCAAACTGGCAGGCAAACTGTATATCGGAGCTCTCTGCTTCTGTAGAACATGCATCACCAATGTTTAGACTAAAAAGGCACATTTCAAGATTTTCTTTGATTACTCGTTAATTTCTGAATATTTTTTTTAATAGTGATTGCTTGTCTTATGTAATGATGTGTTTATGTATTGGGGTTGCCTATGATTATGGGGAGGAATGCACTCACACATGGAGACAGAATATCAAGAGGAACACAGGCGGGACTATTATTTTTTTGTCTTTTTTTTTAAAATCAGGGTAGCTTTTATCCTTGGTAATGGTGATGGGCAGAAGGTGTACAACATCAGCAACCCAGTGTAAAGAAAAAAAAGAGCTCCTCTGTCCACTCTTTGTTTTTATTATCCCCCTTTTTTTTCCAAAGTGGTAGTGCGTGTATTTTAGTCTGTTTTCAGTCCTTACTGTGTAGTAATAAGCCGTTTCTGTTGAGTCTGTGGACCGTGTGCAACAGGCATTGGCTGCGACATGAAAATATAGATTTAGCCATTGATTGATCGATCGAGGTTCCACTTTTTATTGCATGTTTGTTACATTAAAGCTCCACTGCTGGTAGAACAAAATCAGTCTGGTTTCGTTCGATAAATACAGCGAACGGTCTCACAGCCGCAGTTTTACACAAGAAAATCTTAGCGTGACAGTATGCAATCTAGCTCATCTGTATAAAATGTCAGCAGGACTCTTCCATGCTTCTTGCTGCAGCACTAATGCAGAATAGGAGATTTACGAGAGACTTCTGAGATGGCTCGTGTACCAGCCAGGAGTCAGAGATAATCTGTACAGTTTAATGCCTTTGCCTGCCTCTTTCCCTTTCTGCCTGACAGCCACAGGCAAATCTAAACGATATTCTCATACACAAGCTTGTAATCTACTCAAAACGATGCTGTATAATGGCTATGCATTTGGTGGTATAGCATAAATATTTGGGACATTGTATTTGATACTTTTCTTTAACAGTAGGTAACACGTCTCCCCTGCTTGTGCTTCTCTGTTCCAGCAGTGTTCAAAACTTATTTTCCCCCCATTTTACAAGTTCATGTAAAGTTTCTCTTTTAAAAAAGCCAAGGAACTTCCTCCTTTCTCTTTTTTTCTTTTTTTTTTAACTGGGTCTTCCCTCCTGAAGTGTTTTCCCACGTGCTGTAAAAGAAATACTATGTGTGAAAAATAAACCAAACTTGTGTTCATCCTTTCCAGTGTCGTCTGTGTCAATTATTTTACTATGGGGATGGCAGTGGGTGCTCCGCTTTTGGTATAAATTTCAACATCTCTAGAAATGAAAACTGAAAAAAACGAGGCCAATGCGAAAAGTTCCCTAACATGCATCTCCTCTCTCTATTGTCTCTGTAACAGCCTCAAGTAACAGTGGTGAGAGCATGCTTTGTTGAAGATGGATAGCACTACCTAGATACACAGGGGACCGACTGCACTGTGGAGAAGAAAGCCAAATCCTAATGTGAGCCAAATATTAACTTTCGTTTTAGCAGTTTTCAGGCTTTAGATTATCCCAGCTGTCGTAGGTTGAGAGGCGGTGTACACCCTGCGCAGATTATTAGTCCATCACAGGGCCAACACAGAGAGTCAGCCAACCATTCACACTGACATTCACACCTATAGGCAATTTTGAATCAGCCATTAACCAAACATGCATGTCTTTGGACTGTGGGAGGAAGCCGGGGGGAACCCACGCAGGCACAGGTAGAACAAACACAAAAGCCCCAGTCAGCCAGTAGATTCATACCCAGGACCTTCTTGCTGTGAGGTGCAAGTTTAACCACCAAAGAAACTGATTCCATTGTTTACAATAATCTCATTACTGTTTGCAGAACCTGTAACGCATGCGTACACATCACAGGTGAGCAGAGAGGAGTGCAGTTAAATGGTCTCGTCATGTAACTTTACACCATCTACTTATCTCCACTTTCTTATGATCGCTGTAAAACAACGGCTCGCAGTGTGTCTTACAGACAATCACTGTGGGCCAATCATGGCAACTATAGTAGGTATATCTATTCAACCAGTCTGATCAACCAATCACGTGGCACAAACTAAATGCATCTAGGCATGTAATCATGGGCAAGACCGCCTGCTGAAGTCCAAACCGACCATCAGAATGGAGGAAAAGGTGATTTAAGTGTCTGTGAATGAGCCAAGGTTGTTGGTGCCAGATGAGATGGGCTGAGTGTTTCAGAAACTGCTGATCTACTGGGATTTTTACAACCATCCATCTCTGGGGTTTACAGAGAATGGTCAGAAAAAGAAAAAGTATTTAGTGAGCAGGAGTTCTCTGGGTGAAAATTTGCCAGTAGATAATGGCAGGACTGCTTCAAGCCGATAGGAAGGTAACAATAACTAAAATAACTACTTGCTATAACAATGACATGTAGAAGAGCATCTATGAATCCTTAACATGTCTAACCTGGAAGCAAATGGGCTACAGCAGCAGAAGACCACACCAGGTGCCACTTCTTTCAGCTAAGAACAGGTAACTGCGGCTATGATTCACACAAGCTCACCAATATCGGACAACAGAAGGCTGGAAAAACAAAGTCTTGATTTCTGCTGGAACAGTAAGATGGTAAGGTCAGCACTTGGCATAAACAACACAAAAGTGTAACCTTGTACCAGCAGATCGGGTTGGGGATGCTGGTGGAATAGTGTGTGAGAGAGATTTTTTGGCACACTTTGAGCCCTTTAGCTCCAAGTCAGCATTGTCTAAACACCACAGCTTACCCGAGTATTGCTGCTGGTCATGTCCATCCCTTCATGACCACAGTGCTAGTACAATAGTACACCATGTAGCAAATCCTTTTACACTGGTTTCTGTGGAAGCCATTGCAGTCAAATGGCCTCGACAGCCACCAGAACTCAATCTAATAGAGCAGTTTTTGGATTTAGTGGAATGAGAGATTTGCACCGTGGATGTGCAGCTGAGAAATCTGCAACAGCTGTGTGATGCTGTCATGTCAATATAGACCAAAATCTCAGAGGAATGTTTCCAGGAATGTGTTGAATCTGTGCCACAAAGAAAAAAAAGAGTTCTGACTCTAAAGGCAGGTTGTAACCCTAATCATTGCTGCCGGTGGTGTGGGGTAATTTCTTTCTAGGAACTCAAGTGAGACAATAACCCTAAATTATTGGACTGAACTCTATCATATTGCACAAAAACAGTATCAGACACAGGGCCATCACATGCTTTATCAAACTGACACTCTGTCCCGCTTTCTCAGACACTTTCATTCAAAACGTATTCAGCACGTTTAAATTTTCATGTTCCCATCATTAAGCTACCAGTCGGCTGTCTGTATTAGCCACTGGTTACAAAGACTATTTTCTTCACACACATAAAACTGTCCATAAAACTGTCTGTCCTTGCTTAACATTTCAGTTTAGCACAACTGTTCATTGCCTAACAACATAACAGAGGAGGAGGTTATAAACTGTCACCATCCAGGTAACAAACAAATGCTGCAAACACATGCTGCTAAATCCAGCCAAGCACGGTTCAATGCACAATTTAACCACATCAAAATTTCACACACTGGTACACTGGCTCTTCAGTCAACAGCAAGGCACAGAAGTGGAAAGAGGTTCATATGTGAGGTGGGTGGAGCGATTTAAATATCAGTACCAATGCTGGTATTGGTAGGATTGATAGTAGCGCATTATGATTGATGATGGTTGGTTTCTATCATCTAAGTTCAGTATGTAGCACATTATACTGTTTTAAACAAACAATTGTTTTTGGAAATAAAAATTATACCTCAAACATGAACTGTGAAGTTTTTAACCCAAAGTCCTTTGGGGCATATTTAAATTCCAGGTCTTTTCTCCAAAAGCTGAAAGGTGGGCTTTGTTGTATTAACTAATTATTCTGGAAAATAAAAATCACAGTGATGTAGTGGTCATTAAAATGTGTTCAGAATATGCAAATTAATGATGATTAATTTCATAAACCATAAAACACTGCCCTCCGTGCACAAATTGCCTTATATAGTAATAGCAATAGTGGTCCTGTAGCTTCTTAGTATCAGAACGATACCAAAATTTGCACTATGTACAACTCTGGTGCTCTGGTGTCTTGCTCACCAGTTTTAAAGACGTGCCTTCTTTATCTTTCTTTCTCTTTCATGGTGCTCAAGTTTTTAAAACTCATATTCTAGACTTTGCATTTATTTTCCACAGAGTCAGCTGGTATTTTTGTCCGCAAATCTCACAGCAGCACTGTGAGAATGAATCCTTGCCATAATGATTCAAGGCCAGAGAAAAAGCCCCTCTGAGGTTACTTCCTGTTAAAAGGGACTTTTTCCTTCCTACTCTCGCCAGTCATGTGATTGTTCTCTGAATTATTGTAGTGTCTTTGCCTTACAATATAATATGTTTTTGTGATTAAGATCGTGTGTGTGTGTGTGTGTGTGTGTGTGTGTGTGTGTGTGTGAGAGAGAGAGAGAGAGGGAGAGAGAGAGAGAGAAAGTGCTACCGCTGCTACGGTATAATATGGCAGTAAGGCCCCCCCAAAAAATATCTACCCCAAGGCTCTTCACACAGTCGTTCCGCTTGTGGATAACATGCTATAATTCAACGTGCAAAAGTCAAAAGGATGAATGGCTTCTGAACAGTAATGCTGTTCAAGTACTATTAGTATTCAAGGGCTCAGGCTTACTTTGGCAGTTGTATAATTACAGCCTCACCTGATTGGTTAATTAAGCTTTTTTTTTTTTTAACAAGGTAGCCGTTGCTTTTTCCAGTTTTTTTTTTTTTTTACAGCCATGTCCTTAGTGAGAATTTGGGACGTGATAACAACAGCAGTTAAACAGACTTTTAAATGAAAATGTCAAAAAAGGCCTCCACCCACTGTGACTTGAAATTATTATGAGATTATCTTCATAGGTGTGATGAGTCGTGTGTATTTAATCTTTTGAGATCAGAACAGAACTGAAGGGTGGCTGTAAGATAAAAACACCATAACACACACACACACACACACACACACACACACAAATCATCCTCCATGTTGCAGCCTGTGCAGCAGTTTCTTGCCCACCATGGGATCCGGTGCCAGGTGCACAGAGCCAGGTCCATACCAGACAGCAGAGGCAGCGAGGCCCGAGGATGTGCCAGCAGAGCACGGCTCTCCATCCATGCACCTCCAGTCCAAATGTATTCTCTCTGTTAGTTTAATAGTCTCTCGGAGCTGCTACAACAAGCTTACTGCTGGCTTGTTGTTAGCATTGGCTAAGTGTAGTGTCTAGCTATTGGTCCATTAAAAAAAAGAAAAAGAAAAATCGTCATGAAATGAAATCAGAAAATACAAAATGTTCTATTTTCAAACAGGTCTAAGCAGAAGTCTTTACATCACTCTGGTGTTCACACACATTATACAATACTAGTAAAGAAGTGAAGGATGATTGGACCAAATCTTGCCAGTAATGCTTCGTGGTTGTTGACTTGGAACATCATCATGTGTCCTGGCCAATAACAAATCAGTATAAAAAATGAAACTGAAGTGCATAGACAAAATAGTGCTGTCCTCCTTTCTGCCCCCATGCATACAGAATTCAATAATGGAGATTTTATATATATTTTAAACTTTGAGGAATCTCCTCTGCCTAAATGGAGCAGCTGCCACAGATGCAGGAAACATGCAAATATATATTTTTTTTCCCTAAAACTGCATCGGAACCAAATGACTGGCATCAATCAACCCTATAAGAAAACACTATAAAACCAGCAGGGGCTTCAAATTTAGCTTGTAATTATCTTCAGGTTCATGAATGTAGCACCAAATGACACCAGCAGTCACCTCAAATCACTTTATATTGTAAGGTAAAGACCTACAAATAATACAGAGAATACCCCAACACTCACATGACCTCTATGAGCAAGCACTTGGTGACAGGGGGAAGGAAAAACACTCTTATAACAGGAAGGAACCTCAGGCAAAACTGGGCTCAAGGAGGGGCAATCGCCTAGCGTGACCAGCTGTGTGTGGGAGGGAGACGGGACAAAGGACACACTGTGGAAGAGTATGTCCACTCTCTTCTACAACAATCCCACCCTTTAATGTAAAATGATTCAAATGTAAAATCACTATAGTTGCAACCATGGTGGCAGACATTTAGTCTTGATGTTTGGATGCTGAGAGAAAAATCTGATTCACGGGGGTGAATTCATTCCCTCAGCCTCAGTTTTGTCTGATTTGACGACAAACCTCTCTCTTCATCCCTTCATTCATTTTCTGCGCTTCTGAAAAACGTTTTGCGCTTGCACACTAAACATGACGTTTGGCTCATGACAGTACAAAGACAAATTGATGCCACAATGTTTTGCATAACACGGACAATACACAAGAAAAAATCATTAAAAACCGGGCACCCGCTGACCCCATTTGATGTGTTGGAGGTTCTTTGGATTCCAAATAATTTGCACGCATCAAATAAAGCAGATACCCAGTCTCATTTGCACACATTTCCATATGTGTAGACGTTTAAAAAGATCCCAGTACTTTGGGCCTAAATTTGAAGTACAAAACCAAACAAATGCCTTCCAAAGCTGTGTTTAATTGGCAGTCCGCATTCTCATTTATCTCTATTCAGTCTGGCAGTGTCAGCTGAGCGATGCGACTAAAGCCCAGAGCAGGTGAGAAATCCATTTTCCCTGTACACTTTCCCTTCTGCTCTAGCTTGCTGCCACACCGTACAAAAGCCATAACTTTGTGGCAAATCAGTGCTGCGATCGCAGGTACTGAAGGGTTAAAACCTGCATTTCAATCCTGCACAAACTGAAATTAAACTGAATTAAATGCATCACTTACATAAGTATGCCAACAACCCTCCACTCCAGACAGGAGATAAATGCTTCACTTGTTTTGTTTTTCTTTCCTCAGGTTCTCTTCTCACGCAGTTAAAGCTTTGTCTTGGCAGAACAGTCACCACGACACCCATAATCACTGAAGAACTCCCTCTTGGGCATTATTGCAATAATAACCCATCCCACAGTTTATTGTACTGCAGCTCACCTTTGTCTCATCACACTACAAGCTCGCTCTGCACAAAAAAAGAAAGAAAAAAACCCCACACAACTGTAAGACGGCATTATTTACTGAGAGCGCAGTCACAAAGGAGCTGTGAATCAGAGCTCGCTCATGCTGTGGGTTTGGATCCCAAGACGCTTTCTCACATGTCTGATGTCAAGATGCAGACTGGAGAAACACCGTGTTCCCTTAGAACAGAGTGTGTGCGCCCTCATTCAGATCCCTCATTTTTTTTCATCTAAATATTTCTAAGACGCTTTCTGGCACCACGCTGAGAGCACGCTTTTCTGGCTGTTAGGGTTTAAACAAATATTCAACAAATGGTTCATTTTAAATGTCCGAGCCAGACTTGCCGAGAGCCTGACTTGGGTTTGCGGTAAAAAAAAACAAACCAGCCAACACACACACACACACACACACACACACACACACTCCAAGAAAATTCACAGTCACAGATTACGTCTTTGTTTGCCTTTAGAGAACTTTATTTACATGTCCATATATAGCAAGGTTCAAGTTCATGATGCAGCTGTGAAACTACCTGTCTGTCTGTCTTTATGTGCCCTAACAAATACATTTAAAATAAAAAATAAAAAATAAAAAAACACACTTAATGCTGAGTGTTTGAGTGTCGATGATGCCGAGGCCATGTCCCGATACTGGAGAGTACTTGTTTGAGTTTTGTCTTCCGTCTGATTTTGGTTTCTATCAAACATCTTCAGAACACGTTTGTCTTTGTTCTTTTGGAAAGAAACAGGAGGAAAAAAAACAGTAAAACAACAAAGACAATGTGAGTCTCAGGACACCTCAGAGGACCGAGCCTTGTTCTTGTCATGTATGCACTAGAGATGATACAATCGTGTTGCTGCTTAAACTTAACCAGGAGGAAAAGAAAATAGCTGGAACCTCACGCCACATCGTCTCGCCATCTGCCATGCATCTGCTGCCCCGAGGAGTGGCTTCGTGCGGTGGACAGAGCTGGACCGGACCGGGCCGAACGAGGCCAAGCTGACTCAGGCTTGGACTTTGTACACAGCACAGAATATGGACTGTATTTTTCCATTAAGGGTTTTCTGAACCCTCCCCCACGTGTTCTCAGTCCCACACCTTTGTCTTTTGTTCCTCCACTCAATGCCATCCGACTGCTTGCGTAAAATTCAAAGGCTAAAAAAATATTTTTTTCCTAATTTCTTGTTCACTACAGAGGTTTCATTTTGTTTGTTTTTTAAAAAAGGGACAAAAAAGGAAACAAAAACAAAAAAGTTCTTTGGAGGAATCCCACAGTTGCGCAGCTATAGACTAACCAGCATTCTCAGAGCATTAAAATCAGTTTTTTTCTTTTTTCCAGAGATGTGACTTTGTGTCTTTTTGCTTCGCTTTCTTTTCTTTCACAAACATAACCAAAACAACAAAAGTACAAGTTGAGTGTCTCTTGCTTTCCATGCCACCAACGCTCTGTACAGTCAATGCTGCAGGAGGGAGCCTTGGCCCCGCCCCCTGATTATTAGTTTGCTTTTTTGGAGCCAATCAGAGTTCAGTACATAACTTCGTAGACTGTGGCTTTCTTGTCCCCGGAGCCAGTGACGATGAACTGGTCGTCGGGGGAAATGTCGCAGCTGAGAACCGACGACGACTCCTTAGACTAAGCAAAAAGACAGAGAGGACATCATCAGCGAATCAAAATGCAGAAATTCACAGCTGTTATTTAGGGTACTTTTGTGTCCCCAAATAACCCTCTGATATTTGAAGAAGATGAGCAGGGAAATGAAAAAGCTTGTATTATTTTTAAAGCTTTGACAGCTCAATTGTTTCCAGACCAAAGATCAAAATTTCTCATCAGATCACGCGGCGTGTCTTGCATTAAACTCTGGGGTTTTACCTGGAATATGCTGGATCCATAAGGTGTCCTCCATGCATTCAGGAGGTTATCTTTGCCTGTGCTCACGAACCATTTACCTACAGGAAAAAACACACATGGCCATCAGCAGATAAAGCCTCAGGGGAGGAGAGATATGGAGAAGCCTGAGAGGCTGCAAAGCAAAAGCAGGGAGAAGAGGCGAAAGGGAAAGCACTGCTTCTGTGTTCTAATGAGAGAAGCAAAAGATTTGTTCTGCTTCCCTCTGATTAGATACCCTCAGGTAGTGTGATGTAACCAAACCATCAATCTAATCGGTGTGTACGTGTCGTCTGTGTGTGTGTGCGTACCACAGTAGGCAAACTTGAGGGAGAGAACGCAGCTTTCGTGAAGGTGCAGCTGGTACTTGTCAGGTTTGGAGACATGCAGAACTTCCACATTACTGCTCTCCATTCCCACAGCCAGCCACTCGCCTGTCGGACAGTAGCCCAGAGAGAAGATCTGGAGACAGAGGAAATGCGATGATGACAGATGTAAAGTCTTATTGGTCACCAGCAGCCTCTTTAAATCTGGAACTGGAAATGAGGTTTATGTGTATTAGACTTGTGTGCGCACCTGCGAGGTGAAGTCATGCTGCTGAAGCTGGCGTCCCTCTCGGAGGTCCCAGCAGCGGACTGTGTTGTCCAGCCCTCCCGTCCACAGCTTGGTGCCGTCGTTGGAGATATCGATGCAGCTCGCTCCGTCCGTGTGGCCCTGGAACTGCCTGCAGGATAGACACAAGGTAGTCAACACAGCTAGACAACTACAACCAGAGAGATATTCCTTAAGGTACACAGCACTGACTGCATTTCATTTAAGTACATTTAATATTTAATCTTTACAATTTGTTGAAGTGAGCAATTTTTGTCTGCATTATACAGAATTTCACACCACAAATAGACATGAGAGAATTCAAGGCTACAGAGATTTTATTAATGTTTATTTAGCAAAATTAAGTTACATTTAGCATCAAAAGCACAAACTTATCTAAAACTTCCATAAGTGCAGGCAAGTGTCTGCACAGGTAACACAGTAAAAAAAAAACACTAATAAGAAGTGTTAATCATAAAAAAATGAGGGACCTACGCTGTATGTAAATTGCAGCTTAGAGTATAAATGTAGCACTATTTAGGTACTGAGGGAAGAGAACTGCAAAGCCCCAAACTTAGAATTAAACATAACATCTGAAGATTTTATTTAAATAAAAACTGTCAAAAGCAGAATGTGGCATACGTGAATGTGGAAAACCACCAGTAAAACCCATTTAAAGACAGATAGGAAGAAAGACTGTACGTCGTCATTCTGGCTAGAAGATAAATGCACAGCCTGTGCTCAAAACTTACAAAAAACTCGTTGCTTTGGTGCCCCAAGTGCAGTTTTTCCTGGCGCTATGTCTATTTCATGACTGACAGCGCAGATTGTAAAATTACACCAATTCCTTATACTATTCTCCCTCTCTTCTCAACATCCCACTCCATACCTTTTCCATCAGTCTCTCCTCTCCCAACCTGAAAATAATCTGGCTATTTCCCACTCCCATCTGCTCTCCTCATCTGACTGCAGGAAACCGGCGAGGACGATGAATCAGCCACTTCCTTCTCCCCTTACCTAACCAGCGTCTGGTTGTGAAGGTCCCAGACGACGATGTTGCCGTCGCTGCAGCAGGAAAAGCAGACCTTGTTGTCGGGCGAGATGGCCAGGGCGTAGCAGGCGGGAGCGGACGACGTCAGCTCCGCCTTGATGCGAGGAGTAGGAGTGGCCAGATCCCAGATTGACAGCGTGCTGGCCTCTCCTCCGACAATCAAGGTTCGACCGTCA
Organism: Oreochromis niloticus; assembly: GCF_001858045.2. NCBI lineage: Eukaryota > Metazoa > Chordata > Actinopteri > Cichliformes > Cichlidae > Oreochromis > Oreochromis niloticus. The sequence goes on from NC_031986.2 coordinate 42,300,611, forward strand.
GAGAGCAGCTTGCAGGATCGGATGTAGTTATCCCTGTTCTGATTGAGCATCATAAAACGATAAATGCATCACTATAAAATTATACAGACATATATATTCTGGGTAGTTCAACAATGTGATATAAATTAAAACATGTGGTTACAGAAAAGTATAAAGATGCTGGAGGATTTATCTTGAAAAGGTGATTCATCATTCAAAGTGTGAAAAGCAAGCACATCAATTTCAGCAGTAAAATAACATTACTAGACACGAGATGGGCAGCAGGCTTTAAAACCGATCTGCAAAGCATCCATCTATCTGTCCTCCTTCATTTCTCACCAGACAGTCCAGCTGGGCCATGGGGCTCTTGCTTCCTGGTTGGCTGATGTCCCACACCTTGACGCAGCCCTTCCCTCCAGTGTACACGTGACGCGTCGAGGTGCTGATGGTGACGGCGCACACCACCTCCCCGTGGCTCAGGGTGTGGATCTGACGGGCGTGACGAGGAATGCCCGGTCCGAGCAGGGCGTCAGGGGGAAAGGGCACGGGCTGCATCTGACCGTCAGCGCTCACGTGGAAGGAGTAGGCGCTGAGGACACAGGAAGAGATGGAGAACAGATTCAGTGCTGCAGTAACCACACATCAGGACAAGTTATTGCGACGGGCACCGTTCCATGTATGTAGTTTAAAGAAGCACATATGAAGCTCTTGTACTTTGGTCATAGAGTAATATCTCTGTGTTTAAATTAAAAAATCACAGAACACTGACTATTCATCCTCTAAAGTAAGAAATATTAGACACAAGAAAGTGAAATGAGGCACACTGCTAACACTTTTAAAGACATTTTTCAAACTCACTTACAAGCTCTTAATGCATGAACACCACTTTTCTAATTTAAAAAAAATGCCTTGGTGCTTTATGTTTTGGCCTAATGAAGGTTTAAAATCTCAAAAGGCTTCAAAATCTCTTATTTTTCATCTTTTGTTTTCTTAAAGCTTTGTAACTGAACTCTGAGGACAAACTGAGCTTCTGAGTGCCGTTAATAGTGAACAGGAGAAGATCTGCATGATAGCAACCAAGGAAGAGGAAACTCACGGTTTCCCAGAGGCAGCAGACTGCAAGCTGGCAGGCAGCCCAGGGACCCTCATGTGTGGGTGTGGAGACTCATAGCCCACCTGGAAGAGTCAGAGATAAGTCAACATAGGGAAGAAAATAATACTGAAAACTATGAAATAAAATAGATAGTTCATAGTAGAAGAGAGAAGAGATCACAGTTAATTTGTTAAAATTGGTCATACAGAGGCAGCGTAAATCTGAAAGATCGAAATAAAACGAGATGACATAAAAGACTTCTGAAGAGCAGAGCCCGTAGATTTTTAAAATGACAATGCAGCTGCTCTCGTCTTTTCCATATATATCCCTCTTTCTGCCCTCTGACTGGTTTATATGCTGAGGTATGACATATGACAGTGACACTGCAAAGACAAATTATGTGCAGAGCGTCGAGCTCACCACGGGGGACCGTCCATAGCCTGCGGCAGCTGCTGCCGCCGCTGCTGCAGCTCCATTCATTTGGGGGGAGACCAAGTGGAGACCAGCACCATAGCCCGCAGCCCCGGGCAGGTCCCCATTCACCCCTGGAGGGGGTAGGCCAAAAGCCCCCGGTGGGTACGCTCCCTGCACCGCCAGGGGGTTTCTCAGACCAAGAGCTGAACGTAAAAGAAAGGGCAGAAAAGAAAAGATAGACCATTTGTTTTGGATTAGCCAGGTGGCAAAATTACTGAATGAGACCTGAGCTTCATATGTAATTTTTTATTTATTTTTTTTTTACATAGGTTGGAATAACATACATAACATTTTATTAAGGTGACTCCCTCTGCAGAGTCTTTTAAAGCAAGAGACAGATGTGACTGACAGGCTGTGAATAAGCTGCAACAAAAGGCTGGATGATATCAGCACTAGACCACTACTGACCCCTGCTGGCCAGCTTACCATCCTGCAGGGAGACGGCATGTACATCTCCGTGCCTTCAAATTAGCATCCTCTACATCCCTCCATCTGCACGTGTAGGTGCACCTACGACGGCGCACGCATGCATAGATAATAGTGTAGATGTGTGTGCGGAGAGAAAACGGAGCAGAGGCTAACAGGTGACATGAGAAAAGAGAAAAGAGATGATACACTGGAATAGATGGAGGCTCATTATGAAGCAGCTCACAGTCACAGTCCATCACCTCCCCTAATCTTTCCATTTAAAAAGTGAGGCGCACAGAATATTTTTGCCCACAGCTGCTTATTAAGTCCAGATGGTGGTCGGTGGTGGGGAGCTGGCTGACACCCATACCAACTACTGCAGCCCGATGTTGCTAGAAACATTTCGTGTAACAAAGCCAATGTAACAGAGCTAAACGCTTGGCTCTGCAGATTCATATGTTTAATGGATCCTCCGAGCAGCATGTATGCGCACTCCAAGAGGATTAGGAAATAGTACAACAAGAACTGCTCGTCCGTGGTGTCCTCGGCTGTCCGCCTCACACTTTATCTACAGTCTCCCTGAAGTCCAGTGGAGGATTTTAGCAATAAAGCACAGACTATACGCCCTTTAGGGGAATTAAAGAAAGCTAAGGACGTTCTCACCGAGGGGGTCGACGCCAGGCTTGCCGGGGACAGGTCTGAACTGCGGGGGTCCGCTTGGTCCTGGGGTATTGGACTCCTGAGACATCGGGGTCCCTGGCTTCATACCTGGAGTGCTGGATTTCTCTCTCTGGGGGAGAGTGGAACAGAAAAAAGAATGTTTTAAATCTGGGAGGACTTAGTAATAAAGGACAGAAGGGAAGCGAGAGGGAGGAAGAAGAATGGGAAATAAAACACAAGATGACATTAAGAAAGACCAAGAGTGGATGGGACCATTGTGGGATGTCACAGTGTGTTTGGGAGCATCCAACAAAATAACGTAGAGACAAACTATCAATCATGAAGAGAAAAGCTAAATAAAATGCACCCTACATTAAATTAATATCCTAATGGGGTTTCTTGCTTCACCTTGTCTCCATTTGAGATAAAACATTGTGTCTGTCTACCTGTGGGGGCTCTTTGCCACGGGATGGGGAGGTGGCACTGCTGGATGAGGCCAGGGAGGTGGGGCTGGCCTGCGGGGGACCTTCCTTACGGGACGGTGGGATTTTGTCCAAACCATTTTCCCGGGAAGAGTAGGACTGCACACTGCGGGGTGACGATGGATCCTGAGTTTAAAAACACAGAAGTTAGAAATCTTTTCTTTCCCAAGTTCAGAGGCTCACATTTCTCTGTTTTCCAAAAAAGCCAGGAAACAAGACAATGAAACCAATTTCTCTTGCTGTAATTCTTCTGCCAGTTCATAAGGTGAAAAATGTTTGGCTGACATGCTTTCCAGTGTAAATGACGTCCTCATCCTTTGCCCCATTAAGTAGGTAAAGTCAAATCGGTAAAGACGCGTCTTTTGCATTAAATTGTGGATTTGGATTCACACCTTGCGAAACAAAGAATTTATTTTGGGCTTTTGCAGATAAAAGACAACCTGCAAGGTGAAAAATCGCTGTGATATCTTTGGCCATTGCTTCAATGGTGGTCCTACATAATGGACATACAACTGTTTTGAAATCAAGATCGACTTTGCTGCTACTAACTTTGTATGTCATCGCTGAAATCAATAAAACAAAGTTGGACTAATTATTTCTGAGAGGAGGCTTTGAAAAAAAAAAAAAAGGTGGTCCTACACTGAACAGTCGGAGCTGGCCATTGCAATGGCCTCGTAACCCAATTAAGCCTGGGAAAATCCTCACTGCTAGATATTTGAAGTGACTGTCTCATAAAACAACTGTGGCAGCAGAAGTCTTGTCTGTAAGATGTGTAAGATATATGACCTAACATGATAGATGCACAGATTTTATCTGTGTTATTTTTAGTGGAAACCAATTGCTTACATAAACTTAGGAGATCTACTTCTGCAGCTATTGTTATAATGTATTTTAAACTAACACAGCTCAACACAACATTTTTAAAAGCAGATATAAGCTCATCGCCTTGCTTTGATGCTTATTCTTTTATTTGCATAATTTTAAGATAAAGAATAAATGTGTTGACTGTTTTTTGTTAATCTTTGCTGTAAATAAATTATTTTATTCCACTTTTTCATAACTTGAAAAAAAAAACTCTAACCAAGAGGCTTTTTAAAATGAGGACAGCTTGAACTACAGTGGCGTTTGTGTACCTATGTATTTTATAGCTCTGTGCTGCTAAATGAGGACAGGTGGAGGTGAAGGACGGTGGAGAGTGATTAGTATAATTACTATTCATGTGTTCCTGCTGGGTATGTTTACATGATGTATGCAGATGAAAGCGGTCAAGTGAGGCAAACAGAGGCCAGCGGCCGCCTACTAACCTCATCTACTACCAAATTATCATCACTCTTATCCGCATCGCTGCCCTGAAAGAGAAAGAAGGTGAGATGAGACACTCCCGCTCTGCGGTCTGATGTATGCAGATTACATGTAGAAATATACAACACACAAAGTCACACGCAAACAAGTTTCTCTGTGTGTAGTTTATTGCATTTGGAAAATTTTTGATTAATACCCAGTGAAGGTGCTGAGTTCAGTAAACGTGGACAATAAACGATAGAAATGTAATTAATTTGAGATTCTTAACTCGGACATGTGAAATCCTCTCAGGAACAGGCTTGTGTTTTTATTTTAGGTCTTGAACATGTTGATAATTCTGAACTTGGGGATAAAAGGAGGCATTTATCTCTCACTAAAACAAATCCTCTCAAGGTCTGATATATCTGATCTCTCACAATTACTCCGGCAGCAAAGTAAGCACAGCAGAAAGTGAAACTATTTCAATTATTTTGGAAGAAAGAGCAGCTTTAAAAAGTCTGCTGGCATGCCGCTACGCAGACACCACCAGTCTTATCTGACGAGGCCCGGCAGAGTTGGATGGAACTTTCTTACAGTTGCTCAAACATTTAAGAGCGTTATGAAAACATCCTCACATAGTCTGTCATGAACTCCTTCTCATCAGCTTTCCTCTTCTTGCCGTTGCTGAGGTAGTCTGCTGGGCGACCCTTATCCCCATTGGACAGAGAGCTCTGCGGAGAGGAGGGAGGAGAGGGCAGAGAGGATGGAATTGAGACAGAGAGGCAGGGAGCGAGGGGGAGGTGTGTGCGGGGAGGTGCGAAGAAGAGGAGGAGATGAAGGTAAGAAGGACAGAGGAGTGGAGAAATATGCGTGAGGGCGCGAAGGAAGAGGGTGATAATGAGGTGAGAGGGACTGCATAAATCATGTCAGGCTCATAAGCTGCAGAGATGAATGTGAAAGAATATCAGGCTGCATCGATTGGCCGGCTCAGTGAGGAGAAGAAAGAATCTTTCAAGTTTTCTTGAAGGCAGCAGAAAAGAGTGCCGAGTGGTCAAAGCATGATTTGGCACTGATACCATTTTTTTTTAACCCAGCCAGATAAATATTTTATAGCGCTGGCATAAAAATTGTTATCATAGTGGTTCCTCTATAGCCAACAGTAAGTCTGTGTTAAAAGCTACGTTATTGTTGTTAAATGAGAACGAGAAGAGCTATATAAACATGTCGCCTTTGTGCTCACGCAAGAAGGAAATATTTACTTATGTCGTCATACAGGAAAATGTGTCTGCAGGCAAATAATTGAACACATAATGTGCAACAGTAATAGAAATTGTACACAGGTTAAATAAAGAAAAAACATCCATTATAACATCAACAAATAATATATAAGTGACTGCGTAGTAAATGGTACTCACTGGTCCTGCTTCACGATCTGTTCATTCCATGCAGAAGCACATCCAGTCAGAGGACAGCAGGACGGACAGACACACACATAAAGATACACAAACGTCAGACTACATGCCATCACTATACATCACGCTGCAGCTGATGACTCAGTGGGAAAATATCCCAGGGGTGTTGCGATCAGCAGCGCTCCGGTGCCCTGCCAAAATTCCAAAGCAAACGGCAATCATTGGAGTTCATAGAGCGCATTCTGATGTTTGCTCTGCTGCTAACCCAGCGAGATGTTTTCATCTACGAAAAATGTAACCCAGCTCGTCTCTCGGTCACGAACTCATCTGGACTTTCACGTGTTTTTCTTTGAACAAATTGAAACAAGAAGTGCGCTGCTGCTGTACCTCGGTGATGCTCGGCAGCGGCGGCGGCGGCAGCGGCTGCCTCGAGGTGAGCTCTCTCATCCTTGGCAGCGAGCTGGGCACCCAAAGCGCCAGACAAGGCCAGGAGGCCGGACCCGCTGCTGAGGGCCAGGCTGGGGTGGGGCAGTCCTGATGGGTGTGGGCCCACTGGCAAACCCTGGGCGTGCTGGGAAAGGTGCTGAGCTTGAAGCTGCTGCTATAACGAGAAATACAAAGAAACAGAAAAAGAGGAGACAGAAATATCTGGGTGACTTACAAGCACAAGCTTACTTCACAGGAATTGATCGAGAGGAAGAGAGAAGGAAAGAAGGAAGGGAACTAATTGCTGCGATGTGCACGAGAGGAGGCATGTTAAGGTCAAGGGAGTGGCTCTTTAATATGGGAGGCTTTGCAGTCAAATTGAAAGGGATGGGAACTAAATTTTAAAGCAAGGCCAAATTTTCCATGAATTTAATTTGCATCTGAATTCCAAACAAACTGACTGGGACATAATTTAAATTTCTGACTTTTGGGCCTTTTTTAGGTGGTTGTCAGACACCATAAAAAGTCAAAAATAGTCTTTTTTTACAAAACAAAAATAAAAAATCAACATATTTTAGAGCTGGCCAATGAATATTCTTACTAAAAGGAAAAGAACAGAAAGAAAAATAAAAATGTGGGAGTATAAGGTACACACGCTATGAGGCAGAGGGGGGAGCCCACGTACCCCTATCGAAGCATTTAGCTCCCCCATGGTCACCTGTTTGGCGCGTTCCATGGCCTGGACCACCTGTTGTTGGTGCTGTGGAACAAACCAAGATGTCAGTAAGGGCAGGTAGATGGATAATTAGTCTGTTTTCCCCCAACAACTCATAACAAGTATAATTTATAGCATTTGTCGTTTGACTTTTAGTGGCTGAAGAAAACGAATGTGCTCTGAAGTTTTGTCCATCTGCAGCTCTGTGTGTGACAGTGATAAATGTGTATGTATGTGCACACCTCCTGTGTGCGTCGATCTCACGCAGGAGAAAAAAGAAAGAGGACTGAATGTGACACATCGTGTGTGTGTGTATGTGTGTGTCCCACCTCCTGTGACAGGAAGGGGATGAGCTGAGCACAGATCACGTTCAACCGCTTGGCAATCTCCGTCTAAAAGAGAAAAAAAGGTACTGTCACTTTGATGAATAAACACACACACAAACACTCGCACAGCCAAGATTCAGCATGAACACAAAGAACACGCACACCCTCATGAAGGTTACACACGCAGGCGCACGCACACAGTGTGGCTGTGGCCTGTTTCTCCCAGGGCCAGTGTGGTAAATATTTCAGCTGCTTACATCTGGTCCATGCAAATGGAAACTCTGCCAGAGAGTTTGGCTAAAATATTCATGGACAGCATCTGCTGTGGCCACAGCCAGCCCACACATCGTGTGCGTGTGTGTGTCTCTGTGCATGCATACCCAATTCACCATCTTGTGTGTGTGCATGTGTTTCTGGTGTGTCCTTGCATGTCTGTTTGTCTGTGTGTGTGTTTGCATTTTGCATGCTTGAGTGTGTGTGTGTGTGTTTCCTGCTGGGGGTCAGTGATTCTTGCTGTGGGTGTGTGTCTGTCTCGATCTGCTCTACTACACAGCCAACAGCAAACTCTTCCTCCACCCCCCACCCCCTCACCACCACCACCACCAACCCCACCCCACTCCACCGCACCCCACCGCCATTTCTCTTTCCCTTTTTCCTTCCATCCCACTCCATTTATCCCTCTTTCCATCCATCTATCCCTCGTTTCATTCCTCCCTCCCTTGTATTAGCACAGTAATCAGTGTTACAAGCCCCACCATGTAATGTCTAACGCACACACGCGTGTGCACGCACGCACGCACGCAAAATCATGTTTAGCGGCAGGCCCAACAAGGCCGTTAGGGCCAGTAATGATATGCATGCAGAGATCATGACAACATCATTATGGCCACAGGCTGTTTATCTTGTTGACAGCTAGACCCTGTTCTGTGTGGATGTGCTCGCATGTGTGAGAATCCATGTGAGTGTGTTTGTGTGCATAGCCACACTCACCCCACCCCATTCTCTCTCTTAAGTGATTTATTGATGCTGGACTGAACTTCCACCCTTCCTTTTTCTTGCTCTTCCTCTCTCATGCTCTTTCTCTCATTCCTCTTGCTTGCCCACATCTCTCCCTCCCTCTACTCTCCATTTGTCAGCCAGCCAGAGTGCCCCCCTCTACTCCTGCCCTTCTCCCCTCCATCCTCTGAATCCATCACCCCCCACCCCAAGGGAGACACAATGATTTCTTGTTAGAGAGCTCCAACTACTAAATGACATCTTCAGGAGGGAGAGAGAGAGAAAGGGAGAGAAGGACAGAACACGAGCAATCGAGAGAAAGAGGATAAAGAGGGGAGGACAAAATGAGAGAGGGGAAATGAAAAGAGGAGGCAGAGGAAAGAGAGGAGGAGGAGGAAAAGGGCAGATTGGGTTGAGGAAATGACAGCCAATGAACGAAGGATGTAGGAGGGAGAAGAGAAATAGAAAGAAGAACAGAAGGAAGGCGGAGGAGGAAAATCGAGATTGGGAAGTGGTGGTGGTGTCGTGTGCATGTGTGTGTATGTGAGGTGGGGGTGGGGTGAGGTGGGAGTGGGGTGGGGGGCAGCAGCATGTCAAAAGCAAAGCGATTGAGATGGCGAAATGAACGAAGAGAAGGAAAGAGAGCAGACAGCAGGAAGGCAGTGACCTGATTTAAAGTGAAATTCAGCATGGACTGTATGTCTAGAAGGAGACAGAGGTGGAGACAGGGTGCACGGAAAATAGGGAGATAAAGAGAAAGAGAAATCAATCAAAAGGAAGAGCGACAGAGATGGTGAAGAAATGGAGATTAAGCGCGGGGAGCATTAAAAAGATACAGTAAGACATAAATTGAAGGGAAAGGATAAAAAAAAGAAGATGGGATGGAGAAGTAGGGCGACAGTGAGAGAATTGAAAGGACAGAGGGAGGGAATAACAGACGGGGATTTATGATGGGCAAGAGGGAAGGGCAGAGTATTCTCATCTGTCTGTGGTGGAGAAATGAATTCTGTTTGTGGATCCTATTAACACCTCCACAGCATAACACCGCTGTACAAGTCCATCACAGAGAGGATTGACATAGCAGCAGCAGAGACGGGAGATTTTCCTTAAAAAATAATTCTCACAGTTTTCGAGCTGATTGAGGGCAAAGGAAGGAAGAAGCGATAATACAAGAGGAAAATGCAAAGCTTCGAGATGGAGGGGGGTGGTGGGGGGTGGAGAAAGAGAGAATCCTGACTCACCTGTTTGTGCATTTCAATGTTAAGGCCGTAGGACATTTCGTAATACTGAAACAAAGGAGAATATCAGTTAATAGACATGAATGTACATAGAGAATAAGAGACTGTGGAACACAAGGTTAACCCAGGATGTTTTCTTTATATGTACAATGAAATCATTTCCCATGGATATACTGTAGGAAATAAGTCATCTGCTGAAAGATAAAACACAGACATTAACATAAAATAAACCCAGTTTATATTTTCCGGCAACTCTCATTAAAAGCTTTAAACCAATCAGGCTGTGATAAAACAGCCCAACAAATGCACTGCTGCAAACTAGGCTGCAAAGTCCAAAGTATTGTAAGTCTTGGCATTTTTGCAGGATCAATAGACAATAAACTTTAAGCCTAATTCAATAACACATAAAAAGTATATTTCTGTCTCACCTGAAAAACACAAATATTCTCTAGAAGTGTGTACCCAAGAAGAATACCTATTTTTATTTTCTCACACAAAAGAATTGAGACAAATCAACACTCCCAGACCACTCGCAACCTTTTCCATTGCTCCCAGTTTCCCGACGTTAGGCCAAGTGTGAGCACTCTGAAGTGCCCGCATGTCCCTAAAAGCTCATCACCACTAATTTCACCTTGAATCTGCTGAAAGTCAATGGCAATAAAACGACCCTGAGGCGTGTTTCGGAAGCCAGAAACCCAAAGCGGGGGAGGGAAATTGTCGCCGGGCAGAGGAAGGTGGCAGACGATTGCAATAATCATGTCTAATATGAGCTATTTGACCCTGGCTTTTACCCGAAAGTACAAGGAGCTGCGAGGAATGCACGAGGTGTTGAATGCCAGAGAGAGCGAGAGAGAAAGACAGGTAAGGATCTCTCTCTTTCACTCAGTCCCCCCTCTCCTCTTACAGAGATGGACCGAAAGGGAGAACATTTTAAAGTCAGATGCCTTGAAAAGTGGCAGGCTGACATTTGCTTTTCAGCGTGGCTGGTTGTGGAGAGATGAGATTGGCAGTTGGACAGCCAGAACAGGCTGGCAGGATGGGAGAGGAGATGGCAGGGGTCCTCTCTCTCCAGACATCTTTCCTGGCAGTTAGCGCACATGTGTGTGTTTGTGTGTGTGTGTCTGTGCAGGTGTATGTGTTTTTTAGCACAAGTCTCAAAGTGTGTAGGCGTGTGTATCTATGTGCTTTGTGTGCATGCTTTGCTGTGAGTGTGTGTTTTCAAGGCGCGTGTGCACGTTCCTCTGTGTGTGTGTGTGTTTGCCTGTAAGCCTCCATAAAAGACGCCTTTCCTGGCAGCTGGCAGCTCTGCTTGGCAATTGCTTTGCCAAGTTTCGTCTGTTGCTAAGCAACATCCAAACTCCCCCAAATCATCAGCCAGCAAAGAGACCTGGCCTGTGCTTGATGCCAGCTACCCCCTCCTCCCCATTGCTAAAACTTCAATCCCCCTCCCTGCTTCAAGCCCCCCGCTCTGTGCCAAGATTGCCACATAGCTCTTTTTTGGCACAGCGGGTTCTGGGCAGCCTACACTCTGTAAGCTGTGGTTGTTTATGGCTCTGATCACAGGTAAATCAAGGCTGGAGGTTTGCAGACTAAAAAAACAGCAAAAAAAAAGAAGAAGACAAAGAGTTTTGGCCTTCCCTTTATCTGGAAAAAGATCTGCTGATCATGTATCCTTCACAATCAGTCGTAGCTCTAAGTAGCACGGCAGTAGAGGGACCGCTTTTACGCTTTGTTACTCTTGTTTTCATGCCCAGATTTACAGATATTTTCTGCTATTCAAATCACAGCCATGCATCAGCTTCTATAACTTGCTCTCATTTCTGTGATGAGATGCAAATGTTTCAGACTTAGTGGAATATCTGCAGTGACTGGGCACATTACACAGCAGCACCAGAACAGACAAAGTGATCAATCAGAGCAGTGCTGGTGAGATGTCTAAGGTTCAGAGTAACGCCAGTTTTGGCGATCATTTTCAGCTCCAATCAATGAATAAAAAAGATCCCGACAGAGTTGAAATAAACCACCTTAAATTCACATTCAAGACAATTTTTAGACATTCATCACTTCTGCCAATCTGTTTCCTCCTTCGAGGAATATAAAGTATTTCTAATAAAGAGTTTTCTTATTGGAGAAAATAAACCACATTTTCTTTTTTCTCTAAACACAAACGTACCAGTACTTTCCCATCGAAAAAAAAAACTGTTAAAATTTGGATTTATTTTGTAGTTCGCTAATATGTGTTTGTGTGTGCATGTGTGGTCTTGTGTGTGGTTTTTGCTGGGTGTTGTTTGGCAGCTGTTAGCAGATGAAAGGGATTCAGGGGACTTGGCACTGCACTTGTTGTGAGTAAATGTGGAAAGATGTGTGTGTGTGTGTGTGTGTCTGTGTGTCTCACCATAACATAGTGTCTCTGGATTTCAGTCTTCTCTGTAGCCAGTTTCTCACACTCCAGTTTCAAACTGCAACACAGAGAAGAATGGAAACAATATAGGTTGGCCGTTTTGATTTGTATCACACTCCAAAATAGAAAATACACAGTGTAATTAGCAACATGACAACAAATTATTCCCTACTCAGTCTCTGCCCCCCACCCCTCCTGTTTCCATCATTCACTGGGGAGGAGGGAGCAGGGTGACCGGGGTGCTGACAGCCCATTATCACCTCAGAGCAGAGCAGAAATAGACAAAGTCACGCTCGGGGCCTGAAATTCAGCCAAGACTGCAGGTAGGAAGGCACATCCGAGGTGTCTCTCCCTCTTTCTCTTCTTCTTTTCTCCTTTTCAGTCTATCCATGTGCCATCCATTCATCCTCATTTTGTTGCTTTCCCATTTACCAGCCAGCCTGTCTGTCTTTGGATCTGACCGTCCCCTGCTTCACTTTGAACTGCAAACTTTGCCAAGTTTGACTGAAGTTGAAGTTTCTGTTTCAAGTGGGTCAAGTGTGGCAGTTTTGTTTCACTTGTCTGTGCGTATGTTCGGGACGTGACCTGTGTCTGTCTGTGAGCGTTTCGGGATGCTGGTTACTGCGAGGCCTGGCGTGGAGTCTAATGCAATCAAACACAAAAATGTATCTGAGGTGATAGCAGCCAAACACAGCTCCCATGTGTCCTATATTTCTGTCTGTCCTCTTCGTCTGCTCATCTCTCCTCACACCCAAACTGGTCCCCGATGTCTCCTAAATTTGGATGATGTCAGTTGCTAGACTTGCAAACACAGACACACACACACACACACACACACACACACACACACACACACACACACACACACCATTTCTAAATGCGCTCAGGTCCGAGCAAACAAACACCTTTCTTGTTACCTCTGCAGCACTCTCTTCATCTCCCGCACACAGAAATACACTGACCTCAACCCCCACCCCCAACACCCACACCCACCCCCCTCCCTCCAAAGAGAGCTAGTACATTTTGGGCCTGAGGCAGTTTACGCCAACTTGTTTGCGGGCAGCAGATAGATTGATTGGGGGGGTTGCGGTGAGGTGGGACATTAAAGGTGGGTGCTGCAGGAAAGAGTGTGTGGAGGTGGTGTTGGTGGTGATGGGGGGGGTGTCGTTTGGCGGAGGAAAATTAGAATATGATTAATACCGCAACATTACCCCCAGCCGCAACAGGTAATAACAGCCCCATCCGCTCCCTTTCTCCAGTGCAGCGTGCACACACACACATAATTGACTCATTTATCATTGCCAGTCAGTTGAGGAGAAGAGGGACGAGGGAGGAGATGGAGAGAAGCAGGACGCAGAGTGAGAGAGGAAGGTGGTGGTGGCGGAGGAGGAGGGAGGGCAGTGAGGATTAACCTCACCACCCCCACCCCGCCACTGCCACCCTATAGATTTTATTACACTGGAATTGCCTCTCGGCAGAAGTCACTCACAGCTGGGCTGGGAACTAATGCAACTCTCTGCAAGTATGTGTGTGTCTGTGTGTGTGTGTTTGCATGGCTTCCAGTGTGTTAATCATGACAAACTGGGGATATGCTTACAGAATAGCTGTGACCACAAACACACACAGAAACTGTCCACTGGCTCAGAGCTAAAGGGTGAATCCAGCGATTATCTATTAATCCTTAAAGTGCAATATTTGTCTATATAAGTTGAAATACAACACAATCATACCCATGAAACAACGGCCATAATGCAACAATTTCACGATTTTCAAAAAAAAATGAACACAATCACAATTTTCCAAAGTCATGAAAGAAAAACTAAAAGAGGGAATGCCACGTGAAATCATTTATGAGTGGTCTGATTTGCATTTCCCCTGCGCACCTACCCATTTCTCCTGAGTGTTTCTTCTGAAAAGTACAAAACGAAAAAAAATAAATGATGATGAAATAATGATAATAAAAAATGACTCACTTCTTAACCAATTATCGTCAACACATTGTTACGTATTGTTTTCCACTTTCTTTTGCTTCGTTTAATAAAGTTACACAAACTGATAACGTCCATCAGAACGAGTGCCTCCTTACTTATTTTAGAGAATTCACAACCGACAACTAAAAGACGATCACTAAATCAGCAAATGAGCAACAGTTAGTCATCCTATAAACCACTAAAGTGCAACCACCTCCATATCCCCGATCTACAAAATAATAAAAGAAAAACAAATATCCATGTAGCCACAAAGTCTTGCAATGCTGCTGAGCAATTTTTGGAGTGTTGTGCCAAAAACAAACGTATGCACATATACACGCCTACACCCAAACAGTGTGCAGATGGACAGCTCTTGTGCTTACAAGAAAGACCCCAAGGTCGTACTCAGAAAGCAATAACCATTCCCCAGAAAATGGACTTCAAGGATTGGAATTACTGCGCGAGTGTGTGTTGTCATGATGGGACTGTGGGAGCATAAAAGAGTTGGAGGGGGAGAAGAAAATGAGAGAGAGAGGGGAGGAGAGCGGTGAGCAGGAAGTAGACATTTCATGTCGAAATGATTGCCTGTAATAATTAGTCTTTGGCTCAGCACCATTTACTGCGAGGGAGGGAGAGAAGGTTTCCGAGGATGGAGAGAAAGGCACAGCGACACGCAGAGAAACCAAGATTGAGCGAGCGAACAAGAGAAAGAAGCAAGAAGAAAAAAGAAATGGGGTGTGTGTGTGTGTGTGTGTGTGCGCGCGCACACGTGTGTGCCTGTGTGGCATGGTGGGCTCGGTTCCTCCGATTTTTCACTGGCGGTGACAGGAGATAAGATGATCAGCCGAATGCGCTACAAATCTGCAGCCTGCCAGCCTTCAGACAGCTCTGTCAGTGCTGCTCTGCTACTGAGCACACACACACACACACACACACAAATGCTCTTTACGCACACACAGGGAAACACGCAAACTAACCACATAAAGCATGGGAGAAAATGGGGATGTGTGTGAGAACACACTAAACCAGCATATTAACCGAATCCACTGCATGTATGCAGGCGCACGGAAACATAACGTACACGTGAGCACAGACTGTACATACACCCACACACATGCACACGTAGCTGCTAAATAAACACAGCGAGGAACACACACACTCTAATGAGAGCCTACAGACAGTAAAGCATCTAATTCTGCACTTGGAGTAGAAATGCGCCGACTGCCTTTTAAGTCACCGTGTTTTAAAATTGGGCTTGTGGGTATTGCAAAAATGTCAACGCTTTCCTCTCTAGCATTTGTTTTTCTGAACAATACTTTTACTTTTCCTTCATTGATTTTTTTATGTTAAAGGAACAAAGGTATTTTCATATTTTCCCTCAATAACACGCTTGTCCATTGCTCCTGGTTACTTGAGGATATTTCTTTTCAGCTAAGGGAACAAGAGGAGCATTCTATTTTTCTTATGAGTGATCAGATTTGCTCTGTAAGCTAGTTGATGAATGATGGTAAATGATGAAACAGTAATTGTCAAATAATTTTTTCTTTTCCTGTGATAACAGATATTTTTTCTGCACACATTGGGCAAGTGTCGCGTTAAAGACCATCAAAATATTGACAAAATATTAATTTTCTCCTTCCACAAGCCAGTTATAGGTGTGGTCGAAAAATCTTCTCCCCAGAGGAGAAGACAGGAACCTGTGAAATGAGGCAGGAGTAGATTTACATTATAAAGCTTTTATCACATTGTATATATAACATTTAAATCCATTTACATTCAGAAAAGCGTAAAGACTGAGGAGTTATTTAATTGTTATATTTTTTGAAAAATTTCAAACATTAGCTGGTGCCAGGTTCACAGATGTTTAATTAATTTAGTAGTTAATATAAGCAAATATTTTAGGGATGCCCCCGCCCCCAAAAAAAAAACATTTGGGTTTTGAGCACTTTTGAATATTTCAAAGACCAGCTGAGAAAAAATGATGTGCGAACTGATTGTAACAAAAACTGATTGTCAAAGGTGTCAAGTGCCAAAAGCTGGCAGAGAACTTTTGTCTGTTACTTTAAATTTTTGTCTCAATTATTTCCTCTTGCAAATCACAGGGTAAACACCAAGTTCAGAGTGATACGAAACAAAGAAAGAACCATCAATTCAGATTACAAAGTGCTGCAGGAATACAGAATATTAACTAGTAATCCCAGCTTTAAATATTCACGCATATGCAAAATGTGCGCACACACAAACACACACACACACACAGATGGGAGCAACTGCGCCAGTGTAGTGCCTTTACAGTGTCAGGACCATTTAGCCTGCCAGCCTCCAGGTATGTGACTGTTCACTTTACATCTCATTAACTATTGATCAACCTTCCCTCTCTGCTCCGCCACAAAAACCTCCAGCCTCCGTCCCACTCTCTGTCTTCAAATACACACACTGTCTCTGAAACGCACAAACATACATACCAGGGACCCACCCAACTTGCCAGTGTACTCTTTCATCATCTCTCAAGGGCAAGTACAAGAGCACACACACACACACACACACACACACACACACACACACGCAGATACACAAGCCAGGAACTTGTCACACAATAAGAGGCCAACTGTTACCCTCTATGCTGCTAGGCTTACTGTAAAGGCTCTTTTATAACTGTTTCTAACAAATGCACACACACAACCACACACTGAATTAAAAAGGGAGAGGTTGCATCACACAAACCAACCCACAAAAAAAAGGAAAAAAAAGAATCACATTAAGAAACCACAAACCCTCAGCCTGCCCTAAAGCAAATATAATTTTATCATTTGGTGAATGACAGTTAAACACAGGATACCCGTTTTATCCAATTATAACTGTAAACACGCACAAACACAACCTATCTATTTACATGCGCTGTGAAGACGTATTCAATTCAGGCCCACACGTGGTGGTGACAGTATATGTAAGTCGACTGAGCCTTACAGTATTCGGTACAGATGCAGCAATTCTGACATTATTGGCCGATACCAACATCTACGGCGTTTTTTGTTTTGTTATTTGTTCTGCCTTTTGTGCCAGTGAACCAAACAAAAACAAACAAATAAATAAATACAAATAAAAATTAAAAGATTATGGCTCATCTTTGAAAATCTACCAAGCTGAAAACCAATGCAGCACAAAAGTAAACACTGGCCACTGCCATTGCTAAATGTCATCGTATTTGCAGATTGACTGATGCCAGTGAACGCATCACGCGTCACCATATTTGTGCATCTCAACCTTCTAGTAAAGAGCCAACAGGCGTAGTTACTCTCTTGTGTTTGAGTACAAAGAGGTACAGCAAAAGCTTCTAAAGAAATTAAATATGCTTTATTCGGTGTTCATGCAGCACTGTATAATATATTGCCTAACAGAGGTATGCAAATGACAGAGTTGCTTAATTAGCGCTAATTAATTTTTTTAAACTTATCATTTGTGCCTATTAACATAAATGAAACAGTGAAAAGATTTCAGTCTGAGGACTGTCTCCATATGTCTTATCTCTGGGTTATGAATTATTGTCCAAACAACAATTCATAACCCAGAGATAATTTGTTGGACGATTTTTGAATTTTTACCTCCCTGCCCCACCTCACTGGATTTTAAATCAAACAATCAATATGTGATTGAAGTGCAGATTTTCAGCTTTAGTTCAAGGGGCTAAGAAGAATCCTTTGAGATGCTCTGATGCTGCTTGTTTGTGGGTCTCTCTGCATTCAGTTTTTTTATTTAATAAGTGAAAAGCTGCTCTGTGAGGTTGAGATCAGGCGACTGACTTTGCTATTTGATATTGAAGAATATTCTGTTTCTTTTCCTTGAGAAACCCGTGGGTTGCTTTTTCAGCATGCTTTGGGTCATTATTCGTTTGCACTGTGAAGCGTTGTCTGATCAGTTTTTGCAGCATTTGGCTGAATCTGAGCAGAGAGTATATTCCTGTGCACTTCAGAATGCATCCTGCTACTTCTATCAGCAGTCACATCATCAATAAACACTAGTGACCTGTTTCCATGCCATAACACTGCCTGTGCCATGTGTGATGTCTCCGATCATGAGTTGTTTGTCTTCTTCTCCATATTTTTTAGTGTTCCCATCATTCTGATTATGAAATAACAAGTAAACAAACCTCACATGGCTATGAAACAGCTCGTCAGTCAATTGTCCAATTGCTTTTGAGCCTGTGTATAAAAATGACCACAATTCTCCAACAGTTTATGCAAAATGATGTAAAACCCCTCAAAATTAAAGCTGAAAGTCCGCACGTGTCTCGTGATTGGTCGGCTTTAAAATCCTGTGTGGTCGTGTACGGAGGCAAAACTAGAAAACGTTATTTTTGTATAAGGCTCAATAATCAAACGATCGGTTGATTGTGAAATTATTACACGCATGCAGCACTGACTGTATGTGCATCAGTGCCGCTATGTCGTATTTGGGCAGAGATGAGTGGAGGGGCTCTTTAGTGATGAGTGGCAGCATATTAGTGGTGAGTGGAGAGTCTATCTTACTCTGCAGACCACACACGCACACAGAGTTACAATGCAAGCACGTCTGCAGTCACCGAGAACAACGTGTGTGTGCGTTTGTACAGAAAGAAAATTACAGTAATGAGAGCTCTGTGTCAGCAGCTCCTCCCGTCTCCCTTCAGCCTGCTGATTACAGCCTGTTTAGATAGTTAGCACACACACACACACGTGCGTGCACGTACACACACACACACACACACACACACACACACACACACACACACACACGCGAGCTGACCCAGCAATGACCCTCTAATTAATTAACTCTTCTCTTTCTTTAGGTTGCTTAGAAATCTTTCTCACTCGATCTTACCAACCACGTGCAGCACCTAAAAAAAAAAAGGGACACATAAATTTAGAAACGCGCCCTTACCACCCACCCATCCATCTATCCGCCCGCCTGCACACACAATGCACAGTTTCAGCTCATCAGCCCAAATCCCTTCCCACCATCTCTTTCCTGCCATCTAATCCGGCATCTATCAGAATTTGGCCACTTTCCCTGTGGCCAAAATACACAACTAAGCCTAGCTATTTCCAGACAACATCTATTTGTGTGTGAAGATAATTGGGGAGGCCCGTACATGTGTCTAAGCGTGTTAAGCATATGCATCAGATTGGGAGTCTGTCTGAATGGGTCAGTGTGTTTGTGTCTGTCTCCGTGGGCGTTCAGGTCATGTTTTCCCTGCAGGGTGAATAGCGTACAAGTGGATCTGATTACATGAAGGTGTAGCCTGCAATCAGAAGTGGTTCTGTGGTGCAACCTGTCTGCTGTTGGACTAAACAAGGCCACTGCTAATCATACTGATTGCCACTGTATGTATGTGTGCTCCTTTCAAAAACTGCTGCCAAACTGGGGGGGTAACCGAACCAAAAAGCTTCCAAGAGTTACTCAATTGTGAGAGGGGCAAGTGGCTTTATTGCACCACTTGGAATGGTAAAGTATTACTTCTAATTTTACTGCACGACAGTGGTTTTATGACCTCACAGTGGCAGATGGCTCAAGCGAGGCTGGCCTGCATATTTTGGTTACTTGGTGATTTTTGTGCACACTAACCCTATTTCCAACATAACTACACATTCAAGGTGGCAGGATTATTTTAAAGGTCTGTTGTATAAGACTGCATTAGATTTAGCTTGGTGCACCTAATAACTGCCTACTGAGATTAGCCCAAGTTAATCTTTAGTGTAATAAAATCAGAAAGCAATGCATTGTTTTGCTTTACATATGTTAAAATGTAAAATTTGGTTAAACAAGTTAAACACCAATTAGATAATTGTGATCTTGGCTTTATGGTTAAATTTGATTGACTCTTCACTGAATAATTCGTTTAAAATAAAAGGTTTACTCCTATAAGATAAATAAGCGGTATAGTTGTTTTTGTTCCTTAAACACAACACAAGCAGCAGCTCAAGTTTATTGTTGTTTGTACGCCAATTATGAGCGAGCCAAACCAGTCATTCCAATTAACAGATTCATCCCCACCTGCCAGATTAAACATGCACCCGACAGATACGTGAGAAGATGTCTGATAACACAAGCTGTTCCACTTGCAGAAACTGTTGCTATTGTTCCAAGTCGTGGTTACAGTATTAGTTTTCAGTTGTAGTCATATGCAGTGAATTAATCTGCTCTGATTCTTTGTGCTCTAAACATCCTGCAGGGCTGTTGGGAGAAAGCTTGCAGGGTGGTTAAACAATCTTTCCTGGAAACCTGAACTGAACCCGCTAAAACAGCACGCCGACTTATCGAAACTGGACGACGCAGATAGAATCCCAATCCCGCTCTCGGTCGTGTTCTTAATCACATCATTAATTTATTGCTGATCCTGCTCAGCAGTTCTCAGTACCAGCACTTGCAAGAGGGCGATGCTCCAGGTGTTTTGTAACATGAGGTGTTATGCTAAGCTCCCTCCAGAGGAGTTCATCACCATGAGATTCAGAGGTAACTCGTGTTCAGTGAATGACTGGATCTGTCGCAGGGACAATGCAAATAACGAGGGAGGGGGGCTTGTTGCTGACAGCGATGACAAGGAGATAAACTGCGTCATCCATGCAAACAAACACATCAAAAACATACCATAAGGCTTGGACGTGGCCAGCATCATACCTCTAGCATTGCACTGAATGAGTGTGCATATGTGACAAGACTGGACAACTGGAGTAAAGATATATGTTTTTACTGGTTTGAGGTTAAAACAAACAGCACATGCTGCCTTCTTCTCACTGCTTCCTTTAGCCCAACCTGACTACTTTGCCCAGCTGTAGTTAAGACATTCTGATCCATGTGACCAAGTTATAATTATACATCGTTTACTCCAGTTGGTATTCATAATAAAAGTCTCATGACTAAAAAAAAAATGCTGCACAAACCAGAAATGAGAGAAACCAAACAGGCATTGCTAAGCCTCTTTAACTGGCCACGCTAATTACCGATTTTACATTTATCTTTATCAATGTGACTCTTATGCATCTCTATACAAACTTCATAGTCAATACAAAAATTAGCTGTATATTCGGAAGCAATCCACTTGAAAGTATTGAAATTTGTGTGTGTGTGTTTTTTTTCTCTAGATTTATACTTTCGAGCTTGCAGTGAACAAAACGGACAGTGAAATAAGAACAGACACACATGCAGGCAGTGGTGTGAACAGGGGTAACAGTAGCCGCAGGGGTTAGAGGGGCTGTGGACGGGGAGGGATGGGTGTACAAAAGAAGTTTGAAGTGGGACAGAAAGGGAGGGAGAGGAGATTCTGGCCAGCTATATCAAAGCAGGATGAGAGGAGAAGAGTTGGGAGGCGGGAATGACCCTGTGAAGGTGTGCCAAGAGAACAGAGAGAGGGAGAGAGAAAAGAGGGAGAAGGCTGGGACTGCACAGCCAGCCCAAATCCCACATTCAAAGGCATTCTGGGCACATTCCTGCGCATCAAGCACACCATACAGTCAGGCAAAAAGGGTAGATGTCAAAACATCACATAGCATTATCTTGCATTATTTCAGGCAGATCAAGTGTGTTTGCATGTGCATGGCATGGGCGAGAGAAACAATTCCAGTGTGTCGCCTGGGAATAAAGCTGAGCCTGCCTCAACTTCTGACACGACACTTTACTGCACAGTCATGTGGCAGCACTGAAGATGCTAATTCTACTATTTAGCCCTCTGCTTTTCACACAGATAACAGCATGGATGCTGCTGTGATCCAGAGTTGTAGTTCCTCCAGTAAAATAAATCACCGCAGTCTTTTAGTGACTGATAAGCTTTAAACTCATATATTTAACACCAAAACAACACCTTTGCGTCACCTTACTCCATCATTTTTGACTAATATCTGAAACAACCTGTTTTCTGGTAAATTGCATTTCCTCAGTGAGACATGAGCCATTTTAAGGTGATTTTCAAACAAGCAGCAAATATTGGGAAGGTATATTTAAGTTTTGTTATTATGCAGGCTATATTTAAACTGTTCTTTGATAGAAAATGTTGCAGACTTTATGCAGCTGGGACCAGTGTTAAAATGTCATGCAGCTGTTGTCCATTCCAATGTGAAATTTACAGAGAAGTGATCAGACATGAAGCTTTCACATGATCATTTAATTTTCGCCGTGAATGCCCAGGGCACTGGAAGCGAACGACATTATGCCCTAAAAAAGCACAAACAGACTGCAAACAATACTGAAATCTGCTCCACACCCACCTGTGGTACTGGGTCTGAAGGAACTGAAACTCCTCCTTGATGCGGTCCAAGGTTTCTGGGTAGGTCAGTTTCAGTGACTGGGGCGTCCCCGAAGCTGCAGCCGCCGCCGCCGCCGCAGCTGCCACCACTGACGCAGAGGATCCCGGGGGTGCCTGTAGAGGTGCCTGAAAATACAAGAAATATTTATTAAAAAGATTGTTGGAATTAAATGTCAAAATCGCATCATTCCCAGTGTCCTTGAGGAATTTGCTACAGTGAATGTTATCAAAGAAGCAAAGGAAGGAATAATCGTGAGCACCGTATCTATTCTCACGTCTGTGAGGAGCTGCTGAATATAGAAATACTGTTATTGCCAGATGTGAGCGGGTCAGCAGAATAGGGTGGAGAGACACAAGAGCTTCTCAGCCAAATGAGCACACTTTGTTTAATTGCAAGTCTGGGTAGAAGAAAAAAGAAATAAAGGGCAAAATAGAGCAGTGGGGGTGCAGAACGGGGGAGGAAAAGGACCCCATCGTGGCCAAAGACCCCTTCCAACCCCTGTGTATAGTCTCTCCTCTCTGCGGGATCCAGAGCAATTAGGAGACTACAACCATAGGGGTAATGCTGCAGGACAGGCAGACAAAAGGGGGCTAAGAGCAGGCCTAGGAGGGTGGTCGGGGCTGTCAGTCCATTTGTCTGTCTGTTTGGCTCTCTCTCAAAATAACACAAAATAACAGAGGGAAGAAGCAGACAGCCGGTTCACAAGCTTCTTGACTGTCATCTAAGATGTAAATTTTTAGGTTTTAGCATTTAAAAAATTATATCCAACTAAAGCGTAGTACTAAAACTTATATTTGGTAGGCCACAGATTTTACTCTACATAGCGCTGCTTAATAGATACATTTAAAATCTGAAACAGCTGACGATATTTTGCCGTTTTTAAAATCAGGGATTGTACAGACAGACTTGGAATGTTGAATTTTTTAAGCTTTTTCATGATATAAATGCAGATTTCTTCTCTCTTGAAAAGAATAAACCAAAAGTTTGGGCAGTGTTACAATTCCAACCCAGGCAGATACGACTTGTCTACTAGTGCCACACACATTGTGTTTACCCTGCGGCATTATTTTCTCCTTTGAGGGTAGTAGAAGAGTGCAACTCATTTTTCTCTTATATGCATTCTTAACTGGTAGTCATGTAGCTTTGCTACGTTTTGTCTCGCTGCCTGGGGATTTGCAAGGAAGTACTCAAGTTCCCTGTGCAATGTGGAATATATATGCTGAATGCAAAGGGAGAAAGCTGTGCTCACACCTGCATTCTGTCAAACCCATGCATATAGCAGACTGTGTGTTTAAGTTAAACACATGCAGGGTTAAACATTTTTGCTTGATTCCACTTTTAACGATATACCTTCCAGATTACATTATATATGCTATCCTGTCTTCCAAGCCATCCGGCTGGAATTTCTCCATTTCTGAAAGTTTTGAATTTATATGAAACAACAAATAAAACCACACTGAAGGGATAAAGTGACTAGATAAAAAAATAAACAAAATCTAGATATCCTTAGCCAGTTCCACTTATGCGATGTAGTTTAATTACACCATGCCAATTAGGACATCACAGCGTGTCCAAAAATAATAAGCTGCCCACCTTGTCATCAAATAACCTACAAGGTTATTTCACTGAGTGTAGGATTGTGACAATTTTTAATTTGGTTTCAAAAAATTACCCCACAAATCCTGATGTTGTACAAATCAGCAGTGTCTGTGATGCATTAATGATGTATAATTAAAGGCTTAATTACAACATCGCTCAGCTACAATGCAGCGAAACAGTGTGTAAAAGATGTTAAATAAAAACGTGCGTGTCCACATGTGTGCAGACGCATGAAAGAAAGACACACCAAGGGAGGTTTGCCAGCAGGTGAAACATTATCTGAGGAAAGGAAATTAAATACGGGGAGTGCAAGGACAGAGAATAGAGATGAAATTGGGAGGAGAATTTAAAGGGGGGGAAAAAAGGTAAGACTGATGAAAAGTAAAAATGGACAGATAAGATGGATGAGACTATTTTTGGAGATACACAGAGAAGAGGTGAAGGAGGAAGAATTTTCTAAAAGAAGATTTAAATGGAGAAGAGAAAGGGAGGAGAAATGGAACAAGGAAAAGGAGAAAAGAGAAGAAATGGAAGGAAAAGAAAAATGGCTGATAGAAGAGGGGCTGTGGCCTCATTGTTCCTCTTTCTTTCTAACAAGCTGCTCTCAATCTGTCGGCCAGATCCCCCTCCTAGAGCACAGAAAGCCACACAAACACGTGTGTGCGCACACTCCGTTTTCCCCCTACACACTCAAACCCAGTATTACAAACACTCACCCCCACAAAACACACACATTTTGTCGGTCACACATACACACTCCCCACACTCCTCTGATTAAACGCACACACTCCGCTCATTCTCACGCGCGCACACAGACACACGCGCGCACACACTGAGAGCAATTACTCTTCACAAGAGGAAAAAAGAACACCAAGGCCATGGCCATTTTATAGGACAGTGGAAGGTGTAAGAAAGAGGGGACTATCCTTTTTATCGCTCTCCTTCCTCCTCTACTTCCCGTCAACATTTTCTGGACTTTAAAAAAAAAAATCACCCATTTTACCTCATATTCATGTCTTCAGAGGACAGGTGAGAGGAGAGACTGTGCCTTCTACAAAAAGAGAGGCTTTTTCCCCTCCCAAAATAAGGAATCTACCATTCCCCTCTTATGTAAAATTCCAGTCTGTTGTTTTTTGGTTTTTTTGGTTTTTTTACACTGATGCACATCCAGATGTTGCCTGTGAAACACTAAAGCATCCATCCTATCACAGCATAGCATAACGTCCTAACTCCTCTCCCACGAACCAGTACTCTTAGTCTGTCCAAACCCCTGATCTGGCAAACAGCTGAGCAGGCTTAAAAGTGAGAGGTCAGACCATTAAGCTGACCTGGTAACCTCTGGGAATAGATCTAGGCGGGGAGCCTCACCTGATAATCCCACGGTCGGTTATTCCCTCCCTCCTCTGCCGTGTCCCAGGCTCGAAGGCAAACAAGAGACATGCCGTCTGCCCTTGAACAAAGCTTACATAGGCTGAAAATCACTGTTACACAATTACAGGCTCGATCTTTTTGCGTGTGATACAATTGTGAAGTCAGGTTCTGTAATACTGGGCAGGGATTGCGGGAGGTTGGATGGCAAGGAACAAGGAAGGAAAGCTTATCTCTGTTATGATCAGAGATCATCTGATTACTCAACTGTTCAGTTAAATCATTAGGAGTCTGCTAACATTCTTGTGTAGAGAGAAAAGTTAAAGTTAGAGGTCCAGGACCCCAACTTGCGACCCCATCAGATTAAATGTATATGCAAACACATATTCGTCACTAATCTTTGTCAGTACTGAAAAGCCTAGTTCAGTTTCACGGATTTAAACAAGATGTTTCCTGGAAGAGGGCACAGCCATCCCTAAAGACAATCCAACAATGTAGCCCGACAATGCAAAGACAAGCAAAATTATAAACGTATGAATAAAGGAGAATAACACAAATTAAGCTCCCATTAAAAATCTGATGTAAAGGGACCGTTACCAGTGTGGTGTTTTCTGAATTATATCATTCCTGTTTTTATTTGAGTTACCTCAAATTGCACCACGAGCAGCAAACCGCTATGACCTCACATCCTTGCACGAACCCCCACGCTCTCAAGCAAACATGTGCAATCAGACTCACAGATGAGACAACACACCCACACATGACCATTATAAACATTAAGTTTTCCACAAGTATTTACAAGCACATATGCACTTCATTGCATTCACACATGACTGCAGCTCCAACGTCAGTATCAGCGGAAACCTGCAAGATGTGTCTCCGTCCTCGCTACTCACGCTGACCTACAGTGATACAAAATTCGCAAACGGAGCGGAAATAGTGCCGTCGCTGTCATGAGGTGCTCGTGTCCACTCTGAGGAATGCTTTTCAGGGTCTTCTTTATAAGGATGCAGGTAATTAGGGAAGGAAGAGATTTCCCATGGACAAAAACAATAACTTTTTTTTTTTTAACTGTAGTCTTCACCACTAAAAAATGTGTTTTTCCATATGCACAATCCAAGAAAGAAAAAATAAAAGATTTGACTTCCACACTGCAAATCCTGAATAGTGCCTTTGCAAAAGAATGCAACCAACGCCAATATTTACACTGCAGCAAAACATGTTCAACTTAAAAATAAGCCTGCTCACAGTAAAACAAGATGAAGAGTCTTGAATGACCCTAGCAGTTAGGTGAGACATTGTCTGCACGACAGCGTCGGCAGTTAGCGGATATCTTTACCATGTCCACCTTCATTGTGTGTTAGCCTGATTACATTTTCCAATCAAAAGTACAACTCTGTTTGCACAAGAAATGATGCTGTAGATGTAAACAAAACAGAAAGAGTGGATTTGTAAATCAATAACACAGCATTTTCTTTAAAACGTCACCATTTTATCATAATTGAATATTATGTGCTGATTTGAAAATTTAATGCCAGAAAACGTTTCAAAAAAGTTTAAAATGTGGCAAGTTTGTGCAAGGTGGTGCGTGGCCTAGTTTTTTTTAAAGCTTTTGTCATATTTTTCGTTTCATAATGTGCCAAATGATTTCTGTGGGTGGCAGATCTGGGCTGCAGGTAAACCAATTTAGCACTCTGACTCATACTTTCAAGCCACGGTGTTGTAATAGAGGCAAAACGTGATCTGGCATCATCTTGGCGAAATAGAAAAGGCTGTTCCTTCTTGGGGTTTTTTGTTGTTGTTTTTCACCCAAACCTGTGGGTGCAGCTCCAAATTATGTTTTCAGGAGTGTCCCTGAGACCATGTGCGGACTTCCGTTACAGAATCATGCTTTAATGCAGTGCCGTCTGAATGAAAATCACAGAAATTCAGTATTGGTTTTCAGTCTTCAGCCTTGCATACAGAGATTATTCCAGATACGGTTTCAGATTTAAATCCAAATTCTTTGAGCAGCTTAACAGAATCACCTTCCTAATAAAGCCATAATCTTAAACTCAAAAAGATGCTATATTTCATAGAAAGTCCCATTTTGAACATTCAATCTGTATTTCGTTACATTTTACATAGTATCCAGGCTCTTCTGGGTAGTGGGTTGGAAACGAACTATAGCTGAGACTTACTGAAACATTATAAGTATGAAAGAGAGCATACGGCAATATTCTGACTTAATGCCACTAGAAAAAAAAGTCAGGAGGTCAGGAAAATGATTGAAATCCTTCTTGAGGGGAACAGCAATGTAACAATGTAGTCAATAAATTTGTTTCCACAAATAAAATATATAGACAGGAACATAATAACACCAGTGAAAGTCAGCAGGATTCACTGCTGGGGAGGCATAAATGTCAACAAAATTTCATTTTCATCCAGCCAGGACTTAATGAGACATTTCAGGCTGGACCGACACCAAGTGGCGGACCAACCGACTCATCCCTCGAGTCACTCTACTTGCATGACTGAAAAAAAAACCTTGCCAAATATATGTTTAATTGTTTCATCGAATGTCGATCCCTCCGTCTGTCTCCTACAACTGGGAAAATAATTTACTGCTGCCTCCCCTCATATAGCTCATTAGTCAGGCTACTAATTACACCGCTTACCCACAGAGTCGATCAGAGTAAACACCCACCAAGCTCTCTCTTGTTCTGTCTCATCTGAATACCACCAAGGACGCAATGACAATAGGTCTAACCCAGAACAGCATGTCCGAATGCGTATCTGTGTGTCGCCACCCCCACACCTACTCATCTCTGAGGGCCACGAAACATGTCGATATCCTGTCCTCTCAAAAAAGCTTTTGAAATTAAAGCCTCTTATATGAAATTATTCAGACATGACTGTCAACATTTGACAGTCATTTGCATTGTTAAAACAGCGTGTAGGGTGGAAGAGAAGTTGCCCCCACACCTCTGCCCCCCGCCACCTTCCATCGAGTAGGTCTCGGTGCTGGAGAAACCTGCTGGTAATCTCTCAATGATTCCTCTTCTTACAGGGGAGGGGTTGCCAGGCACCTGTTTCATTAGTGCCACACATCTTTCTTTCTCAGTTTTCTTCTCTCCCACCACCACCACCAGCACCCCCCCACAACCACCTCCTCATTCCCGTCTCCTTCCTCCCGCAAGCCTCGTTATTCAAATTTCCCTGCTGTCAGCCCACATTAGCAAAGCGCCACAGTTTGCCTGTCAGCTGGCTTAATTGCTGGAGGTGCCTTCTTTTATTAGGTAACCCCCTCAGCTCGTTTGTTCCTTCCGCGGAGACACATCGCCACAACAGCTTGTATAAACCTGAAATCCCTTCAGCCTCTTTTCCTTCATTTTCCTCTACCTTTTCTTTCTCTCTCTAATCGCTGGCTGAGCAAAGCAGGCGAGCTGCAGATCGATAGCCACGCTCTCACCATAGGACAACACTGGTGATAAAGAGCTAAAAGCATGCTAGGACTACGGAAGTGGGTCTTGCTTTATGCTAGCTCCGAGGGAGGAGAGCCGAAGACTCGTCTCTCTGACCTTTTCTTTTTTTTTTTTGCATTTTACTCTCACTGTAGATAAAATTAATTCAGTAAGAAATACTCCTTGCTTGGTGTTAGTGGATAATAAGGAGATATACGAGTGAAAATGCATGCCTCCTTTTGGTCTCAAAAGCAAAACAGTGATTCGAAAATGATGTAGACCTTATGATTGAAGCAACAAGAGATGAAAAAGCCAGAATTTAAAAACACATGGCGCTCCTCCTGCAGCTCTCCCATCTATAATCTAAGCCCCTCCTACCAGACAAGCTGGGGCATAAGCCCTAAAATACTTCTGCTGATTTCTGGCCTCACACTGGATTTGAACCCCAGGCTTCCATCAGGCACATCTTTTTTCATTATGTTTGTCTGTTATGCTACTCTAGACTAACTACCAGACCTAAAAAAATAAATGTCCTTAGCAGCTCAAGCTTCACTCAACAAACTGTGAAAAGAGAGACCAAAGGAGATCCAGAACTCTAATTCCTGTTGTCCCTGCTCTTAAATGTGCTGGGGTGAATTGTCATCAGTGAGGTAATGAGTTAGGCTGAAAAAGAAATGTTTTATATTAATCAGCAATAATGTCACCTTCACAGAAGTCTAAGATATTTCCATCTAGGATGTTGTGTTAGATTTGCTAACTGATGCCTGTGGTTTCCGGAGAGACCTCAGGTGAGTTTTCGATCAGTGCATCTAACATTAGACAATACTAAATGGATAATAGACATTTTTAATCAGACATAATGACTTAAACTAATAGAAACCAACCCTCCTCCCCTTAGACCAGGACATTGCTTAGGATAAAATGGCAGGTAGGTAATTATGTTATTGCCCCTAAACTCTGATAATAAAAGAATCAGTAAAACTCCTGTTTTCTCCAAACAGATGGACAAGGAATACCTGACATCTAATTAGCCATCCAATAATCATCACATTTATCTTACATGTCAATAATGTATATTAGATGGTTAGGGTCAGTACAGGCCAGAACATGAAGAAGTTTCCTATTTAAATATATTTTAATATTATGTTTCTGATGTTTTTCTTCTTTGTGTTTGTGCGTGTTTATGCCGCTGTGGCAGATCTGAAAGAACACTAATGCCCTAAGACAGCCAGACATGCCTGCCATGACCTATGCACTTCTTTCCTATTCTGTTTTTGGCACCGCTTGGACCCTAAAATAATCTGAAAACAGACACTGAATTCTTCCATGTGGTGTTAATGCTATTTTGGCATAGGGATCTAATTTGTGCACATAATTTTACTTTGATTAGCTGGTGAAAAGTTCAGCCCTGGCATGCAGAGGGTTCATTTTCCAAGATGTGCAAGACGTGTGATTGAAAAGTTAATTTCTGATTTGCCTCTTGCACTTTACAACAGTATGTGCATATATTTTTTTGAAAGGTAAGAGTCATTTCTAGTAGAATATTTGAAGCTCGTGATTACTTCTTTATTTGAAAGAAGGAAATCGGGAAAGAAGATCTGTTGTAAGAAGCTCTCACGATTCAGGTTATTTTACCTGCTGACTGGCAGATACAACCGCAAAGTCTCTTTCTTAGAATGTGAAAATACATGCAGCATTTTACAGTCACCATTTGGCAACTATACATGTCGGAATACATGACTGCGTGTTTGTATATTATATGGGTCACTTCCTTCAGAGCACACCAATATCCAGTGATGACAGGTTACTGCCAGCCTAGCATTTCAGAGATTAAACAGTTTGCTGGGTTGAGTGGCCCTTCACTCCGAGGTGCAAACAAGAGCCGCTGATGGCCGTAGACTTCCTTATGACGGCTGCCTCACATGGTACCGTTAAGCTCTGTGGAGAGTTCAAATCAAAAGGGACCGCTGCCCTAAACATCCCACCCAGACCCGCCGCAGTCTGCTACTCTCACCCTGGGACGCCTGCCCATACATTAAGATGTGGTTTCTTAGCTCTCACAGGAACACAGTGAGGAGAGGCTGGATGAGAGGGATTGGGTTTACAGCGCAAACCACAGACCCACAGTCTGCCTCCTGCCCTGCCTTCCTGCACTCAGCTATACTACAAGCACAGCTGCTGCTAGTGTGTAATCTTTCTGCATGTGCTGTATGTTTGGGACGGGGGCTCCAATAATGTAGTCTTTCCTACAAGGAAGTATAGGTTGAAATGTTGAAATAGACATGATGGCAAACCCACAAAAATCCAACGATGTCTTTTTAGTCTCCACCTACTTGACTGGATTTGTGAAACGATAATTACAATGGCGTACACACACATTCCCATGAACTTTTCAATACAAGGGACGTGAATGTCAAAACACTGTCAGGGGTGGGGTGCAGGGTAGCATGACTGAGGGATGTAGAGGAGGGTTAGGCAAATGAGCAGGTCTTAATTGATACTTCACACAGCTGGAGGACCAGTGTTTATGTATTTCAGCCTGCTCAAAAGCTCTCCACATAAACTCCACTAAAGCAAATTAAACCCATGCAGCACAGATTTTCTGTCCTAACCTTGCAGAAATCTATCTCAAAACACAAACACCTTGTCATTTTCTCTTTTCGTTTATTTGATTTGATTTTTTTTTTTAGCCCACGTGCTGTTACTGAGATCGTTTGGCACTAGCGGTTATCTTCTTGAAAAGGGTTTATAGTTTCCAGCATCACATCAGTAAATCAGGGCGATGAATCACTTGATATGATGGGAGGAATAAAAAAGCAAAAGCAGAATTTGTAAAAACAATGAGTGGCACTTGAGAAGGGCAGGCCATTAAGGGAAGGTGACATGCCAAGCTGACTCACTTCCCCCCCTCATGGTTCACGAGGAAAGCAGAAACAAACACACACACTTCATCATCTGGGTCAAGTATGGAGATGGGAGGCTCTGCGTTTCTGGTGGTGGCCACCAAGGACACGAGATTTACACACAAAGGCAGTGGGTAAAGTTGGACGTTGTGTGAGTGGGGCTTTGCCTTACTGACAACAATCTTCCTGACCTTCACAAGACAAAGCCTACACCCAGCGTTAGTAACGAAGGCAAATAATATATGTTCTAGAGAAGAGCCTGAGGAGAATCACACTTTCCATACAAGAGAGTCCCCGGAAATACACACTGAGGACAAAAGACAAGCAATTTTGACTTGCACTTTCTCGTTAAGGTTCAAAAAAATGTTTCAATCACACTGAATTTAACTGCTACTCAGTCTGATACAATTATCTCAATAAGCGCGTGGTTACATAGTAGCTAGCTTACTTACCGGTGGTCGGTTCTGGGGAAACATTGTAGCCGCCGACTTGTGAGTCTTTGCGTTTATTTTTTTGTCCTTTTCCCCCCTTTTCGGTGCCGAAAGCTTCGTCGAAAAATACGAGCAGTCGATGTACTATTGTTGGGCTCACAGAGGCATTTGGCCGGATTTCAAAGATAATAGTGAAGCTAGCCTCGACTCGCTCATTCCTCGCTTCAAGACTCCTTTGTTCTGGGTTATATCTCCAACCCCACACCGCACCGCGCTCGACGAGTAGTAAGGACGGGGAGAGGAGGAGAGGGAGAAACACCCGGTCCAAGGAAGCTCTCCTCCAAGTCCTCAACTTCACGCTTCCAGCAATTACGCTGAGGCAAATTGTTTCCCTCCTCTTCGATAAATATATATATAAATATATATATTCGCCGTCTGTAGCGTAAAACGCCAGAGAAGGAATGGGGGAAATGTGGTTCGCTTGTGGCTTCGGAGACGGACACACCACCAGCACACTGAATGCAGCCGCAACCTCTTTTGTCTCGCTCGTTGGCCTGCACTCTTTTCACACACAACACTCCCAGTCCCTCACTTCTCTCACTCCCCCCTTGCTCTGATCCTCAATGGGACATTACATATGAGTAGCTTTCTTTGAGGAAGGGGGGGGGGGGGAACCTTAAGACACGGTTTGCTTCACAATTATCAGCCTTAAGATTTTCTATTGTTCTTCTAACAGAATGAAATATTGCACATATAGTCTATGCAGGATATAAATAGAGGGCAAATCAGAGCATTTACACAATGCTGTTCTTCAAACAGCCTGATGATATTTGCCAAGAAACCTTAGCATGTCTCTTGTTAGTGATGCACCGTAACCAGCTTTACTCGCATCCAGCGTCGGAAACAA
The DNA here is from genome assembly GCF_001858045.2 of Oreochromis niloticus. Taxonomy (NCBI): domain Eukaryota; kingdom Metazoa; phylum Chordata; class Actinopteri; order Cichliformes; family Cichlidae; genus Oreochromis; species Oreochromis niloticus. The sequence continues at coordinate 42,333,399 of NC_031986.2, forward strand.
AGACGTATCCGCACAATTGGGAATTTTTTAATTTTAGAAAAAGTCCAAAATGTATTTAGAAGGAAGGGATTCTGAGGAATTGTTCAGTGATTGAATGAAATCTCCACGTGGGGCTCGGCCTCGGCACGGTAAACACTGGTAAAACGAGCCAATGAGTTTCGAGAACACCCACGTGGGGTGTGGCGACCGTTTGCCGATTGGATGGGATGGCTAGCACAATGCTCCACGCGTCAATCAAGCGGGGCTACAACCGCTCCGTCAGGTTAACTCTTTCCTGGCTTCGTCTAGTGATTGAGAAGGCGAGGAGTTGTGTGGTTGCTGTATCAAGACTCAGTGGTTTTCCTTTTTCTCCCCACAAACTCGGCAATGCATTCGAGAAAAAAAAACTTACACACCCCTCACCCCGCCTTTCATCCTCGTCAGTGTGGAAATAAATAGACTTTGCACTAATGTTTGCATCATCTTAGTCGTTTGTAGATGAGAAAAAAATAAGCTTGACCACAGAGAACTGGCAAAACACATTAAAAGTAAGGCATCTGAAAACCACATAAATGCAACAGTGATAATGGTGCAACACTCACAAGGCTATTCGTTTGACGTGCACTTTGTTGTTACCTGGAAAAGGAGAATTATTCTGGAGGAGAAGGGAGAAATGGTGGAAAAATTGGTATTCTGGTGGCACGACCCCTTTAGCTGGGCTCATAATTAGAGAGAGAGATATTGAAAAAGCAATTTCTGACAGTGGAAATCACAACCTGCCAGAGGTGGAGCTGGAAAATATAGATGGGTGTGTGTGAGTGTGTGCGTGTGTCTGTTTGTGTGAGAATATATATGTGTGTGAGAAAGAGACAGAGAGAAAAAGGCAGAGGGGGGTAGGAAGGGAGGGAGGAGGAAGAGAATAAAGGATGAAGGACAGCAGGGGGGATGCTGAGAAAGACGAGCCAGTAGGAGGGTTAGGAGATTGAACAAGAGAGAGAGAGAGAGAGCACGGGTGATGAAAAAAAATGAGTGTGTGTGTGTGTCGCTTGTGCATGTGGGTTTTGCGTGTGCGTGCATGTGTTGAGCAGACAAGTAAGGGAATGAAAAAAGAGAGAAGGGCGAAGGGGAGCAAGTAGGGAGAGTAGAGAGGGAAGGAAAGAAAGAAGGGAAGAGAGAGAGAGAAAGAAAGATTTTATTGCCATTTTTTCCCATGAATTTTAATGCACAGCACTGGTCTCCCTCCCGGATTCTGGGATCACATTTATTAGAAAAAAAAGTCATGAGGAATGCAGTGCTTTGCAGTCTGCTGCTGCACAGGGAGATGTTTCTTGTTGTGTGTGCACGTGTGTGTGCGTGTGTGTTGGGGGCATAGGGAAGAAGGCAGGTGGGAGGGTTCATGGGATGTATGAGGCTATGTTGTGCTGGCGGGGCATAATAATATAGATGATAGAAAATGATAAGTGAAGGACACATATTATTGCTATTGGCAGGTCAGGTGAAGGAGCGCTCTAGGTGTGTGTGTGTGTGTGTGTTGGCTGAGCTCCAGTGATTAAACACACTCCGTCCACAGTGCCCTTATACTCAACCGCTCAGAGCAAAGGGACATTAAAAAAAGCTCTACAAAAAGGAGAGGAAGCCGTGGTCGCAACGTCACGGGACCTTTCGGTTTTACCTCAATTATGTGAGGTTGTTAAGAGAGGTCTATCAGACTCATGTGTGCCGAGTCTAAGCAAACACACAATGACCGCACACACCTGTCTCAGGGGGGGGAAACGGTGGAAAGTTCCCAAGGGAGCAGGGCTGCTTTGCTAAGAAAAGAAAACAGGAGCGAAGGCCAAGACGCAGGTTATGCATAAAGTATCACTGAGCAGCAAAACATCAGGAGGGAGTGGCGATGAAAAAAAAGTTCGCTTCTCACTCTTCTTTAGAGACAGCTTCATTCCTTTGTGGTTGCCAGCAGCAATATCAGTGTCAAACTGTGACTGATATTCATACTAAATGATGCCCCAATAACAAGGGACAAAGCCTACCGAACAGACATCCTGTTGAGACGATGGACCGTTGCATCTTTTGTTTCCGGCGGGCAGCGTGATGAGAGTGGTTATTGCTGCTTTGTTTGGATCAATAACCTTCACTTGTCTGGATGTTTTCTCCCTAGACATGAGCATTTGTGTTATTATACAGTAATACTGCATCCAGAAATAAAAATGCAAGTTGCTAGATGTTCTCAGAAAGTCAAGAAAGGATAGCAGTGATGAAAGGAAAAAGTCTAGATGACCTGACATCACTTCAGAGCACTCATGCTACTACAGAAAATATAGCCAACTATGTAAAGCATTGACGGTTTTAGAGATAGGCCTTCAAAATACAAGAGAAAAGCAGAAAACCATTTTTTTTGGAGTAGCACAACAGTCTCTGTTACATGGGGACACTTTTTAAAAGCAGCAACTGCAGTTTAACATGGAAAAACACATGTTGCAATAGTGTTGCTTTAAATTTGAAGTGAAATATTATTTATCAATGCAATTTGCATCTTACTTACTTACTTTTTACTTGTCTATAACTTAACCTCATTTTTATTTTGTATTTTCTGTTTTTTCCCCACATTTGGGGTTAAAATTTTTGCTATACACTATAAATCCCTCACGATGCATTTGTGACACTTTAACTATGTTTTTTTAATTAGACTGTACTATTTTTATTGTTTATCCTGTTACTCTATCTATCTATCTATCTATCTATCTATCTATCTATCTATCTATCTATCTATCTATCTATCTATCTATCTATCTATCTATCTATCTATCTGTCTATTTCCCTAGGATCAGTGAACTCACCACACATACTAGGGCAAGTTGACTGTGAGCTCACAATATCCCCCATGTGTTTTGCAGTTTTCGAGTAAGGTCATGCTTTGAAACTAAATGCACAAGCTGAGGTGCGATCTCTTTTTAAGTTTGAAAAGACACATGAGGGGTACTTCCCAAAGTCTGACCTGCATAGGCCGATCTGCTTAATGTCCTCTTTGGTCATGCTGGGCACAACAGTTGTGGCAGAAGCACTAAACTGCTGTGAACCGAATAATTAAACTGAGGTTGCAATGCAATAACTTATCGCCAGTATGATTGTTTATGGTTTTCATGAGCAAATTGTATGAATTAGTGTAACTTACTGAGGCCGATCCATACCACGGACGCTGTGTAACAAGTTAAATGCCACTTTCTTCTAATTGTTCTGAGATCTGAAATTGCTTGATTCAGACATTAAACAAGTCTCCATAATGTAGTGGTTTACACATTCACCTAAGCAGAAAAAGATCCCCAGTTTGATCCTGGGTGGAGACACAAATCCCTTTGGGGTTGTGTCAGGAAGCGCATCAATAAAATCTGCCAAATCAAACATGTGGAGCTACCCGCTCTCTGACCTCTTATGAATCAGGCAGTAGCCGAAAGCAGCTTTTAAGCCCTCGATAAAAACCATTGTCCTGTAAGAATGTAGGCAAATAAGAAGAGTTTGTTCATCTCAACTTTCTCCAACACAGCAGCAAAGGAGATAGATGATCTTAGATTAAGGTGCCCTGCGTGGGTCAAACTTTAGGTTTCCCAGCCTCACCACCTCTCCCTAATTTCATCAGTTTCTTTAGTTTGGTACAGAGAATGGCTCCTGCCTTGCATTGGCTTGAGTGACAGGAAGACAAGGCCACAGTGTTGTCACAATGCCCCCCCCCCCCCCCCCCCCAACTCTCCCTTACCCCTCCCCGCTGCCTTACTTTGACCCCCACCCCCCACTCCCTCTTTCTGTCCCTCATCAGACAAGCTGGGTGTCAGCGCAGAGACGGCCCTGTGATTTATTGGTCTCTACTCCTTTGGGACCCCTCCTCCCCAACACACAATCTCATCCCCTACCTCCTCCTCACCCCTCCACAACACCCTCCATGTTTCCCATCCCCACCCCCACCCCTGCCCCAAACCCTCAATCCAACTCCTCCCCTTCTGTCCTCTCCTGCTGTATAGCCCCTGGGGAAAAGAAGGGGGTAATGACCCACATCAGCAGCAGCTTCACTCACATACGCGAGCACACACACACACACACACACACACACACACACACACACACACACACACAACACACCTTCTCTCCTCGTTGCAGGCGGATACAAATAAATACCCTGCGTGACACACACACACACACACACACACACATATGCGCACATAAAACAGGCGCTGACACATTTATGCCCACAGGCATGTGTATCTTAGAACTGAGGAATTCCAGTGTTTCGGCGTAACATTGTTTCCCTGCTCAAAAGTCTCCCGCAGTCTTTGGACCACATACCATAATGCTGACGAGATCAATACAGAGCAATCTTTTCCTTTGATATTTGCTAAATTGTTCCATTTGTAAATAGGACGGCATTTTCATCATGACCTGTTGTAGCCTCGGGAAGATGGAATGCACTCCTCTCCTTTTCACTGGCATTTTTTTTTCTTTATAAAACAGAACAATGGAGTGATTTGTATCACGGTGAAGCGGAATAAGATCTCCTTTTGACTTTCCAAATGTCTGGCGGTGTAGCTGCTTGCACAATTTGGCCATGAAATCTGAAATGGCATTGTGTACTCAGAGTTAATGATGAGGCAAGGAAACGTCTTAGAGGGGTTTCCGCATAGACTCCCATTGCAAAAAGATAACTTCATACGTGCCAGAGAAATTTCGAGACAAGGTCAATGTGATGGTTCATATTCCCACATTTTCTTTTTCTTTCTTTTCATTTTTTTAAGGAGCGAGTGAGAAAAGAGCATCTTTTCAGAGTTTGATTTTGAATGCAGGAAGGGAGGGAGAGAGTGGAGAGGTTAAATCTGAGCATTGACTTGCAAATGCTACTGACAGCACTCTGCGTGCGCTGTCACTCATCTCACACAGCGGTGGGATGCTCTCCTGTGAGAAGTATGCAGCCACTGCCACAGGTTTCCACTGTAACTGAGTGCTGGGAAAGTGGAGAGTGCAGATGGGGTCATAATTTGTATATTTATACTTTTTTTTCCCACAGGAAGGAAAATTACATAAACTACAAAAAATATCCTGCTGGGTTGATAGAATTTGCCTCTAAAATGTGTCTATAACAACATGACTCTCCTTATCAAATAAAAAAAACTAATAAATAATTTGAGTACCTTACATTTATGCATGAAAAGCTTTTAAAAGAAAAAGCACACAGTTACAGCTTAACTGTGGTCCTGTAGATATCAGGGTTCATTTAAATAAAAGATTAAACATAGAGCTTTTCTTTTTTTTTTAAAAAAACAAAACAACAACAACACAAATATATCAAACTCCTAATCTGTATTTTGTGAGTTTGTACTTAGACGTGCAACGAACAAGCTACCACATTGCATTATGCTGCCACCTGCTGTTGCATATAAGTAATGCAATCAGCGGCATATACAGTACCATAGGCTACATTATATACTGTATCTTATTTATGTGTCATTCCAGGACGGTATAAATGAATAAATCATTGTCAACGCTGTGTGTCATACCTCATATAGCTTTATATGTTCACTGGGGGTTTGTAATAGCAGCACTGCGGACTTTGAATCCTGTGACCTCGTACAACCTGCTTTTCCCCCCAGGGATAAGGTCAAGGTTACCCGCTGGGCAGCATTTTCCACCAAATCCAGGAGCTCACCAGGCGGACACAGACACGCTGACAGACTGCATACCCATCAGAAGCTCTGCTGGGCGTTTCTAATCGCCAGTTTCGCTGCGCTTGTCTGTCTCAGACCTTGAAAACCTTCATCATTGAGTGGAAACTGATGCTAAATACTGTCGCGTGCCAAGACGCCATTATCCTGTACCAAACTGCAGTAAAGAACTTTCACCACACGGTGTCACCATTACATAGTGAATCCCGTGCTGTCTGTAACTGTTATTCCACTCCGGAATGAGCCAAACAGAAGTTCGCACTGAGGTGTGCTGGTGTAGGTATATGTTTGCCTGCCAGCTGCTTCACACTTATTTTTGTAAATGTAAGTGATTAACCTTATTGTGGAAGAATTTTGGCCCATTTTTCTTTATGTCATTACTTCAGTTGTTGAGGTTTGCGGGCTTTCTACAAAGATCCCGCTACAGCATTTCAGCTGGATGGTCCAGGGGTGATTCTAGGAATTCTAGGAAGCCAATATTATATTGATTACATTTTTTACATTAATACAACAATGATCAACATTTTTAGATATTAAATGCTTACAGTCGAGACTATCAGTTTTAAAGTATTTGTAACAATCATTTCAGTGTATTTGCTCTCAAACAAATCAATGTTCTCAGCTTGTGCTGTATAGATTTTAAAATTCTCTTACATGTTTTGTTCCCTTACAAACCACAAGCTTTACTTAAAAATACAGACAAATTTAAGCTATTAATAGTTATGCAGCTACAAATCCAAACTGAAGTAAGCCAGTCACATGAAATAAGATAACACCCACATGTTTTAAAATCAGTATTTGCCCTTATAAAAGCGATTCTAAGCATTACAGCAGTATTTGGCTGTATACTTTGCAACACAGAAAAAAACACAACATCCCAGTTCACAGCTTTAGAGCTTTATTACCAACTATGAAGAAAGATGTGATCAGCAGCCAAGTTGTTTGAAAAAATTATTTCAAGGGGTCATGTGCTACCCCATGCCAATCTTCAATTTGGCATAGCTTTAGCTATCAGATGGATGCAAACAGCTCCATGATCTGCTTGGTGGATGGTATGAGGTCTGTTTGTGCTGTTGTGGTGCTGTGCATTACAGTCAAACAGGACATAGTTCCAGAAGTCTTGTGGTTTGTTTAGATGCAGCTTTGCAAACTTAAACTGTGCTGCCATTTTTTCTGTTTGTTTGGTTTTTTTTAGAGTGAAGATGCTTTTTCCTGTTAACCCTTCCAAACATGCAATACTTGTTTAATCCATATTTAATTATACTGTCATGAAGTTTAACATTCAACATGCTATCTAAGACCTGTAGTGTCTGAGACAGAGCTCTTAACTTTTTTTTGTGTGTGTGCGTGGTCTGACTTTGGGGTGGGGCAGCACCGTGGCATGGTGGTTAGCACTGTTGCCTCACAGCGAAAAGGTCAACTCGATCATCAGGCCGGGGCTTTTCTTTGTGAAGTTTGCATAGGTTTTCTCTGGGTACTCTGGTTTCCTCCAACAATCCAAAGATATGTAGTTAGTGGGGTTAAGTTAAGTGGTAATTCTAAATTGCCCATAGATGTGAATGTGAGTGCAAATGGTCCTCTGTTTCTCTGTGTTACAGACTGGCAACCTGTTCATGGTGTACCCCGCCTCTCGCCCTATGGTAGCAGGGATAGGCTCCAGCCCCCCCGCGACCCTGATAAGGATAAGCGGAGGAGGATTGATGGATGGATGGATGAACTTCAGGATGAATTTTGCATTGTATTAACAAACATCTGATTGTTCCAGACCAGCAAACTGCCAAAATCAAGGGCGTTTGAGGTACTGTGACCTTTAGAAGCACCTTGCTGCTACTTCCTCTCTTAATTCTCATGGAACACATAAGGGTGTACTTGGTTGTACTTAAATGTACTTTCTGAAAGTACATTTGAGAATTAAATTTTAACTATTATTCCACCTTGATGGAGATCTGAGTATTTTGTAGTTAGCACTAAGTGCCTAATTATCATCATGGTTTCTTGAGATATTTAAAGTTAGTTGACACTAGTATAAGCTCATAAGCCATTATTTTTGTAAGAAATCTTCTACTTGAATGTGTGGTACCTTATGGAAACATTCCAGCTCATAGTCATATGTAGTGGATAATCTTAAGATGAGTTTATTATATAAACTTTTTTAAGGTAGGGATCAAACAGCTCCACAACAACACACATAGTATCAAGACTACACAAACAGTATAAACAAGAAGTCACATATAGAAATTGCCTGACGCATTTAAAACAAATTGACTTCTATGGTAGCACGGTCTCCTAAAAATGCTTTGAACAGAACACACCCAGCATTATTTAATCTCCTGATTACTAAACTCCTCCCATCTGCACTGATTGGTGGATATGCTGCCCACTCCTGGTCTTACAGAACAAGCTTGGGATTCTTGAGCAGCTGCCCATTCATATTTGAAACTGAAGCTGAATTTCAAACTAATTTGTAATTAGGTTGCAACAATTGAACCAGATAATAAGGAACTGACATGTTGATCCTCTGTGTTTCTGTCTTACTACTGAGATGATGTCTCGCATTTTGATTGGCTGCAGAACTGAAAAGTCAGCGCTGCAGAAGAGACACTTTTCTAAAGTCTGGCTTTAGAAAACAGTGTGGAGGAGGCTGGGAAGACTGTCATCATGGGTCAAGTGCAGGTTAACATGTCTTCCTTTATTTTGCTGCGTGTTCTATACTCAACAGGGAAACCTGCAAGTCACCACAGAGTTACAAGCTGTGCAGATTTTTACAGAATATGATGGAAACTACTGCAAATAAAGAAAATGCTACAATAAATACTAAAAAAAACTGATATTGGTTCTCAGTGTACTTTGGCTTAATTACTATTAACAATTCAGTTTTGCACATGAAAGAAGAATAACATCAAATTATGTGCTTTTCATGAGAAACCCTCAAAAACAGAAGTGTGTGTGGAGATGCATCCACAGTGAAATGCAAAAGTGACAACTAGACTGAACAGCACAAATAACCTTTAATTTTTTTTAAACAGTTATTGCAAAAAAGAAAAACCAAAAAAGAAGGAAATTCATGAGTGTGAGAAGATTACTGAACAACCATCAGCTTCTTTTTATGCTTGTCTGAAAAGTTACTTGCACATAAAATGCTGTATATTTGTGCTTCACATGCTGAACCGTAACCATAGTTTGTTTAGATTTTTGGTCAAAATTTCAGACCACCTTACAGAATTAGCAACATTTCCCATACTGTTCCACACAAACATACTCTTTGTCCCACATTTAGTTTGTTGGGATCAGGTCTAACCACAGCACTGACAGATCACTGACCAGTAATGGTTCCGCCCCAGCCTGGGCTTTTTCAGCTTTGCAGGGAATTGCTTGCATTGTTTTTCCCACAGCTGTTTTCAGGATCCATGATAATAACCAATTCTCCTGCTTCTCTTTCACAGTTCCCATTTATGACAAGTGTGGAGTAACCTGGGGCCAAGACGGTCAGTCGTCGTCTCCTACCAAGGATCTCGGTCACTGCGCACAGCCCGAAGGAGGCAGTTTCTTTCAAGGACTTTTTACAAAGTAAAGTAATATAAAACAAAACATTTTTTTTTCTTGAGGTTCATATATTATTAAATTGCCTGATGCTGTGGAAGTTAAAATTACTACTATATACTAAAGATGATGATTTTGTGGTTGCTGAAAGAGGAACTGACAGGATGTGTTTGAGTGACCTTCACTGCCTAAACTTGGTCCCCGGCAGAATTTAATGCACCAAAATTGTGTAATTACCACTTGTAGCCATGTAGGCTGCTTTTGCAACTGCTTATGTTGCTACATACTGCAATTAATTTTGAATTTGAAACAAACTTATGTCTTTTTTTTTACTTTGATGTTTCAAAAACATAATAGTGACCTCCTGGGAAAGTTCCTGTGTCAACATGAGCCACAAGACATACAGAAAGCTAAAAAGGAAAAAGACTTTAATTTTAGTGTTGTTGAAACAGTTACCCTTTGTTGGCACCTTCTGTGATTAAATGTGTGTTAAATGTCAAATTTCACATGGTTGGTGCTGAAAACCTCTGGCGATAGATTGGATATGTTGGAGGAGAACTCTGTCCTGCTTGTTTGCTTCACCATCAGGCAGCTGATGGAGTTTTTAAGCATTAGGAAGGTTGTGGAAACTAAATGGGTCTGAAATTAAAAGCTGTAATAAAGAAAGAATCATAAGAAGAAAGCTTTAACCATTAAAGGATTTTGGCTTCTACATGCTGTATACCGCAAGCTATTTGTACATTTTACATATCAGAATAAGTAAATTCAGATTATAGTAACTAGTAACCAAAAAGCATAGTCTTTTTCTTTGAATTTTTGTCTGCACAAATTGGGAATTTTGTAAATAGTATGGAAATATGCAAACAACAGTAAAACTTCCCAGGAAAAGAAACAAAAACATTAAAGATAATTTTTTTTTAACAGTTATTAAATGCTTTAGCATAAGGGCTGATTGAGGATTTTTTTAATTCATACAAAAGAAAAACAGCACTTCAAACTCACTTTAAAGAAAAAGCTTCCAGTATTACATACTTTACCTACCCTATCTTTAAAAGAACATAATCCTTAATGTCTCAGGCCCAGACTGTAGGTTTTTCTTTATCTGTTTTACCTTCTGAGGCAAAAGCAACTTTCTTTCTTTACCCCTTCTAGTAATATCTGCCAGCACTTTCCTTTATTCAGAGGATTGTTGAATTTAAGAATATGAACCAGTCTTTCCTTCCCTGTCTTGGCTGGCATTAACTACACTAACATTTTCCCTTCTTTTATTCACTGTTTGTTCTTGATCTGCAGATTTCTGGCACAGGAAGGCAACTTGTATAGTTAAGCAGACCCGAGCCCCCAGTTTCCCCTTGTGGTCCTTTTCTCTGTTCTACAGCTACGTGCACTGCGGCTACACTAGAAGAGAAAAGACAGTTGGAAAGATTAAAGATCATCTTTCTGACAGTCTACAGAGAGGAAAAACTGACTTAATGTTATTCATAGCGAGAGTGAAATCTTTTTCAAGAGTCAGAAGTCAAATACTCGTGTATATGTAGTACATCCTCATTCTGCTTTCTCCTTCTGGTCCTGCTGTTTGAATAGATCATGTAATCTTGAACACAGTCCAATAGAAAGAGGGAAAAAATATCTTGCAAAGCTGTTGATTTCATATTTGGCTCTTTATGACAAACCCAAGTTAGAGTCGCAGTATTAAATGACAAGCTCTGCGTGATATACAACACCTTCCAACCCCATTGGGGTGACTGTCTGTGTACTCGGCATGACTGATTTAACAACTGGTCAGAACGTTTAGTTTTCATTCCAAAAAAATGCTGTTAAAGTGTAATTTAAGAAATACGAGACTTGTGAATTACCATCTCTACACTGTGCAAATGCTGAGTTAGAGAGTTTGAACTGTATGTCTTGGCCTTACTGTGTGGTTCAATCCACAAATACAGTGCACTGAGGCCTGTATCTGCTCTAAGTTTCCAAAAGATAGTGCACATCTCTCTGGAATCTAAATCTGGAAACTCAGGCACGGCATAACAAAACTATAAAACAGACTCATGGCTCTTGGCTGATGAGATGGGTGGTCTCTGTAGAGTCTTTTACAGTCTGTTACTGTATATTCGCATACCATTTTTCCTGTGTAAACATGTGACAGAAACAGAACTACACCTTTCCGGATTAACCTTCTTGTGCATTAATACTAAGAGATGAATATATGTGGCCTCGACTACACGGTGCACTTCCATTTGCAATGACATCATTTGAGTCTGAAACAGGACCTTGGGCTGTTTCCCAACGTAGGCCGTGTCACACATGGCAAGGTTTGTTTACCTCTCTGTGTCACTACTATTCCACAGTGGGACACGTTTTCCCCTCAACCATAAATCTACAAAGTCTTGCATGACTTGCAGAGTTGAGGTGGAGTGACATGAAGCCCATGGTCAAAGCAAGTAAAGCAGTGCGTGTGTTTAAATATATAAATCCCTCATCAGGGTCACTGGTGGTAGTGGCGAGGATGGCCAGCAGCCAGATAAGCTGCTTCTGCTCTCTCTCCTTCTGACTCTCTCTGAGCTGCCTGAAAGAAATGTGCCATTATCCAGCGAGGCCCCTGCAGCCGGGCCCCTGAGCTCAGAACTAGTGTCCAAAGCAACATGCAAATGCCAAGGCACTGGAGACTGGAAGCTGCATGGGAGAGAGCTTTAGATACCTCCTCAGACTGTTTACGACCACCTCTGCTACAGCCAAAAGTTCCTCCTGCCTCACTACCCTCTCTTTACTACTTTTTTCTTTCCAGCAGGCCACTGCTAGTTAGAATGAAGCGGTTTTCAGTGAAGCTATGCAGGCTTTCCTCAGCCAGTGTGAGGCTGATCTCCAGAAAATTAAAATTAGTCCAGAGACTTTAGAGGCTTTTCTCAAACAAAAAATCTCACTCAGCTGTCCAGACTGGAGCTAAGATTGCAAGAGTCACAAATAATGCATTAAATTTTCTTGCCTACTCTATGTTCATCTGACCGTTAAGCAGTAAGACAGGCCTCAGTAATTCTTTTACTCACTTATTTCTCTTGGACACTTTGTTTCAAGAGCTTTGATGGAAAAAAAAGGTGATGACTAAAAGCATGCTGTTCGGCTCTATATGGATGCTCATTCTTTGATCCATTCCATGGTCTTTAGCTGAGAGAGTCAGTGGGCTTTCCAAGTGCTGCTTGGAGCCAGAATACGATACTGGTCAAAGTCCAATCGCAGCCATATGTGCTTCACATGCAAATATTTGACAAGAGGTCAAAAAGTTCATTTAATCATTAGCACAACAATGGCTTTAGAGTCCTGTCCTTGGACAATGGGCAGCTGTTCGTTACAGAGCAGTGCATCAAATAAGAAACATAAAATACCACTATATGTATATGTGTGCTTTAGGTCTAGTTCCTTCTTTGCTAATGTGCTGCAGTAAACTGTGCAGTGAAAGTGAAGATTTTGAGATCAGCTTATCTCTTCCACTTTGTTGGCAGCCACGTCTGTGTTGTTTGTTAATACAGTGTCATAGAGCTTAAGGGGCCTGGTAACTACAGATTATGACCTTTACTTCTCGAGAAAAACATTGCAAATAAAATAAATAACATTTTTAAAAAGGAGTTATTATTATAGTGGTAGCTTCTCATAAAATAGAGTCTTGATATAGTTAACACGCACCAGGCACTGTTGATGTTCAAGAAGCTGTGGCTTTCCTCCCTAGAAAATGTCCATAGCTGACCATCAGTGAATTAAATACAGGGAAAGCCTACTTGTAAACTTTATATTACAGGCGTAGCTGGGGTTGTAGTGTTGTCGGGCTCTGGCTACAGTTACACACCACAACTTTTGCTGCACAGCAATTCAGTCAAGCTTATCAATGTCAGAAGTTAGTATCCTTTTGTAGTGTTGTGGTTGTTGCACTCACCAACATTTTATTCACTCCCCATCGTCTACTAGTATAATTATAATTTACCAACAACTGCCAATTAGTAACAGAATTATTCTGGTATTTCAAATAGAAAGACATGTAAGAACAATCAACCATCCTGTCTTCTGAATAAAATTTAAAAATGCATTCAGTTTGGGTGAATATATGGATGTACCAAAGACAAGCAACAGGTTTGTAGGCTGGAAATAAACCATTTAAATGCACATAAAAAGGAAAATAGGATATTAAGCACAGCATGTTAAGAACAAATTTTCTGGCTGAGCTAAATGTATAAGAAATACATTTTACTTTGAAAGATAATGATACCTCTTTATAAATAGCTAGGCAAATGTTTCAAGAACTGTAGATGTTTAAATTCTTTAAACATATGTTTGGTCTTTGTGTCATTGTGCAGGAAGACAATAAGCACAAACAACCAGACAGAAGCATGATGAACCTGACAAAGAGATATAAAGATAGACAAACAAGACTCTTGAGATTAAACGATATCCATTGTGTCCTGGACAAGAGAGGCAGTAGCTCCACTGGAAGTGGGTACATAAAGTAGCAACACCCACAAGAACACACCTGGCAAAATACACAAAAATAAGTAAATCTTCATAGTTACACCCTGCTGGAAGAAGCCATGAGAAGATGGGTATACTGGAGCCGAAAAGGAATGGACATGATTAGTGTTCTGTAAGGTACCCATTACATCGATACCAAGGTGACCCTGATACAAAGCAGAATGGATTCCTGCTTTCATCATGTTGAATTCAAAATCCTGCTCCTCACATACAAGGTCTTAAATAATCAGGCCCCATCTTATCTTAATGACCTTTTAGTACCATATCACCCCATTAGAGCACTTCACTCTCGCACTGCAGGCCTACTTGTTGTTCCTAGAGTATTTAAAAGTAGAATGGGAGGCAGAGCCTTCAGTTTTCAGGCCCCTCTTCTGTGGAACCAGCTTCCAGTTTGGATTCAGGAGACAGACACTATCTCTACTTTCAAGGTTAGGCTTAAAACTTTCCTTTTTGCTAAAGCATATAGTTAGGGCTGACCCAAATCCTCCCTTAGTTATGCTGCAATAGACATAGGCTACTGGGGGACTCCCATGATGCACTGAGTATTTCTTCTTCAGTTACCTTTCTCACTCACCATGTGTTAATAGACCTCTCTGTTATTAACCTCTGGCTCTGTTCCACAGCATGTCTTGTATCCTGTCTTCCTTCTCTCATACCAACCGGTCATGGCAGATGGCCGCCCCTCCCTGAGCCTGGTTCTGCCGGAGGTTAAACCATCTTTTCATTCATAAAATTTAAAGCCTGTTGTAGTATCTGCATCATAGTTACTGTTAGGCTGGTATGAGCTGACCCACAGAACAGCTGTGTCTGTGTAACACATAGGACCTAAAAAAAAAAAAAAAGACTAACTACTAAAACTCTAACCATAAAAAATACAAAAGGATCAAAAATCCAAATTATTCTTCAGACTAAAACCTGAGAGCCAATTCTACTTTAACCTACTGGTTGATGATCCTGCATAAATAATGTATGTTTGAGAATGTCCTTTTGTATGAGGAACAGAGTGGGCTCAATTAATGTGTCTCTTTGCAGAAGCATAGCTTTTAGCGATGATGAAAGGACTAGCTGCTGTCTATAATAGGAAGAGAAAAACAACAGAGACTAGCTGCTCATTTCTGGAGGCATTTTAATTGCTAGAATACAGAGCCAAGCTAAAAATGTCTCCACTGGCTTCCAGCATGAGAAAGTAACAAAAGCTGCTCTCTGTAACACCTCAGAATCAATACTGGAGGGGAAAAATGGTAATTGTCATAATTAACATCATACAGCAATATACTAATAGCGCTTAAGGAAACTAGTTTTCTGCATCAAAAAGCAAAAAAGAAGAAAAAAACCTGCTAAAGTTTACAGAGTGAAATGATTTTCTCAGTCAGTAGCACCAGTAGTTCCAATAGTGGTGCCCCATGCATATCTGTGGTTATGAAACTATAAACACTAATTGATTTAGATGCCTGGCCCCCTTTAAGTGCTGAAAATATGATATAATCAGTTCCAGCTCAATACAAGCCACAGAACAATTAAATTAAACACTGGAGCCACTTCTGCTTATGTAAAACAGTTCATGTCTGATTCAGACCTCCCCTTTTCTGCTCGCATACTCAATTTCCCATCAGAAATTCACTCATAGTTACAAAGACAGAGGAAGAGAAAAAAAGAATTAAGAAGAAAAGAGTCATAAATATTTACTGTTTCAGGACCAAGATGACTGTCATAGTGTGAAGTAAACAATCGAAGGACTTCTAGCTGCACCCCTTCCTGTTTTTAAATATATGGCCATCTTCCACGGGGACGTTGACCAAAGTGAGTATATAACATCCAGCGTTGTCTACCGCAGCATCAAAATACTGGCAACTAAGTCTTTTTCTGTCATGCATTACTGCTTTCAGTGCTGAGGTTTTTTCAAAACCAGTCATCTCAAGAGCCACTTCGCACCAGACTCTCAGTCATTCACATAAGTCCATCTCGGAGGACGGGACCATTCATGGTTTGTGATGGCTTCTAAGGAATATTTTTCAGCTTGTTTCCGCAGAGTAGATCCATTTGTTGTTTTTTGTTTTTGTGCTTTTTGAACATGTGCTTGAAAGGAGTGAAATACTGGAACTGCAGAAAGTAGCTTAAGTACAGATTTGAGTGTTTTTATTTATTCCCATTCAGCTGACAAAAAACATTGTTTTTACTTCTGCTACACTTGAGCAGGTGATGAATAGCTTTATGATTTATTTCGGTAATAATATACACTTTTACACACCACACTCCCCTGTCTGTACACAGGGTCTATGGAAACGGCTTGTTAACCAAGCTTCTTAGTTAGCTGATAACTTTACACACCACTGGTTCCTAAACACTGGCAGTGGCCAAAGGGCTAAAATAAAACTATCCAAACAGGAGTTCACCAAACAGTGAGTGAGTCACGGGTCTAAGTATATATAACCATACACAGAGTCTATGGTTGGAACCACCACTACTACTTTTAGTTAAGTAGAGGATGTTTAGGCACTATCAAATTAGGATTTTGATGCATCACTACCATTATTACTGAATATTTCTCCCTCTTCTTCTTTTAAAAAAAATCTAAAACCAGTGGAATCCCTGTCTGCACTCTACCTGAAATATTTCTTTAATCTTTCTCATTAACCTTTAGTTAATTGTTTAGTAAACTCATAAATGCCCTGGTTACCACACAGAATACATCTCGTGACACAAAGGGTTAAATTTTTCACCAGGCCTTCAGGGTAATATATTCAGTAGGGGTATAGTATGCATTTCTCTGGAGAAATTAATGACACAGCGGTGAACTCACATATTGTAAATCACCCTGAAGAAGAAGCAGCTAAATGGCTACACAGTCACCTAAATAGAAGACCATAGTGTTTTCCATTTCTACTTGTTTTGACATCGCAGTAAAAAAAAAATAACCCTGTGTCTCCATAACTTTCACAACATGCAAGTGAGTAATATTGTTTTAAATGAGGAATGGCAGTGGTTTTCAGTACCGCTGCCAACAAAACTCCCACAAATGTACCCCGTGGGTCCAGTGTTTATTTCGTTATAAATATATGTGTTTATTTTTGTGGCTTGTTCCATTCTCCAGCCGAGACGCACTGAGACAGTAGAGCGAGGCTTGATTAACCCTTCCTGATTCATCAGCAACAGCATTTTTTTTCATGATGAAAAGAAATACATTTATTCAGTATGACTCTCAAGGTAAAACTAAATAAGAGTTTCAGTGCAGCAGCACTCAAAGCATTTGCTATATCTGAAACCTCACATACTGTGTGAGTCAAATATTCCCCATTTTGACATTTGAAAGCAGCAAAAATTCCCTAAATGTGATTTATTTACTATAAAAGTCACTGACTTTTCCAAAAGCGGCCACAAAAACACAAAAAAGAAAATATTTTTAAAATTTTACACCACTGTACAAGTGCACCAAATGTTTGTATATTGAGGCTGCTCCTGTTCAAATTTGACCCGTATCTGTTCAGATCCACCGGTGTGAGTCAAATCAAGGAAAATTGTAGTTTAGGGAATCTTGAAACCATGAACCAGTACATGCCCTATCTGTGTGTATTTGTTTATGGGACAGTGGTGACAGAGATTATAGTAAACCTTGACACTGTCAAAAAGAAATATTTGTATTACAACCACATTTTCCCATGTTCCTGCAGAGAAAGGTACCTGCTGCCATTTGAAAATATGAAATAGTAAAACACCAAAGGACCAATCTTATATGGTGCACACATGGAACAGAGGTCATACAGAGGTTAGAGGGGGCCCTAACATAGACATGAGACCTGCCCCTGCAAGCACTATACATAATCTAAAAATAAATTAGAACCAGGTTGAGATAAAACCAGAGGGGTTTAAAGGCATCTGAGGACAGTATATTATATGAAGGTATTTAAAATCACTTCCAAACAGTTAACAGCATAACAGGTTGTCCATTTTCTTTTTCTCATTTCTAATATGAAGTAATCTAGTCTGTGAGTTAAAAACCTGTCATGTTGTAAACTGTTTGGATGTGCTTGGGAAAAAAAAGATTATTTTATTGTATAAAATAGCACTGCTGCTCAGGAAACTCAGCCAGACAAGGAAACTCCAGCCTGTCGACGCAGTGAACTCATTCTCATTTAAAAAGTGCTTTACAAAAAACGAACATTACCGCTAACATCAACAGCTGATGCAGCTTATTTGCAGGATGAGGTGGCCCTGAATCCTCCCTGAGTTATGCTGCAATAAGTCTAGGCTGCTGAGGGTTTCCCCCGATGCACTGAGAGCTTCTTCTTCACTCACTATGTATTTATACACCACTTTGCATTTAATTACTATTATTAATCTCTTTTTCACAGTGTGTCTTTTGTCACACCGTCAAACCTCTGGCAGAAACGTTTCTTTCTGTTAAAATTCAGTTTTTCCTTCCCACTGTCAACAAGTGCTTACTCATAGGGGGTTGTTTGGTTAATTGGGGGTTTCTCTCTATTATGGTAGGGTCCTTACAATATAAAGCACTTTGTGGCAACCGTTGTTGTGATTTGATGCTATATAAATAAAACTGAATTGAACAGAAGTGAACTGAGCAGTAGAGGTCTGGGAAATTTAATGATAGATGCCATCTCTTGTCTCTGAAACTTTAAATAAGGATTAATCATTACTAAAGTCAGAGGGACTGACATTTCAATATCCAATATTTCAAATAGATCTCTAATTTAAGATTAATTACACACAATCATTATTAGTAATTCTTGAGTCAAAACTGGCCTATATAATACTGAGAACATATGAAATATTAACAGTATGTATTATGGCTCAGTACCTTTATGTGACCTTGTGACCGATTCTTTCACATAACTCTAGTAATGCCTTTATAAAGCATGGAAATATCTATATTATATATAAAATCTATGAAGCATCAAATCTTATTGTTAACACTTTCCATAGTCAGGTCTGTTTGTAACATAACATCAGTCATGCTAAAGAGATACATTCCAACAATACGTTTGAAGTGTAAATTATAACTTTATTTAAAATTTGCTGCTTTAAAGACTATAGATATAATCTATAGGTTACACACAAGCAAACACAACATGAACCACAGGCACAAGTCGATATATAAACAAAAGTATCAAATCTAAAGTATTAAACCAATAAAGCATACACATGGAGACATCTCGCCAGCTGAGAACTTTAGTTTCCAAAAAGCTGGAGGGGCGTCGAACACCATGATACCTCTACACCCTCATCCTCATTTTCTGCCATTCGTCAGGTTGAGTTATATACAGATCATTTAGATATAAGTAGCAAGCACATGCAGAGCATTGCACATCCGTGCAACCACTTCCAGATGCTTCTTGTTGTAAATGTGCACTTTAAATGTGTGGAAATCCCTGTAGACCAAGGTTTGCCATAGGATACCCCACCCCCACTACAGCACAGCTTTGGGGCCTCACAATCACTGCCAGTTAAGATTCCCTCTGTGTTCTTTTCTCACCAAGTCCATCAGCCTTTAAGGTTTGTGGTCTGTCTGATCTATTGTCCATCATCCCTGTGCTTGTTTATACGCTGTACAAGATCTACACAAGAGATCTTATGCACACCATTCATCAGCACAGGAAGGGGAAAAGGAACATGGACCAGTGTTTGAAGTGGAACCAGAGCAGTGTTACAAGCTTCAAATACACAGCTGGGTATGTAACTCTTTATCATTACAGCAGCCATTTAAGAGCTGTGCCAAGGCATCTGGCATCCGTCTGGACCTGGAATTGGATTTGTTTGTGTAGCAAATCCAACAGGCACCAGTCTGAGAAATCCCGGGCCAAAGCACACTGTACAGGTAAGACTAAAACGTCCCTACATTTGAAATAAAAGCGTACAAGTTATATATTAATTATTCTTTTTGTTGTTGTTTTTTATTTGTTTCAAATATAGGTGTATAAACACACACATGTCCTTCACAAAACTTAAAAACATGTCTTATAGCATTCATGGATACAGTATTTGTGGCTCATAGTGGCAAGCTGGGGTGATTGCACAAAATACCTTAGAGCTGGCTCTTCCAACCTTATAAAAGTACATAAAGAACATTTTATATTCAAAATAACTTATGAACCATTTTCAAAATGGCTGTCTCGTCCATCTTTGATTACTATTTGCTAAACAAAATAACAAAAAATTAGAAAAAAAAGTGAAAAAGGGACACAAGATAGAGGCAACGTTTCTTAATATTTGATTGATTGTATAGTAGTGGTATGACACATCAAGTCCAGCAGAAATAAAAGCTACAGGCATCAATGGTGTCTGCTACTGCAGTCCATTTCACATAGGGGATAAATAAATCATTAACCTAATCCACAATTACATGTTTACATTTCAGAAACTAATGTCGACAGCCTCTCCAGTCTGGACATGAGCCTAAAAGCTGAAGATTCGATATGTCCTCACCTTAGCTCAGTTTCATGCTAAACGTAATTAAATCAGTGAAATCACATGACAGTTAATGAAGTCTGCCAACATGAATGAGTACTAATCTAATTAGTGTGTCGCCAGCTGGTAAACCTGTCTAGCCACTTTAAAAACAAAATGTTTGTTCTAGCAGAGACCCAGATCTGTTTGTACGGCAGTTATGAAATATTACTGGATGTTCTTGTTTCCCACGTTGGTAAACCGGCTCTACAGCCCATCTAAGCAGCTCTGGATGGTCTATAGCTAACGTTTCAGGATTTTTTTAGGGCCACAAGCCAATAAGATTTTAGCCAGAGCCAAAGAAAAATCACCACAAACTCAGCAATGTAATAAAAAAATTATAACAACATTGTTAATTCGGGTAATATTTACTCAAGCCTTTTAAAAATGTGTTCATCAAACAGGCAGCAAGATCCATAGATTTCTGTTGAATGAGGTGAGACGGACGCCACGATTTGGTCGACTGCCAGGAAAAAACCTGTATTTTAGCTTTTGAGACATGCTGTCAACAGGATGGCATTATATAGGAAATAAGTTAACCGACAGTCAGAAAGTCAGTATTCTTCTACTGTAGGTCCAATAAAATGACATGAATCCACCAACACTTAGAAACATTCCTGTCTGAACATTCTTCTCTTTACAATTATTCTAGACAAATTTGGTTTTCTACTTTCACAAACTCTAATGTTAAAGCTCCATTAATCACTGTAGTTTTAGTTAAAATTAAAGAACTCACTGGAAGTGAAATAGCTGCTTTGAATTCTGAAACCGTGCCCAGATTCTCGTGCAGTTTTCGGCACTTTTCAGGCACTTTCAGGTTATCACTGCATTCACTCTGTATAACTGAAATTTAGGTGCTGTCACTGATCCTTTCTGGAACAGATAACGTGCATACCGCATAATAATAACAACCCTAATTTGCAAGTAATGAGTAAAGAAAGTAGAATATGTATCAACCCAAAGGCAGAGAGACTTTTATCTGACATTTTTTTGTCAGTGTGCTGGAAAAAGACACTGGAAGCTTATAGCTATTGTAACCTCCATTGCTAACACAGGTAACAATAGGTATGTTACCCATGTTACATTTGGTTTGTGATGTTTCAGTTAATGCAGCTTTTTTGCTTTACCGTTAATAATGATAGCTTAAAAATATGCTTCTTTCTCTCTTACAGGAGAAAAGTGTCATGGTTGTGTCTCGGGTGCCTAGGGATGGGCTGCATCCCTCAGTCCAGTGGAGCAGGTGGAAAGTGAGTGGTTGATGCAGAGAGAAGAGGTTGGAAGTTATTGGCCAGAAGTCGAGCTTTTCCTTTCTTTTTTTAAACACAAATACAAAGGGCCAATTGCAGAATTCACCAAAACATTGAAATTTAACACAGTTCCAGGACAGAAGGCATCCTGAAGAGTCAGGATTGCATATAACCCAGGTTATTACCTGATCTAACCAGGTTGAAGCCCCTGGATTTGACGCTATCACACAGGTTTGGGGTCTGCAGGTTTGTAGTCTTTGTTCCTAAGTCCACTATCACACAGTGCCACGACTGTGGTAGTTGTAATGGTTGCTGTTCTCAGAGTCTGCAATCTGCACGCTGGGTTTCCTTTCTGGTTCCTCACTATCGCGAGTGCCAGGCCTCTTGGAACGTTTAGGACACTTCTCGAAGAAACCCGACACAAAGTGCACCTGCAGAGGAGAGGAAAGCAGAGATTAAGAGGGGACAAAAAAAGGAAGCCAGACAAGATTGCAGGTCACTTAGAAAATTATTTGTGCTACAGAGATTGGAGTATAAACAAGTAAGGGACACTGAGGAGGTACGGGCAGAGCTGGAAACTGTGATTACACATGTCTGGAGAGGACTGTGAACAGCTGTTAAATGACACACTAACACAGACTCTCACACACATCAGAGAGGAACACACAGAGAGCAGGCACAACCCCTGCAGACCATAAAATCCTATGCCCAGGAGGGTCTCTAATTGCGTGCAGCACTATGAAGGCCAAAGGTGCAGGCTCACATCCCAATTAATCATGCATGGACACACACAGACACACAAACACACGCTCTACCACTCCAGAATTTCCACAAGGCAGAGCTGACAGTGGTTCAATCAAAACAGGGAAGTGGCCAAACAATAAAGAAGCCCAGCTGGATGAAGGAGGTGAATGGACTTGTTACCTGCCAGCTGTGAGCATGTGGGTTTGTATCAAGACACACCATGCTGCTGTCACACTTCACTCTAATCGTACTTCCTCTCTACATGGCTTTTAACTTTGGGAATAAAATATATGGCAAAAAATATGTTTTGAGCTATTCTGCTAACATTTCCACTAAATGTCATTTTTATGATTTGGACAGTCACACCCCTGTTTGCCTTTCCAGCACTTGGAAACCACAGGGCTAAGATGCAAAGTTAATATGTCATCAGGTAGGAAGCTGGTGGTACAAAAACTGTAATGAAAAAAAAGTCTCCATGTGATCATAAATTCTCAAGAGGAGAAGTAAAAAAAAAACTGCCAAAAGTTCCCATGCATAAGCTTTTAAAAGTAATGGCTGTGTTACTATAAAATCACTAATTTTTGTAGCATTTATCTTGTAGGACGTTGCCGTGGAGACTCACATTTAGCAGAGCAACAAGCGCTCCCTGCAGCAGCCCCACCAGCACATCGCTCCAATGGTGCTTGTAATCAGAGACTCGGGTGTAGCCCACATAAACCGCGAAGGCCACCAGGAAGAACTGGATGGTGGGACGGAGAAGTCTGGCCCACTTTGCCACAAATCTCGCCTGCACGTAAAGCTGGAGGTGGAAACAGAGAGGGAAAAGAGAGCAATGATGCTATTAGCACTGCTGGAACTTAAAAAGGTTATCACACCAATACATAACAGCATAGTCACCAATTATATTATGGCAACACTGCATCATACATCATAACTGCAATGTGATATGCTAACAAAACAGGAAAGTTGGGAAATTTCTGCCATTTCTAAATGTGCTTGAACTACAGCACTATCAAGATACTGGTTGGATCCTAAAAATAAAGCCTATGACTTTGGTGCTTGAGTTTGCAGTGAAAACAGTAGCTGGCACCTCTCAAGTTACATTTAACTTTAAAAAGGTGTTGAGTACAAATCTAATTTATGTTCTCCACAGACTCAAACGACATTTATGCTAGAAAGCACAGATGCCAACAAAATATGAATCTGGCAATAGTATAAAAATTCTGCTCGGCTGCTGTTAAAGGTGTAAAAATTGGCATTGCCGTACAGCTACACTGCATTCAACACTAGAGCGTACTCTTTCAAGGCAGCCCAGAGGACAAGGGCTGGATGTCACAGCTGAGCTCTATGTCTGGTTGCAGCATATGCCTGGCAAAACAGAGAGCGCCAAAGACAGGAATGGACACTAGCTGGATGCTCTTTTCTTGGAACTGAAAAAATAAAAGCTGCTTTGCTTGGAGCTTGCTGTCTAGCTGTGGTGCCTTTTAAAACAAAGAGATGGGGCCAAGTGGAATGAGCTGAATAGGCCTGGAAGACAGGTCAGAGCAGTGCTTTGCCTTCATCATTGCTGGGAAATGGGTTGCAGACTATTCCAGATCATTTGTCTCACTACATTCTTCCCCTGGACTCCACTTTTCCCTTTTATGTCTCTGAGTACAGATCTAAATGCATGAGAATGCTCTTAAAGGAGCCCAGAGCTTTGGGAGTTTTTTATTTATTTATTTTTAACTGTACAGAGAGATAGGCTTTATTTCTTGAAGCTCATGTTCTGTACTTACCGCTAGGAAAAGCATGCAGTACATGCTAAAAGAGGAGTGACCAGAATAGAAGGACAATCTAGAGAAAAACACAATTCAGATGTAACTGCTTTACACAGGATATTTGTACAGTAGCATTTTGTAGCATCAATATCATGTAAAATGTGTTAGACCTCCTTTTCACTGACAATGCCTGATTTTTTTGTTTTACAGTATGTTACAATCTGTGTAATTAGTATGAGCTTCTTGTTTCCTCTATAAAGAAACTGATGGAAGTTCTTTCCCTCCTACCTGGACTCGGTGACATCCACAGGACTCCCAGTGCAGTTGATCACCGACATGTATCCTGAGCAGACTTTCGGTGCACATACTGCCATGAAGTTTGGCCTTGGACGCCCAATAGTGTACTTTGCAAGGTCAGTAAGTGACTGGCTGACAGCTCCTCCAAACAAAAAGGTGCCTACTACCTTGTAGAGTGCAGCTATATACTGATTGAACTGTGTATTAGACTGAATCCTCTCTCTGTAGACCAGATAAGCCTCTCCAGATGAGATCTGAGGAGAGAGAATAAAAAATGAAAGATTATTTGTTTTTTTCACGTTTTTCCTCCATTACATAAAATGTCTTCTCCTACTTCTAAATCAGCTCATTGTCAAGTTCTGTCAAAGTGCAATCATTTATTTAAGAAAGACCATGGGATCATGTCAAATGAGTAAAGTCGGCTAAAACAATATCATGAAACTTCCTGTTAAACTTACAATGACGAGAGTGCAGCAGATGGTGACAGCAGCCAGCATACCGGGGGTGATGGTGTCTGGTTTTAGGGGATACTTGATGCTGTCATCATTGCAGTAAATGCCTCTTTGGTAAGGCTTGGAGACAATGGTCATAATGATGAAAGGCAGTGCCGCTGGAGGGAAAACAAACCAGATGAACAGTCTTATTATGTTAGACTAATTGCATATTTGGATAAATTTCGCTCTTGCTGGGATGAGATGGATGCATAGGTGTTTGACTGTGATGTAACAGAAGTCCCTGGGCTTTGGTCGTGATTGGGCGGCACAGGATATGGATTAGAGGATCCCTGATCCCAGTTAATGTACTTTTAAATCAAAGAAAAATGAGGTAGAAAAACACATTTGGCTATTTTTCTGTATTTTTCAGACATTACCTCATGTCCTAACTTGGGGCATGAAATTTTTTTTCAAGGATAAATGCTAAGTTCACAAGGATGAAAACAACCCACAAGGAGAAACAGATTTTGTGCTTTAAATGTAGGCAAAAATACACAGTGGGAAATAGATTTTATATTCATGAGCATATGCAAAAAGAAAAAAAAAGATCAGACATCAGACATATACCCATGTGTACAATATAAACAGTTAAAAGACTGTACACAAATTCCTGGAGGCATGTGGCTGTGTGCAAAATAAGCCCAAATATAGCTGCTTACAGTTCCCCAGAGAACGAATGATGTCCTCGAGAGGTTCAGAAAACTCCATTCTTAAACCACACGCTCCCCATCTTCCTCTCTGTCTAACAGACACTCACCTACAAGCACATTTCAGAATGTGAAGAATTTAAGACGCTTAGTTAAAGTGTGTACTAATGAAAAACAGTTGATACTTATTTCTGCTTCTTACCAATGTGACCTAATTAAAATGAGCTTCTACTAGCTGTCTTTGGCTATCCCCTTTAAAGGCTACAATGCAGAGTGGTGACGAATGACTGTAGGGAGATATAGAGAATATGTGGGACAAAGTCCTTATATGCACAGGTGCAGAAACTAGAGGTATTTGATCCAAACTTGGGCTTGTTGATGGGAATAGTAAAGTTATTAATGTTCAAGAAATCACTAATACATTATCCAGTTATTGGTTGGACATATTATATAGCACGTATATGACACATAACATCCTAGAAATGCAGGGAATAGGTATCTTTTGTCCCTTACATGGCACTGCAAATTTGTAGTTTTATAGGGTTACAGGTATTTCTGACATTCATTAGAGAAGTCAAAGACTAAACAATCAACTGACAAATGGCTGAAAATGATCAAGTGTTCCAGCCCTAGTAAGGAATGTGTTCTCCACCCTAATACCCACTACTGCTATCCATAGAAGGCAGACAGTCTTGGGCCCACTGTGAAAATACCAAGCGCCTGCATGCGAAATGCAAGAAAAACAGCAATGCAAAAGCATCGCAAGAACTTGAAAAGTTCACTCACCAATAGCATTAAATTTCTGTGTAAATGAACTGTGCACCCCTCCCATTTAAAAGCAAAAAAAAAAGTCTGCCTTTGACATAATTCTAGGAAGACTTCCAGTGAGCCTGACTGATGAGAGACCATTAAGACTGAAACTAAAGGAAAATATACAACTGGAAGGCGGATTGGGATTCAGCTGAGATAAATGCTCTGTTAATTCCATGTTTAATTCCACCTCATGACAGATACAGGAGAACAGCCTACTGCAAATGCATGAACACTGTCACAAAGAAAAGCACTACTTAGTTTGTAAGTGGACCCGAAAACTGTCACTTTAATACATTTAACAACTCAGTTAAATTCTTAGAAATACCCCTCGCTATTGTTCAATATTCTCGGCAACAGGCCACGTATGATGACAGAAGAAGAATAACATGCACTTGATCTTATCTCTCTATGTCGAAGGTGATACAGGATGAGATGGGATTTAGTGACATGTCGCCTGCACACCTGTGGACAAAGGGTTTTATGGGCTCAGTGAGCAAAGGCAGCAGCAAAATAGAAGCTTTGTGCTGAGAGCAGAATAAACAATAGTGCTCAATTGGATAAACACATGATTGTGCTTTGACTCGTGCTGACCTGGCCTTGATGGAGCTGGATTTAGACTAGACAAACACTGAAAGAAAAAAAGTAGAGATGTTAGCTTCATCATAGACAGTGTTCAGTCACAAAGTAACTTTATTTAAAAGCCTTTTGCCAGACTAGTCTTTCTAATCAAAGTACCCTTGGGAGGGCCTGGGAAGGTTTCCCACTATGCGCAAAACAATCAGAAACACTTTCCAAAACATGCAACTATTGTTACATGCAGCAACCATAAATTTTTAAGTAATGTTAGTGCCTACAGGCAGTTTAAGTGCATTTACCAACCACCTCCCCCTTACTAATACCAATATCATTACAAGCAGCAGCTGGTTGTCACCTTTCACTGTGTGGCAGATTCCCACCAATCACTGCATGAGCACAGGACCCCAGTGTGCAGGATGTGGTAAACCAGGATTTTAAAGTCCTATTCCACACATTTTCCTGTTGCAGCCACCAAATCCTGTCTGTGATAACTGTAGTGTAATACAGTCTCTTATATTTAACTAACATCCTGTCTGAAGCACCACAGGGGAGCTCGCTGATGCGGATTTACTGATGTGGCTTTTGGGTGGCAGCTTATCCATCTGTATCCTGCTTCCAGCTGGAAAGAATGGAGCAAACTTAAAAAAACCCAACAACTACTACTTTTTATTTCTCTGTGGAGTCAGGAAAAAATAGTTGCACTCAAATCAGAGTCAGATTTAAATGAAACCTACCTCCATGATTACATAAAACCAATTTTGAAAGGTTTTTATAAGATTGGCCAAGACAAACTCTAGAGAAATGTTTATTTACCTAACACAGAATGGTAAATGTCAAGCAGCAGTACAACATAATTATTTCTATGCTGGAGTCGCATGGTAGAACGAGGCCATTAATCACAGCAAAGCAGGAGAAGAATTAAGGAGGAAAAAACCCTTTAAAATGATGTGCCAGCTAATGAAATATCACACAAATTCACACAAGGCTAAACAGCTTTTGCACTTCCATCATCACCATTATTCTACTGCCTGCAAAAATGTATTCATCTCATCAGCTCAATATCTTTTATGTTTTTTAATACTTACTAAATCCTCTTAACAGGACACAGAGTTTATGGACTGAGTGAAGTCAGCCTGCAGGTCTTAAAAAAGCCCCACTGACTTGTAAAAAAAGTATTAATTTTTCACGTCTGTTTTCATCCATGAAGCACTAATTCAGCTGACACCTGACTTTAACTTTTAAGTCATAAATCAGAAGCTCAGATGAAAAGAGGGGAAAAGGCAGAAATAAAATGATGTAAGGAGTCTGGACTGCTCTCATGGGCAAAATAAATGGTACGCCCTGAGGTGTGTTCGCGAGTGTGTCTCATGAGCAGTCCCCCTGCGTGTAATATCTGCAAGAAACAAACCAGCCAGTCTCTGGAAAAGCAGACATACTCCAACACAGTTTTCAGACAAAATTAGACCCATCGGCACACAAAATAGGCCTCCAGCATACCACGAGACAATCCCACAACCCAAACTGACATTGCTCCAGAGCTGCCTCCACTTAAAGACCGAGCAGTGTCTCTGACTCTGCTGGAGATTTTTCTGTTGAGAAAATCTGAAAGAACACAGAATACATGGAAGTAATGATAAAAAGAGTAGACTTATTTCTTTAGCGTGCAGGAAAGCCTTGTTTTTGAATGTTTCCTCCAAAGATTGAGGGAAAATGTGGCCAGGAAACGCTCCTGCCTGAGCCTCTAATGTGGAGTCCCTCTGCCTCCGTTTAAAGAAGGTTCACTTTGGAGTCTTTGGTTCCACTTTGCAGTAATACCTTGGTGACTCCCACTGCTACATACTAGAGCAACATGAAGCTATATGAGAGTAACTGAGAATGACTGTTTGCAGAAACCAGCTCAGTCAGAGGGAGATTTCTGCATTAATTGATACATGAACAACACCGGCATGTTCATTCTTTCCACCGCTGCTGAATCACATCCTCTCCTCCCGTTTCTCTGTCATGCTAAAAGCCATTCATTCTTCTCTTTCTGTCACTCAGTCGATCACAGTGTCCTCCCACACACTTCTCCCTCTGTTGTAAATATAGAGGCCTCACTGGGTGATGCTTTATTTAGCTGGCAGATGTGCAATTATGCAGGACCATTTGGACCACAATCGCACTCTGGTGCTGACATTCAAGGCCTGTCACATCCTCTCTTTCTCTCTCTCTGCTAGCTTAGGTCTTTTTCCTTCATTTCCCTTCCCTCCTTTTCATGTCTACATGTATTTGCTGTACAGGGTCCATTTTTCTGCTGTGGTCCCTTGAGTCAAACTGCCATGATTATCTGGAAGTCACAGTTTGAGAATAACTGACACCTACTCACCGTGGTTTCTCTGACATGACTTGCTGCACTTGCATAACCACACGGATGGACAATTATGTTCCCTAATTTGAAAAACATACAGTCTGGGTTTTTATTATGCATACCTAAAGAGTGCATAGCCTGTGTGTGGTGTGAGATGGGTGTTCCCATGCCCTTAGGCTGCCCTGCTGGGCCTAAAACTTTCCTTCGGGGTCGCAGCTGGAACATTTGCCCTTCCATCTAATTCCTTCCACTTTGGTTTCCTGTCTTTGCAGCGTGAAGGTCACCTTCTTCTTATTGTATTTCTAGCCTTCTTTTCGACCTGTTGCCAGTTCTAGTTTAATCTCACATTTCACCACTTCTTAGAAATCTGTGTCACTCTTTAGTCATTTACTCCATCCCTGACTGCTTCCAATTCCACCCAGTGTGGATGAGGACAGAGGGAGGCTTTCCCCCCCTTTCTTTTAGCTGGAGTGTTTCCACTTTTTATTCCTTTGAATAAAAATTTCTCTCCTTCGTTTGTTCCCTCCAATTCAAACATGTTTTTATGTCAAAACAGGTCATGTTCAAGAAGATGTGTTGCAGTTAAAAAACCAGCCTAAGCTCTTTCTCCTTCTCACTGTCTCCCCTCCAAGCTGGACTGACTAATGTGGAAGGTATGTGCTGAGCCTACAACCTCTGCCGGCGTAGGCCTCTGGAATTCTAATTCACATGAGGAACGCCCAACTTCACCAGTCACACCAAATCCTGCTGCTGCTGTGGTCCATTCTTTATTTTTAATCCCACTGTTTCACTCCGTCCATCATTTACGCATGCTTAGCTTCAAGCAGAGCAGAAGGAGACATGGCGGCAGGCGAGGTTGTGCGAATGGTGGGAGAGCAGCTAAATCTGGGTGAGCAATCAAAGAGTCTGGGTTTGGAGGGGATCAAAGAAATAGGCCACACAGGTTTCGACCTAAACCAGAAAGGCCTGCGGGAGGAGTTAAAAGGCAGTCTGATGTGTGCAGCTACAATGAATGATCCTGACCTTACTAAATAAGCTGCTGCTGCCTTGCTGTGTCGTACTTTATCCTGTATATATTTGATGTTGCCTTTATACGTTGCCAGTTTGTTTGGATTAGTCCTTAAAATCTAGTTTGGCTCGACATTAACAAGAAACATGTCTTTTAGACTGCGTTTGGCTTCTTTACAGCTCGTATCTTTTTCTAGTGATCAAAGAGCGCTGTTTACATTTTTTATACTTGAGGTTTTATATGATGTCAGTGACAGCTCTGGCAGTGAGCACAGCAGCCCCAAACACCTGCTGTTCATCATTCAGAAATAAAGGTTACCTGAGGAGAGAAGTGCTAAAAGAGCTTAATCCAGAGTGCACGAATTGAGGGGTTGCACCAAAACAAAGATTATTTTGAGCTGTGAATCATGCTAAGCTCTGGTAAAGTCCAAAATAATAACGTAGATCTGCAAAGAGCAGTAGGTACCCTGTAATAAACACCAAGAAATATACAGGAAAATAGAATATTGGATTTCGATATGGCAGAACGACATAAAAGAACATACAAATAAAAACTTAAAAAACTGTAGAAACAAACTGTGAAAAATAATCAATGCATGCCTATAAAATACCTGAATTCCACACTCAAAATAATTATAAGTTCTAATAAGTTCTCTCAGTGGAACGTGTCTGTTTGTTTAAAAGGGCTTCAGTTTCCATGACATGGCTCTCCTAAGGAAAACCATTCCCATCAAGCATCTTCATAGCTTTGCTCTGAGGACTCAAGCCAATCAGTCTTACCAACAAAAACCACAAGAGAGGCCCGGCTCCCAGGAGACGCCGCTGGATGGCTTCACCGACAAACTAACCAGGGTTGGCAAGCAACACAACAAGGGGACAGAGTGCATTAAGAGTAAAAAATGCAAGGAAATGCGTAGAAAATCTGGTAGTTTTCCTGCTGTGGGAATCTGTGAGCAAGCGCTATTGTATGTGGCAATGTGATTGTGCTCATATAAAATACTGAGAACAATTTGATATGTGCAGGTGAAAATCAAAGTCCCTGCTGCCATTGTTCTTTAGGCGTGAAATGCAAAAGAAACCAACAAATGCAGAGTGATGAGTGACAAGTATACAATTCACTGAAAACAAAATAATAAAATACTGTAAATCTCTGGGATAGGCTCCAGCCCCCCTTATTAGAATAAGCAGAAGAGATGGATGGATGGACTCTAACACCATTTTAAGAAATGCAGGCGTGTTTCTGAAGGTTAAAAAGAAAAAAAGGAACTTTTACATACTGTACAATACATACATAACACACTTTGTAAGTGGGTCAGCAATCAATGACACAGAACAGGTTTGTCACAATCTTACAGACAATAACGAGTACACACATGGAAAACAAGAATGTGTTAGCAGTGCCTTGCCCCAAGGCCATTTAGTCTATTGACCTAGTGTATTATCGAGCACATTACTCACAATTCAAATTGTCATTCATTTTTCCAACAGGAGCACCCATGAACTGAGGAATGTGAGCTGTGACATACATATTACACCTGCAGAGCTGTGGGCAGGGAGAGGTTAAAACCCGGTCTTTCCTTTCTTGAGCCAACACCCACCATCTATTTGTGCTGAGTGTAGACTTACACAGACGGGGTAGGGAGAGTGGGAGGAAGGGAGGAAGAAAGAATAGATGAAGAACTGAGGCCAGAAGCTCACAATAAACAAGAAATTCAAAACCGAGGTAGATCTTTGACGAGTACAACAACCTCAAATGTCCCTCACAAAAAAAAGAGACAAGAGGCTTAAACTAGACAAATAATACATAATATGACAGACCTCGAGTAGGAAGGAATCAGTAAACTACCACATAACAGCTATTTTACACCACATTCATCCATTAAGGTGCTCAGTAACTGTGTTGTGGACTGTATTAAACAAAAAACCACAACAAAAAAAGACAGAGGCACATCTATTCATGTGATACCAACAGTTATCAGTGTAGTTTGACCTGGGCAGGGCAGGGTGAAAGAGATAGAGAGCATGCCAAAGAAATCTTTCTTTCATGTTACCATTGATTTTGGCCTTTGGATTCCTGAACAAAAGATAGATGAAGGCAGTCTGCTGAATGTGAGACATATTTCTTCGACTGAGCAACAGTGCAGAGAGAAGAAAATGGCAGACGCTGATTTGAAAGGCTCACAAATTCAAGAAATGTAAACAGTCTGAAAATGCAGAAGAAACCCAACTCAACACTCTGTTTCCATACAGGCTAATGGTCAGCATAATTATAAGCTCTATCATGTTGTTATTACACGCCTGGGGAAACCTCACATAAGCTTGGGGTTGACTTGACGATTATTTGGGTGAATGACATGGGTGGCAGTGGGGAAAGCAAAGGCAAAAAGGGTGGGATAAGCCATCGAGATCTGACCAACCATCCGACCAACCCAACCCAGACATTAATCCCAGACTTGTGACAACGAAATGGTGAGGCTTATCATGTTCAGCAGTCTGTGGATATTCCCACTGATGGAAAATACTCCTAAGCTCTTTGTAAAGCCCGGGATGGAGTTGGGGCCCTGGAAGTCTTCGTTCTGAACTCCTTCCTCTTTCGTACCTCGTTGGTATAACCGAGACAAAACAAGTGATAAACAAGGTGCCAAACACCACACGTTGCAAAACAGATGGCTGTCCTGCTCATTTGGCATTAACACAGTGAACCAACCTCCCACCACACTGGTATATTCCACATGTGTAGATTATCCTTGTGTCCGCATCTGAAAACAACTTATTCCGGACATGTTAGCTCAGAGTTTTCATGTTTGTTGTTTTTTGTTTGATAAAGTTGATCTAATCATTACCTTTATGATGAAAACATCTGTCAGATGATTTAGCCCAGTGATTGATTTATTTAGGCATCTGTATTTATATGTTTTTAACAAACCCCCTTTGAATCTCAGCTAACTATTAAAATATTCACACGTCTGTCCAAAAGTCTGTTCAGTATGTGCATTATTATTTTGATCATGCAAATCGTAACATGGTGACATTAATATTATCTTTATTATGCACTGAGCTATTGATACAGCTGCACCAATTAAGTAATTTCATATAGTTCATGTAAATCTCCAATAATGGATTCATTGTTTCCTCCCTAATTATGTTCCATACCTTAAAGGTGAATGTCAAAAGTCACTCATCAGTGAGGAAAGCTGTTACTACAATGTTTGTTAATATGGTGCATTTTCTGACACCATCCAGAGGAGGGAGGAGACGAATCCGATACATATTAGTTCCTTGGTTACAGCAGAAAATACTGTTTCTTGAAAAAAAAAAAACGAATTCTGCCTGAAGTTAAACGCAGAACATCCGTTTCCGAGCGCAGCAGAAAGTCAAATGTCGAAAATGCACCGAACGTGGGAAGTGGGGAACAGTCTTTTGAGGATTCCTGGCAGACAAAATATGTGGAATAAGCGGAGCGCACACACGCGTATCAGATTTCCATAAACAAATATTCAGCTTCCTGGGGCACTGTAAAGTCCTGCAAAGTTTTTGGTGAGTAGCTTGGAGCATGCAGCCTTGCGAGGAGGATGACACTGAGGTTTCCTCTTATGTTCTGCCATGGTGCAATTGCATGTCACATTTAAGGCCGGGACATCATCCCAGCCCGGATCTCCATAAACAAAGTGAGTGACAGGCTGCTCATTTAGCGCTAGACCCGAGTGTGGCAGTCCAGCTGCTGGATCAGCAATAGAGATTTAAATCAGCAGCCATCCAGAAAACCTTTTGTCTGATTAAAAACACTCGCGCTCGAGTTTAACGTGCAAATAAACAAACACCGCTGAGTTCCCATTACTACAAGCGACCCTAAGCTGCTGTCATTGGTGCAAAACACACAAACAAATGTGAATTATGAGAAGAAACGGATGTAGCCACAAAGATATCACCAGCGACGTCTGCCGACTTTTGCGCATTGTCCGTGTGCTAAATAGAAGGAACAGGTTGTTAACTTACCAGCTATAACGCACAGCACATCCACCACCACGAACAGCTTCTTCTTCTTCTGATCCTTCATTTTCTTTCCGCTAATTTACTTTATAATCAGAAACTTTGAGAGATAATTTTTTTCTTGAATAAAGTAAACAAGTCCATCTGAGTTCGTTCACTCGGAAACGTACAAGTAACTCTAAAAACAAAGGGTAACCTGTACAACGAGTTCTTCCGGGATCCTGGTTCGTACCTGTGTTGCGATGACAGTGACAGCGGAGGTGTGTAAGTTTCTTATAGCGACACTTTATCCGAACTCCTTTCAGAGCACCACACCTCTGACGCTCTGCGTCCTTTTGCGCACATAACTGATTTGGGTATCAAATCAAGAGAGAAACCAGAGAGAGACCATCCGATTGAACAGTGACGGAGGCGTCCGCAGAATCCAGAATAAACTCTTTACTCCGGTCAAACCACGCCACTGCTCCTGATCCCTCCTCCTTGCTTCCTCGTCTGGCTCTTCTCTTCATCGCCGCCAGGCACCGAGCTTTTGCGCACATGTGCGCAGAACACAGGGAGGAAGACGTTTTTTGTCTTTGTGCTTTTGCCAGTGTTAAGCCTTTCATGTATGTTCAGTAGAGACGACTCAATTGCTGCTTTAATTAGAGCTGAAAAAAGTGCACTGAGATTTAAAATACCTTTTTTTTTAAAAAAAAAAAAAAAAAAAAAGAAGAAGAAGGAAGAAGGAAGAAGGAAGAGTGTGCTTCAGAATTTTCATCCCAACAAAACCAGGGAGAGTTTTACAAGGCATCCTGCGACTGAAGCAAAATTAGCATGACTTTACATCAGTAGGACTCCAGGCCACGGTGCTTTATGCCCCAGGCAGTCAGGATGTTTCCCCACCGCCAGTCATTACAAGGTTTGTTGTCTGCATGCAGTCATGTGTGTAGAGCTTTAAGTCACGAGTGTTCATTAACAGTTAGCTCTGTTTGCATGCCAAACACCACGTTTACCCCCCAAAGTATATTAGTTCAGCATCCTTGAGTTAAGCAGATAATCTTGCATGCACACACTGAAGCTTTATTTGAATTTTACACGTTTTTAAGCAGTAAAATCAACTCAGCAGATGAATTAAAATGTTATAGCGTGCAAAGTAAACATCAATAACACACAGAACAACAACAGAGCCGCATACTTGGAGTCATTTTAAAGCTTCTCTGCCCCCTTCTGGTTGTTCCTGATGGCTTCTTTTAGGTGCCAGAAGAAGCCAGAAATATGATTAAATGTCATTAAATTGTGTCTTCTCTTTCCAGCAATGTGAGTTTTGCTCTTCTCTCACTATGCCCTAACTTTGCTCCTCCATGAGTCTGGTTCTGCTGGAGCTTTCTTACTGTTTAACGGGGTTTTTTCTTTCCCACTGTCACCAAGTCCACACTTACAGGGGATAATCTGATTGTGGAGGTTTTCTTTGTAATATTGTTGGGTCTCATTATTACAATATAAAGTATGTTGAGGAAACTGTTGTTGTGAATCGGTGCTATAAAGATAAAACTGAATTTAACTGAATGTTTTCAAAAAATATGTTGATTTATTTATAACAAGGGGCAAGCATGTTACATGAACCACACTGCACACCAAACTAGAAACCTGAAGTGAAAACTCAAGAAACACAAAATGCAAACACATCAAGATAGAGATGGAGAACAATGCACAAGGAGCAGACTGTCATACAAAAAACCAAGAATACTGCAGAAATATGATTCTTCTTAAACTGACACATTCATGAATACTGCAGGGAAATTGTTAACATGCTAAAATCAGTGGAGCTATTATTCATGTTTGTCGGGAAACTTGCTTTGCATTTTGGAGATTGTACAGTTACAGTTATGGACACCAAGCAGTTTTGAGTGCGATCAGTCTCTTATTATTTATATGTAGCTGTAGTAAATATAATACAGACAGGCATATTTCACTGACCAGCTTTAAGAAAGCAAAACGTGATTTGCAGCCAACAGGAGTCTGCAGGGTGTGCCAACACAGACCTCCACCAGGAACAGAGAGGTGAAGCAGCCAGCTACAGCACCATTAATGTGAGCATGCAAGCCATCAGCTGGCAGCTTGACACCCTGCAACTCCAAAATCATGCTCTCAACAGAGTCACAGCTTTTCTGATGAAATTTCTAAAGCTAATGAGGAGCTGAACTATAAAATTCACACTCTGTAGCAACAAATTTAACAAAAGCCTGAAAGACATAGCCTTGGCAATTGACTTTAATTAAATTAAAGCAGAACGTGAAGCCATGAACCAACAGCATGAGGTGCTCAATAATAAACTTGAGCACATAGAGGAAGAGGTCCACAACAATATAGCCTTTGAGGAAATGTGTGGTATAATAAAAAGTCCACAGAGAAAATTAGACAGAACACAGCAATGCAAAGGGAAATCCAGCAACTCGAGGACAAGCATGAACAACCAAACTCACTGGATATCACAAAAGCAGCAGAATGAAGCTTCACAACAGGGGATTCAGGAGATCCACAGACACATCCAGAGCAAAATCTCTGCAAGAAACCA
This sequence comes from Oreochromis niloticus, assembly GCF_001858045.2. Lineage (NCBI taxonomy): Eukaryota > Metazoa > Chordata > Actinopteri > Cichliformes > Cichlidae > Oreochromis > Oreochromis niloticus. Next base: position 42,370,074 of record NC_031986.2, read on the forward strand.
CAACAATGCAGTGTCAAAAGAGGCCTTGAGTCATCACAATGATGCCTTACGACGGGAATGCCAGAATCTCTTCAAGAATGAAAGAAAAAGTAAATACAGGAGAGGCTCTGTGAGGTTAAACACAATGAAAATGACAAATTGGAAGCTCAAATGCATGTTGTCAACCATCAGCTGCGGATTGAACAAACTTTAAAGGATAGATACCTTTAACTAGAAGCTGAGGAGAAGGCGGCACCATGCAGGCACAGAGCAAAGTCCTAATTAAAACTCATGTGAAGGTCTACAGAAAGGTTCTGAATGAAGAAGCTTGGGAATATAAGCATAAGCTGAGAAAATAATCTTGATGCCTTGAAGAAAAAAATTACTCTCAATGAAAGTCAATAAAGTTTATGAAACTCTGAATACTTATAAGACTAGTTATAAGTCAGGAGGTGCTGAGCGACACGCTCGCAAAGGAGAAAGGTTTGCAGGAGAAAAATAACGAGCTAAAAGCAGAGAAATTGAAACGCTCTGTAACAGAATCCGAGGTGAAAAAAATCTATGGCTTTATCTCTGACTCACTGAAAACAGAGAAAGATGCCATCAGCCAACACATTGATTCAGATTTTGTTTCTTCCCTAAATTGTTCATAATTTGCCATTTCATTAAAGTAACCAATTAATCAGTCACTCAGTCAATCAAATAAATTTGGAGATCCATTAAAATAAACAACTAAATAAGTATCTTCATCTGTAAATGTGTGTTTAATACAATACAATACAATTTTATTTATATAGCACATTTAAAAACCACAGGTATGCCAAAGTGCTTCACAGAACGAAGCAACAATAATAAAAACAAATACAAATAAAATAAAAAAAAATAAAAATAAATACAAATAAAATATACTATAAAATATACTAACAGGCGGGAGACATAACTAACCAATAATACACCAATACGTTCAAAACGAGTCCAATAGATATATCTAAACATAGGTACAGCCTCACCCACAGCTATGCAGGGAAAAGATGTGTCAGCGTGACTGTTCTATCAGAACGAAACAGCTGCACATCTTCATGCATGTAGGTTGATCCAAGCAGGAGGTATGTCCTGTATTAAGTCATCATAACTCTTAACTGCAAGTCTGCTTGAAGTTCAAGCAGCTTGTTCTGCTTATCTTATATCTGCAGATCGAGTAAGGAGTCTGCCCGAAGAAACCTTGTCTTTTCTTGTCTTCACATGCACACTTAATATGATCCTTAAGGTTCTTAATAAGTCAGAAGTGGTCAGACTCAATATGTTTTCCAAGACTGAGAGCGCTCTCTAGTGGTAGATCACTGAATACAACGTCCATATTTTTACTGCTGGTTTGTCTCAGAAGGTGGTAAACTCTCAACATGTATTTGACATTTACGGTGAACCTGTGCAGCCAGAGAGCACACATGGCAAAGAGTTTATGTGCAACTCTGGCAAGCTAGCATCCTCAGCGTGTTGCTTTCAACATAAAAAGAAATCCATAAATACCTCTCAATACAAACTGTCAAACATCTTTGGTGAGACACTTGAGGACATAGTTTGCACATCCAATTGAGGAAACTGCTTTAAACTGATGGGTGGTCACTTCAAGTCCTGGTGCTTCCATCAAAGCAAGCACCAACACTTGTAATCAGCTTCTTCTACACTGCTCAAAAAAATTGAAGAAAGACTTTGAAAACATGTGAGGTCACAAAAATCATGCTGAATAATGTATTAGGAACGAAAGGATGCCACATCAATTGTCAACCTGTAGATCAAAGTGACAAAATGATGCAGCAGGCTGGTCCGTTTTGCAAATATTTCATTGCAGCATCTGTGAGTGGTACTCACAAGGTTGTTTGACCTCCACGTGCTTGTATGCATGTCTGACAACATCGGGGCATGTTCCTAATGAGAGGACAGATGGTGTCCAAGGAGATCTCCCAGATCTGGATCAGGGCATCACTGAGCTCCTGAAGCTTGTGCCGTTTCTTTGCATCCATCTCTCTTTTTTTGTGGTAGGTGAATGTAGTATTATTTGAGTGTTGGGTAGTGGATACACACCTTTGTGAACTTTTAACACACATGAAGCTGATGCCTGGGAAAGAATGCATGGAGCTGCAGTTTTTTACTGGTCCAATCTTCTTCTCGTTCTCATGCTCAGCTGTTTGAGAGGTGACCTTGTTTCTTTTAGTGTCTCTTTGACTTCTCACGGTCTGATGAATGAACAGAATGAAAGATAGGATTGTAGGTGATCTCAGCTTCATTCAACACAAATGTATAAAGGTCCTTGAAATTCTCGTGTTGTGCTTACACTTTCTGTTACTTTCAGATTCCAGTGGGAAGCTTTCCAGTCTGACAATTTATGAACAAGCTTGTGATGTTTCTCACAGTTATTCAGTGTCAAGCCCCTTGACATGAAGCAGGGCATCTTAACAGACAGTTAAGAGTCAGCACAGAGAGTCTAAGATGTTTCAGAGTGCTTAAGCATTCTTTGGTTAAATTCTAGGCCACTGGGTGAGTCTCTGAAAGCTTTCTGAATGTCAGATATCTTGCTAAAGCAACAATTCAGGCATGCTCGTAGGCTTCATTATCATTTCTGTAGAAGGTAATGTCCATTTATTTTTTCAGTCTGAGTTATTCAACTGGAGTGATTGTAATTTAATCAATGAGGAGGATAAATAGTGCAATATTCTCATGAAAAAGTGTTTGAATGAACTGAGTTTGAATTGCTCTCCAACAGGGACCTTATTTAAGGTGACCCAGTTTGGTAACACCTGAGCAAAGGTGGAAACATCTACATGAGAAGGTGTTGGTATTGTTGTTACTAGCATGTTTTTTGCTTTCATGTTTCTTTGTTTGGTTTTATATCCTACTTAATGTAGGATATAAAACCACAGTTTTGTCTCATATTTTATTACAATGAGCACAGAACACTTATCAAATGTTTAAACTGAGACATTTTAATACCTCATGGAAAATATCAGCTATAATATTAGTCTCAAAATACTGGAGGAACATTTTCCAACTTATTAGTTTCATTGGCAACAGGTCGGTGAGATAATTAAGTATATAAATGGTGTCTTAGCTCATTCTAAATCCTACATCTCTGACAGTATAGAGTTGCATTAGTGCCATTAGTTTCCACATCTGGAAAGCCATCATCTGTGGTGAAGTGAAAAAAGCATTTGCCCCCTTCCCCGAGTTCCTTTTTTTTCTGTATTTTTCACACTTTAATGTTTCAAAACATCAAAGAAATTTTGATATGAGATTAAAAAAAAAATATAAATATGAAATGATACTCTTCATGAAGGCTGTATCTTGCCTTTTGCTCACTAAACCCATCATCTATGGCTCTGTTTTAGACAGTGTTGAGGACTTCCGTGGTCATGGATATGTATCAACATGTCTTCTTGAGTCATTTCAGGGTATGATGAGATTTAACACTCAAAAATACACGTTTTCTATGTCTTTCTTATTTTTCTTAGGTTCTTCAGTGAGATTTCTTACTTTTTGCACATGAATCTTCCATTGCTCATACACGTACAGCAGCTTGGGGACCTTTAGCTAGATTGCCCTCCTTCTGTTACCTTGGAGAGTATACACCCACTCCCACACATCAGTGTGAATGTAATAGTTCCTTTCCTTTGCTGTACTCGACGAGCTAAGTGTGAAATATTCACTGGTTCACTCCAAGAAGATGATCATGCCACATTAACCTTACTGGGAATGCCATGCACTGTGCAGTCATAGGATAATAATCACAGCTCTGTTGCAATGTCAGGGAGTGGGGCTGTACTTGATCGCTGCACTGAATCCATGAGGGTAGTGCTGAAATTGCCAATTAGCTCATGCACTGTTGTGAGGGAGCACATGCTGACCCATAAATCCACACAGACAGCATGGAGCAAAGTAGCATTACCAGCAACAAACAAGACCTTCCATCATTTATCTGATCCCAGCTCATAAGTGTAAATAAATGAAGGGCGTACTGTCGGGAACCAGGCCAGATAACAGTATGCTGAAATATACTGAAGTTCTGAAAAGTAATTATATTCAGTTTTAAAAGATAAAGACCATAAAGAGAAGGGAAATATATGGATAAAATATTATCAGTGTGGCATATCAGTGACAAACCTCAGCTCACACAGTCATAAAACAAACACTACCGTTTTCCCATTCGAGCTTTAATATTAAAAACTTTCAGGCCTTAGGTTGCAGAGCAGACTCGCAGCATAACTTTGCTTCTTGTCGAGAAGAGTCACTTAAATATTTTAATGCTGCATCGTTAATCTGCGAGAAAAGGCCCCAATGTGTCAGAAAGAACAGCTGACAAATCAGTGGCAGTGGAGGAATTAAGTTGACTTATTGTAAACTTTCCTAAAAATTATATATAATATTTAATTGAACTTTCTTTTTTTTTCTAACTTTTTGTTTTTACTGAGTGATGAAGTCCATGCTGTTCTGCGTCTTTACCTGCAGCCTTGTGCCACTAGAGGGCGCTGGAGAATCAAGTAGTAAAAAGGTACAAAGCTGTTTAAATAACAGTGGAGAGGACACAAAGACAGGCAAAATCTCTTAAGATGGTAAAATACAAAATCTAGAGGGGTAAAAATTTGGGCTGAATTAAAGTTGTACTGACAGCAAACTCTGTTCTGGTTCAGCTTCTGATTTCCCAACAGGGGTGTCCACAGCGGATGGATCCACGTGATCTGGCACTGGTTTTATACTTCCTGACACAACCCAGGCTTGGGATCAGCACTCGTGATCCCCTGAAGGTGGCTTGGTGTTTCCTTGTGGTCTTGAAAGGAGACTATTAAAGTGAATGTGTTAACAGCTACATCTGGAGCCAGGTTAACCAGTAACAGGCCCATTAACAGTTGCTGTTTTACTAGTATAAAAAGAGGGAGATAACACAGCGAAAATATTGATGTAAACATATAACAATTATTAAATAAGAAAAAAAAGAAGCCTTTTTTAAGAGAACCATTCACAGATGCTATCATTAAAGATCAAGTCTGAGAGCTACTGGAGCAGCTGAGCTGCAGCTCTTTTGCAATCAATTTCTCCCACCGCAACTATTAACTGTTAAGATTTCATATTTTTGTAGAACACTGCATATTGCACAAACAAGTGGTGCCACATCACCTGACAGATATATACTAGTAAAAATAATAATGATAATAATGAAGAAAAGAGAAATGCTGTTAAATTAACTCCTTTTCCTTTGCAAATAATAAATGTAAAGGACAAGGCCAGATAGAAGTATGCTTTTTTTCATAAGTAAGCCATTTATGTCTTAAAAGACAAACATCATAAAGACAAAGAAAATATACAGACATATATATGCCTGCATATAAAAGCATTTAACAACAAATCAAGCACTAATCTGAAACCAGCATCAAACCTGGATGAGCGAAAGGCCCAGCACAGAGAGAAAAGAGAAACAGGGAAACAGCTGGGGCCAAATCTTTGTTTTCTGTGGAACTTTTAATCTTTAGAGATGGACTAAAACTTACAGACATGCAAGTTTAGTACATTCATGTACACATTACATATGTACAATGATGATTCTGTGAAATTACCAAAAGAATCCATGAATCCATGAAATTGTTCCAGATATATATATAAACTGACATTCATCATCTCTTGAGTCATCATCATGTTCACCTCTTTTTTAAGATTTGTTAGCTGAGTGCTCTTTTCATTCAGTCGAGGCTCTCAGAATATAAACAGTCTCTATGTGGCTTGCAGAGGCTTACTGAGTTTTTGGGACATGCCAGCGTGGTTCAATAAATTATCCGAAAAATCTGTCATTTTAAATATATGAGGCTTGAAGAGAAGAATAGGGAATTCCTCAGATCACAGGTGGGACTTACCTGGGAACTTGAGACAAGCAGGTCTCAGAACTTCTATGATGGCATAATCTTCATACACGACGTCTCGGACAAACAAGCTGTAAATATAAATCACTTTCCTCTCTGGATGTTCGGTACCTGTTCAGAGTGATGACTGACTTTATCCACTGACTGTCAGTCACAGACGTGAAAAGCATCATTTTACCAGAACCTGAGAAAACTGTTCACCTTCATTCATCAGAGTGGAAAAAAGCATTAAGTCCACTCATGTGCAGTATCACTAAACTGTTGAATGTTTAAGTCAAACTTTGGGCTATTGGGTTTTATGCTAAAATAAAAACACGAGCAATATATGAGTTTGTTCACCTTCTGGATTCTTTGTTGCTTTATTTGAAGTGCCCTTTGGATGGGATATACATAGAAAATTAAAAAACACAAAAAAACAACCTCCAAGGCACTAGCTGGAAAGCAACACATGTAATATCAATATTCTTACAGCAAGGTCACATTTAATCTAAAAAACTGACGTTTTTATTTTTTTAAAATATTTTTTTATTTACTATATTAAAACATTTAATTTATTATATTAAAAACACAGACAAAACAGCAACAAAAATCTTTTTTTATTCCTCTGTGTGTTGGCTTCAATGTTTGACAGTCCTCTCAGCTGCTCCTTGTTGAGGAGCTATATTGCTTTGCCTTTCTCTTTAAAATACTCTAATGGTGTTCTGTTGGATTCAGACATAATCATCTCAGTTTAAACTATTTTCTTCTTATGGTACTTTTGGCAGTGACAAGCTGCAGTATTCATCTTTTTTGAAAATTCTGGAGACTTTTAGTCATCTTGTCAACCAGTAATTTATCTAAAGACATTTATCAAGATATCAAGAAACGTTCCCCCAACACTTCATCCAGCCACAGGTCATCACAGTCCCACCTCCCTGCCTCGCTGCTGGGACTGTATTCACTGTGGTGGTCTTGGCCCAGCTCATGCTAAACATGCTGGAACACATCTAGGGAAAACAAATTCATCTGTCATCTGACTAAGGAATCTGCTCCTAATAAGCATCAGGCTTCTTCTCGTGTTCGTAACAGTTTTGTGCTGGAGAAAGATTTCCTGTTCGTTGTGGTGAACGTTATGTGAGTCATCTAAAACACGTGGCTGTGTTTTCTTCAAGAGCTAGACCGTGCAAGAGAACAGCTACTGTGGTTTGGTCCACTTCTTCTGATTACTTATGCATCTGTTCTTTTGCTGATAGACACCCATAAATAAATAAACTGTACGTTCTGATGCTCATGTTAATGGATCCAGGCTAACTGGAGATCAGAGAAGGACTCGTTTTGGTTTCGGTAATCAGATTTTCCCAATTGTCACTGATCTTTTTGTTGTGGCCAGAAGCTTACATACATCATGGGTATGAACTCTACCAAATCTGCCAAGAAGAGGGTGGAAATTTACAGCTGGAAATGCTACCAAAGTGTCTGGTTCAGTTGCAGGTCGATAAAGGAAATTTAACCAATGTTAGTGCGGGGGTATGTATACATTTGAAAAGCTCTATGTACACTTTTGACCCTGTGTGGATTAGTGAAGATCCAAAATAAATTCAAACTTGGGAACCCAATTCATGTTTGTAAAGTCATTAAAGATGACACCCCAGAAACTGAAATCATTAAAAACAGATTCCAATGACATTCATGCACATGATGACTCGTGTGTAAGCTTAAGACCACAATTGCGTTTGTTTGTTTTTGTGCTTATGTATATTTTATGTTTTTGTTTTATTTTTATGTGGTGGAAATATTTCACTCGTGAACCGTTTTGTATTTCAGTGATATTGCACTCGGGTATTCTCACTTCTGTATACGGCACCTTAGCATGTAAAGTTTTATATTTCAGTCTTTCATTTTTAAGCCCATTATATGAAACAGGCTCATCATGGTAGCAGTTATTCATCATATGAGAAATGGTGTTCATGACTGATGACAAAACCCTGCACCTTTATAAATCTATATACATTTTCAGTGGTGGGAAAAAAAGAGGAACATTTCCACAGAAGCAAAAAGAAAGGAAATTAAAAAAGAAATAAAATACCATAAAACAGGAAATTATTGCGCTCCATTAGGCTCCTACATTGCTGCACATTCAAATCAGCCATAGAACTTTTTTTGTTTAAGGTGTTCATATTTAAAAAAAAAAAAAAAAAAAAACCTTAAGAAAGATGAACTTTTCTGCAGAATAAAGACAAAGCAGATATGTAGGGCCAAGAAAGGAGAAAACATTTTAAGTTAATGTTTAAATAAACTAATCTATGTTGTATAAGTGGACAGATTTACTCTGTAGTCAGACACCCCCCCCACATTACATGATGTGAGGTACAGTCCGATCTGAAATGGCTGCAGCAGTGAAGATGCTGACTGATATGAAGAGCATAAAAAAGTCATGTTGTCTGTATTCACGGTAAGAATCTGGGGAAAGAAACCAAATCTGAGCAGCAGTCAAATTTGTCCGTTCTGATAAATAAGAAAACAAAGCAGCAGTGGTCAACATTGTCAATAATCAGTTTCAGGAATAATGGACAGCAGCACATAATCAATGCCTGAAAGTAGTGATTAATAATACAGTCATCATTCCACAATGGGCGTCGGATTCGAGCGTCTCCGTTTAAGAAGAGGCACTCAAGTCACCCGCTAACACAGGTAATAGGTCCATCAGTTTTCAAGCAAGTTGCATTAACGCACTTTTTGTCCTCTCATTTCTTCTCTACCTTGCTGTAAAACATCACTACCAACCAAAAACACACAGGGCAAATTACACAGAGTACCACTTAGATATCTCCATGTCCCCTTCACTGTGTGAGAGAGCGAGGATGCTGGACGGGTGAGGGGTGAAGCAAACTGCCGAATGCCTGGAAGTGTGACGGGAGGACAGCGGTTGAGGATGATGAAGAGGACGGCAGGCTAAATTCCACCTGCAGCATGTGGGAAGCACTGGCCCCACCGCTCGCTGTACCACAGTCAGGGCCCTCAGAAAGTAAATGTTCGCCACGCATGTGTAGCTGAAAGAAACAAGAGTTTGGGAGCCCGTGGTTGTCATGGAGGGCCGGAGAGTTCCCGCAGGCCCACTGGGAGCTCTCAGCAAAGAGCTGAGACTGGAGCTGGACTGGAGCTGAAGGACAACAACTATCTGAGCCAGATTCCTGCAGGCCGTCTATGGGCGGGAGAGAGAAAGGACATCCGAACAGCTGCTGAGGACACTCGTCGCCGCACAGCTCTGACAAGCCCATCATCAGCTCACCATCTGGACAGATGTATAGAAATTCACAGGATGACAGATTAATAAAACCTCCATTACTGTTGTCATATATTCTAGGATGTATGTTTGATGTATATGGTTACAATGGCATCTGAGGAGTGCTTCTGTGCTCTTCTAGCGTACCTATTTCTACTACAGAGTACCCAGCAAACATTTAAACGGCTGTCAGTCTTTTCCCGAACAATAGTCATAGTTTCAAAATGAAAGTTGAACCGATATCACGAATCTTACCTTCACATCAGCACCAACTTCAACCTTCACGGTTCTTCCTAACATAAACGAGGTTCTTGTCGAACGCCCTCGTTAGATTTTCAAGCGCGAGAAAGTTTGTATTTAAAAATTCTTTTTTACTGTCTATTTATTGATCAGAATAAAGGAAATAGAAATTAAATTCTCTCAAGAAAAGCATGAGAAGAAAAGAAGAAACCTTAGTGGTGACTCAAACTCGTGACCGCACGCTTTCAGGTCGAGCTAACCGAACTTCATGTTTGACCGAAGCATTCCTGAGTTTATGATGTCGACGTCGCAGACAGAGAGGGAATAATTGTCCAATGTGCTAAGTTCACCAAGCAACAATTGAAAAGAAATTTAGATTTACAAAACTGAAAACAACTTAAAAGTGTTGTTTGTTTAAAAAAATTTAAAAAGATTCCAGTAGCACTACTCTGTGACTACGTGACGATGTAAAATCCACGGAAATATTCATGTGGATATCTGGTCACAACCACATATTTCTTGTGAAAAAATAATGAATAAATAATAAAAATGCCTATCATTCCTTCTTTGCAATAACTTAATATTCATTTCTCACTGTTTAAGAGACGATCCGACGTCACTTTTGTTCTACGCGGAAACGACATCTACATCCATCGCTCTACATCGGCGTCGTACCCCAACCTGTTCTGACCAGGGACACGACGTCGCAGTTTGAACCATGTTTGCTGGGTAATCTCCTCAAATATCGTCCTCATACATCCTCCTGGGATATATCAAACAACAAATTCAAATTGGCCATTATGAACTATCTGAAATATCTACACAACTCTGTTTACTGCATGTTTTATACTGTGAATTCTACACATGCCATGCTATGTATATCTGGTAATATGTCAGCGAGCCACTGCAATAAATGCATTTATTTTCAGCAAATGTAACTGTAGAAGTTTTGCTACACTGATTTTGAACTTTATTTTAATACAGCAGTCTTATTTTGAAAAGACGTGATGGTAAATAAGAGAAAGAACTGCATTTGAAAAATCCTTTTGAAACGCCAAGAGAAAAAAGCAAAAAGCAATATTTTAAATAATATCTCCAACATTATTCAGACATTATTTGCAAATGCGGTAATTATTACACAGCCAGAGGAGGCTGTTTACATTAGACCCATTTCTTTCCTTTCTCATTAAACTTTGTCTATTTATTTGTCTGATTTTTCCCAGTGACCACATCATTTTGTTTTCTGTACTCATCCTCTTTACCTGCAGGCTGCTCAACCTGCTGTCTGTGGCCTGAGTGGACTGAGGTCATGGCTTTAAGAGAAAACGGGGAGTTCGTCTGCGCCTTGGGCGGCCCTCTTCTTCTGGAGCACCATCAACATGCACAACATGCCCAAGCGCGCACACACAGACACACACGCACACGTGCATACATGCAAGCAAAAACACAACACAAAACAAATGTACACCATGAAAATATTGGGGAAAACAAAGGAAGGGAGACATAAAATGTTTCATATGAGACAGGGATAATAAATATGTCAAAATAAACAGGAAGAATATGTAAACAAACAGGAAATCAATGGAGCCCATGTATAACATGACTGAAAAATGATTTGGCATGTATGTTTCAAATGGCATGTAAATGGTTTATGTACAAAAGGATGGGTAAACATACATAGCTTCAGTTGTATCAGACACTGAAACTTCAATGTGGCAAATCTACTTTTTCTTTTGTGAAGAAGAAGAAGAAGCTTGTGTCTTTACTTTGAACTTAAGGTCACAGTTAATAACACTTTAGACTAAAGCCTTTGCTTCACTATTATTTCAATATTATTTTAGTTCTCTGTAAGAAAGGACATTTTGTGTGGCAAGAGCTCACCAAAGTAAATCTAAAGAGCTTCCATCTGAGCCATCATGTCAGGTGTTTTTATGAGGCGACCTCTGGTTTTTACCTTGTTTGTCCTGGTCCAGGTTCGACTGTGGAGGTAACGGGGACTCCAGCTGCCCTGTGCCCATGGAGCTGTGAGACAACAACCTTGAGGAACTGTTGCTTCCCTCCAGTTCCACAACCTCCCCATCCTGGTCTCCATCCTCCCTGCAACACACAACAGAACAACTTCCAGCTCTGATAAATTATGTGTTTGCCATCTACAGAGCTCCCAGTTTTCACTCAGACAATTTGTTTTTATAACAAAAGTAGTTGTTGTAAAATATGTTCATATAACTTGGATTAACCAGCTCTTTGCAGACCACCAGCATCTTCAGATGTCCTTTCAGTTGAGAGACTTTACTTGAACAGATAGTTAACAAAAACTTTATTTGCTTACAGATCAAGTGAGGTGGAATTTGTCAAAATGCTGTTAAAGTGAAGCAAAAACATGTGGGAATGAAGAATTCCCACATGTGCGCATCAGGTTTCCTAATTTGCAAGTTAGGCCAGCAATTTTTATTTATCATTTTCTTTTTAATTCTGCAACATCTAGACCAGTTTAATCTAAAACTGAGCAAGCCAAGAGATCATCAATACCATCAGGATCACCAGGATCATCAGTAACCCACAGAATATTAAGGAGGCTGTGTCTCATGAAAATACTGCCCAATGGCAGCATGTAAAAATTAAAAAGTGAGGGATTTAGAATTGAACCTTGAGCTACCTGACAGGTCTCATGCTTAGAAAGTAGACCTCTCTGAAGTCCAAATCCTATCTGGCAATTTTACAGGAAGTGATTCTAGATATGCACCAAAGTGTAAATTAGCACTTCCTTTACCCAAACTCTACCTCTTTATCAAGATTCATGAAAATGAGCTTCATAGTTTTTGTATGATTCTGTTATGAGACACAAAAACAAAATACCAAAATTTTTGCAGGTGTGTAAAAAAGCAAAAATCTTAAAGCTACTTTCAGCTACTCTGGAGAGCATGTTTGATATGGCAGAGTTTGAAAGTACTTCCTGACACATTCCTAAAAGCAGGTATCCCAACCTGCTTCAAGGCTGTCTCCTTGTGCAACACTTTAACACTTGAGAACTGCTCTCTGTAAAGTCCCACCCTGATCACTTGCACATGTACATTTGCTGGATTTCTGTAGTCCAAACTGTTTCCATTTAGATTTCATTGTGGGGTACAGGACACATTCATAAAGAGGTTCGAGTGAATTTGTTGTCCATAATTAAGATGCAAGTGGACAGATGGGAGCAGCTGGGAGCAGTGCAGTGCTCCACAAGGAGACAAACTTGAAATCCGATGTCTGTTCTTGCTTTTTATGTGCCGTGCTTTCTGATTGCACCTTTTATCTAAAAGACTGGTGTCCCAGCAACACTCACATGCTCCCTGATTGCAGGCTGTACTTCTTGCGGCTCAGCCTGGTAGCCTGCTGAATAAAGTACTTGTGACGCTCAGACTTCTTCCACATGTAGTAATACTCCACACACTCGCCCACTGAGCGTGTTCGTACCTGTGGATAAGAAGAGGTTGTTTTTGCATTAGCGGAAAATAGTCAACACTTTTAAATGAGCATATCAGGTAGCAGGTCATCCTCTGGGTGCTCACCTTATTTGCCTGAATGAGGTGGAAGTTTTTCCCATAAACTCGATACCCATGCTCAAAGTTCCTGCACTCCTCCTCGCTCCAGGAGCAGAGCTCTTCTGAAGACAGCGGACATCAAAAATAAGTTTATAAAGCTACATATTAATTTTACATTTTTACATAATTGTAATTACAATCACATAAACTAAATACAACAGAAAAACTGAAATGAAAAGTAACACTCTTGATATCATAATCTGTTAATTTTGCTTTCCTCTCACCAGCATAATAAAACAGTACTGGGCTTAAACTGAAGGCTCATTGCTGACTTAAAGGTCATGAAGTCACATCAGTGAGTTATTCCTTCTCTGCAGTGATGAAGCTGGCAGCTATAGTTCCACCGGAATGGTAATGAAAAGTCATACTTTGCGCTGGAAAGGAACTACACTGGCCTTGGGTTGTCGAATAAGCCTGCATTTCCCTCTTTTATTAAGAATACCATTGATTTTCATTGACACTGGTAGGCTGTTACTGCAGATCTAATTCTAACACAGGCTTTATTGAGAAGACCAGGGGAGACTGACTTTCAACGACTGCCCTTTTTTCATACTCGCTTTTTTGTCATGGATACTTGAAAATGTTGTGGTAACACAACTATTTACACATCTACAGACCAATCAGTTCTTTTCCCTGAAACAATTCGGCTTTAGACTAAAATATTCCACAGAAATAGCAAACTGTTATTTTAGTAACAGTTTCAAGGACTTTTTTGGTGGCAACTTTTGAGGATCTTGTTATTCTTTATCTAAAAAAGGCATTTGACACTGTCAACCATAATATATCCAAATGTGCAATGTGTGATGGATGAACAAGAAAGAAAAATAGTGAAACTATTGAAAAACAGAACGGGCATTCCCCAAGGACTGCTGCTTGTTCCACTCCTTTGCACTCTGTTTATCGGTGATTTGCCTGCCTGCTACCCAGAGGCTGGCTGCCAGCTTTTTGCAGATGTAAATGCATATATGTAACTCTAATATTACCACAACTCTTAATACACTACTTCTGTATACAAATGATGCTCATCAGTGGCTCCAACATAATCTTCTTTTTTGAAAAAGCAAACAAAAAAACAAAAAACAGATTCTGTGGAGTTGTCCGGAGAATATGGTCTATTAGAAGATTGAATGAAGAAATAAAGGATGTCAAACATTTTACGTTTTTAACAATAATTTTAGATCCACAACTCAAATTTGATAAACATGAAACAAATTCAAAGACAGTTAAGACCAATCTGAGCTTTTTCAGTCTTATTCAACACTGGATTAACTTTGCGGCAGCCCAGCTGTTTATGCATTCTTTCATATTTTCTCAATTTGTGATATTTTATGACAGTATGGGCGTAAGTATCACCATCTACAACTAAGCACTTTGTATCTTTATATAAACAGACTCTGTAAATAATGGATTTAAAAAAATACAGTCCACTTAGTTTTGATGGTTTCATTCATATCTTTTGTGTTAAAGTAGTTTTTAAATGCAGACTGGCCGCATACATCTAGATACATAAGACGGTGACAGCAGTCACTAGGACCATGTTGAACGGACACTGTAAAACACCACATCATAGATCTAAATTTGGATAATCAGCATTCTCCATAATGACCTGTCACGTATTCAGGAGGCATGTCCTGTCAGGCCTCCTGAAATCAAATTAATTATAGGTACTGAATCTTATTAAAAGTCACATTTTGGTTAATGGCAAATAAGAATCATTTTTTAAATTTCTATATTGTTTTATGTGCATTTCATTATATTTATGTTTTTCCCCAGTTATGTCTATTTATTGATCTATATTGTATAGTATGGTAATAGTAATGGTTTTATGTAACTAAATATGATAAGATTTTGTGTGTTGTGGGTATAAATGCCTAACTAGGGCCAACGGTTGAAAATAGGCCACAGTTTCATGTCTGTGACTTCCTCGGTTGAGGTTTGCCCTTGCTAATGGATTAAAAATTTGTTTAAATTACTGGAACTGCAAAAACCTGTGACATATGAATGCAACGATTTTCTGATGACTTAAAAGTTACGTACTATCAATCATTATTACAAACTTATTCTGGGTTGTTCACAAAGGTGTAAAATGCCCAGTTGGGGAAGTACGACAACAGGATAGTTCTTACCACTGAATACTTTCACGTTGAAACGAAATCGCCTCAGTGCCTCTTCGACATTGAAGTTGCATTTGACTAACTCGTACAGTGCCTGAAGGTTTAGAGGAAACACAAAGACTGTCACTCAGTGAAGCCTTACCTTTCTGTTTAAGGCAAATTAAAGAAAACAGGAACTCTTGACTATGGGCATAAAGGCTGACCATGTTTAGCCATGGTCCACTATGAGTTCAGGTAATGCAGACTAAACGAGACAAGCAGAAGAAGTCTTCTGAAACGTCTTAAGGAGATTGGGATGAGGTTAGTAATCCAGACATCTGAATAACAAGACAAAAGTAAAATCTTCAAGTACACAGATCTAATAATACCTGGACTTCTTTTTATCCAGCTGTTTGTTTCTTTCAGTGTGTACAGAAGGCACATTTATTATATTTTACCACAGCTAAAAACTTGGTTAAGATGAGTCATTCACCTTTGTGTGGGGGGCAGTTGCGACATTGCCATGAAGGAAGAGTACTTAGTTACTGAAGAGGGGCGCTCACGTGTTACTACAGACTAGCTTAAACAAACAAAAGTAGCCAGCAGTGTTTGCTGAGATGTACCTGTTCATTGTCTTGGACAATGACCCCCTGGGTTCCTAGTGCCTCCTCCTGGCCACGGGGTCTTTGTGCATTCAGCAAGAACTCCTCCACTTCATGCACTGGCAGAACCCCTGGTCTCCACAACAACTGGTCTTCGGTGCTGTAAGCTAGAGGAAGACAGGCACAGTTTCTCAGACTTACAGCGGACACACTATGCACACTTACTTTGTATCGTGTTCGTGTTCACACTGTGCTTTACATTATGGACTAGAGTACACCTCAGTTTTTCTCAGTGCCTCAGCTCCTCTCTCTCACACTCACTCTCTCTTTCATGCATCAACATGCTTTTGAAAGGCATTCTTGCCGAGCACAATGAGGTTGATGTATTTTTTTGTGGATGTATTTGGGTGGTTTTTTAGAAGCGGTGACAAATTGTCCTCCCACATTCCTTATAGATTTGTTAATAATGTAACAGCAACTTTTAATGAAGGCAGCACGACCACACTCTGCACACTGAGCTGGAGTCCAACAGAACTGTGCTGGGCCTGCATCTTGGAGCAGGTCAGAGCACAGTACACATCAGTCACACCGACTCTGGGGAGTCAAAAGTGCTTGAACACAGTACTATTAGTACCTCATCCAATCAACTCGCCACAGTTCACCAGTTTTCAAGATTTTCCATTAGATCATACCTAAAAAAAGTACCAGGCACAAGGTACTAAAAAAGTACTTTTTTACCTAAAAAAGTACTTTTTTAGTACCTGCTTGGCCGGGGTTCCAAGTGATCCGAGCAGGTACTAAAATGTGACATCGTCAGACTGCATGCCAACGATTGGCTGGTCAGTGGTGTCACTCAATGAGTCAAGAGAGTCTCGTTCATGAATATCAAAATCGCCATTTTTGAAACCCGGCAATGAGGGAAATGGCTACGAAAAACAACGCTGTGGTCCCCGAGTCTGACGAAAAGCCACAGACTGAGCAACAGGTCTACTTCCGAGTCGAGTCCTGGTGAGTCAATCTGAGTAGGTACTAATAGAAAAGGGGTTCTAGAGTGATTTGGTGATATATATATATATATATATATCATAAACATGGAATAACTGTCAAAAATGACATTTTCAGTTGCTCACCTCTATCCTGGTAGGTGTACGGGCTCATTGGAGGGATTTTTGCCTGATACATGGAGCCAACCATTATCTCCTAAAAAGGAAATCCAAACATGAATAGTCATAATTGTGAAACATGTCATCATGCCTATAAAAGCTGAAATTTTATTTAAAAATGTACACGTGTTAGTGTTCTTTGTGTAGACCTACAACCATGAGAAACACAGGCCTGACCAAAACAAGCTGTTACATTTAGAAAGCTGAGCCACTGTGGTTTTAGAACTGGTGAGATTTTTTCCCATTAACCATTTCTCTGGATTATATGAATTTGAATTTTCTTAAGTAGAGCATTTTTGGCCAGCTCATTAAAGCCATCGTGGTTCTGTTGAAATTAGGTCTCAGCTCAGTAGCCTAACTTTGAATTATAATTAGTGTCAGAGCAGGAAAAAGTGTCATGTTTATGTAAATGTAACCAAAGCCTAGTGTGTATTCAGCTTTTGATTGCACTGATCAAAAGAACCATTACCAAAGGGTTGATAATCCATATTTTATTGCTGCCTAATTGTCTTGCTATTGGTATTTTATCTGATTTGCTTTCCCATGAAGACAAGTTGCAACATAATGTGTCTCCCTTAAACTTAAAGGTGATTGAGAGTCTGCTTAGTCAAAATAAGATTATTATGCTCAGTAACCCACCTTGTGCTCTTCATTGGATGGAATAGAGACATCATCAGAGTCCTCATCTGATGAACTGACCAATGTGTCTTTGTCTCCACCTAAAACACATGAAACATTAGAGAAAGATCAGGAGAACATTCCGATAACGCCACAAGATTTTCCATGCCATCTTAAAAACCAAATCTTTCTGCTGATGAATAAAAAAATCTTAAACATATTTGAAACCACAATCCAGGATAGTCATGATAAAAAATAAAATGACAATACAATGTATCTATTTCAGTATGAACCACAATTCAGTATAAAGCAGAACACACACAAAAAAGTACCCTATCAATGAGCAAAGTGGCACCTCCTCTTTTTAACCTTTAGAGTGTGTTCAGTCTGTGCACCATAAACAACACTAAAGCTGCAGACCTGCTATATGTTTGGTTTTCATATTTTATAGACTCAGCACCTTTCAAATAGAATCACTATCCGGATATGACTGTTTCAATATATTAAAACTCCTGTAGTTTGAAATATCTCTCTGCCTTTGATTTAATGGTGTCATATGAAGAGTGACACATATATGCTATCAGACAGGAACATCTCATAACAACTTCCACAGAACTGTATAAAATCAATGCTTATTATGAGTGCATTTCCCTAGGATCACAAAACCTGGCAGGTTGTGTTATTTGAAATGTCATCAAAGCACCAGAAACAAAAGAGCTGGGGATGTTCTTTCTTTTACAATTGTACACAGCTCGCCAGAAAAGCTGTTCAATTTGATTTCAAATTGCAAAGGAGAATTGTGGCGAGTTTTAGTGTTATATGAAAATGTGTTAATGCGTGTCTCCCTGGGTGTTACCTTGGATGCGGCGAAGCAGATCTGAGGTGTTTGAGGTGACTGAGGGGGTGAGATCGTCGGCTAATGATTCTTCTTCCTGCTCCCCAGGGAAGAGATCCTCAGTTATCTGATCCTAAACCAAACAAAAAATAATAAGACAAAAAAATAAAAACAAAAGACAGAATAGTAAAAACAGAAAAACAGAATTAGCATATTCATTAGATGTACAATCATTCAATTTGATATTTTTGACTGATTCTCTGACCGATTCGACCAATCAAAATCTGTTTTGACGAATAAATGAAAAACGAATGAGGCCACGGGTGTGTTCTGGTGCACCTCAGGTTGTATACCTTGTCCAGTGTCATGTCTGGCAAACTGGCAGCCATGTGACAGGTCTCCTTCTCTGGATCTGATACTGTATAGCCATAGAAAGCCAGCAGCTCCTCCAAGGGAAGCTCACTGGCCTACAAATAAGGCACAGAGGGAGGTAGTGACAGGTGGAGGGGAGGTGATGGGGTATAAGAGGGAAAGAAACCACAGAAATGTATAAATAACACCCACATTTCTTGAAAATCATCTACATGTCTGTCAGTTTAGCTATCTCAAGCACAGTTGACACTTTTCCCTGCTCTGTCCAAATAATGCCATCAGACTGATTGAGCAGTCTCCCTGTAAGATACCCAAAACACCCCCAGAGTGTACTCAGTTTACTCAGAGTAATTGAACTGTTCTGTAAAAATGTCAGAGTCGACATCTGCACGTCCCATGTCATTTCCTGAACATGGTGTTCAGAGTTTCAGCATTTTTAAATGTAAAAATAGAGATTATGAGAAAAGTAAATGGTTCTGTTAACTATTTAAATCGTCTTCTTCTTTGGCTGCTCCCTTTAGGAGTCGCCACAGTGGATGATCTGCCTCCATCGCACCCTATCCCTAGCATCCTCCTGTCACACCAGCCCTCTGCATGTCTTCCTTCACTGCATCTATGAATCTTCCTATTTTCCTGCTGCCTGCCTTTTGTCCAGTATAGCCACAATCTCTCCTCTGCACATGTCAAAACATCTCAGCTTTGCCTCTCTAACTTTTTTCCAAACTGCTCGACCTGAATTGTCCCTCTGATGTACTCATTCCTAACTCCACCAGCTCATTACCATCTTATAAACCTTTCTTTTCACTCTTCCTGCTATCCTTCTGTCACAAATCACCCCTGACACTCCTCTCCACCCACTCCACCCTGCCTGCGCTCTTTTCTTCACCTCTCTTGTGCACTCTCTGTTGCTTTGGATGGTTGATCTCAGGTATTGAAACTCATCAACTTCAACTTCATATTTACTCCTCTGTTAAACTAGAATGTAAAATAATTCTGATGAAATGTTATATTGAAGGCAAATAATGGCCATAAAAAGGGGAGTTTATTAAGAGTTATCGATGCTGCTGGTTAGAGTAATTATTAAAATTCACATTCACTTGCAGTATGTGGTTGATAGATTTTGGTCCTCAGACTGTTTTTTGTTTTTGTCAAAAAACGCTGTTGTTAAAATTTCTATGAACTAGTAACTGAATTATTTCAAAAGCAAATGTTGCATGACCCTAGAGTAACAAAACTGTACTGAACAATAGTAGTCGATGCCATTACTGTCAGTGATGTAGTACACCCTGCAACTATAAGGTTCCCATAATCACAGGAAGCTATTTTGCTGAATAGTTTTTTGTTTACCACACATATATAAAAATGGCAGAACATGATCATACAGTGTGGGATGGTGTCGCCATCTTCATGGAGCGAGGACTCTTCTCCTCCTCCAACTCCTCTAAGACCCGTAAAGACTTCTGCTTCTGCAGATGAGGGCCTTCATTGCTGTATCTCCTCCACTCTCCACTAGGCCACAAGCTCTGCATTCATGTTTAGATGCTTATCACCCACCTACAAACACGCACGTAGATAAAGACAGTATGCATATTATGTTGCATTCAAACTCATGTAAAATAGCACATTACATTAAAAATGGTGCCGTGGCACTCGGCACATATGAACACATGAACAACACAGTGGCTGATCCTGGCTCATCCCATTACAGGTCAGCTGACTCCTCACTTTTCAAGGGCTCTTTTTTCAACTTATGAGACCTGCTGCTATCCAGACTTAGGTATTAAACTTAATAACAGATTGTTGACAGCACTTGTGGGAACTTTAAGCGCAATATAATGTAACTTTAAAGATATTTGAATGTCCATGAGCTCATTGTGAATTTCCCCACAGGATGGTCGGTTTTGCTGTGATACAACATTAACAAAAAAAAAGTGGTTCACAGTGTTTTTCCTGATTCATCGACACGATTCCAGGCTAGGCTTTGGTCTGGACTAATCAGATACAATGTACGTACAGGATGAAGGCCACATAAAGAGTTTATAACCATAGTGGGAAACTTTGGGTAACACGCTTACAGCAGTAACCGTACAAGAATCTCGCCCAAACCTACTTCACATAAAGTCCCAGCGCTCTCTAAATTAGATTATAATCTACTTCTTACGACACCAAAAGTCACCAAAAATCTCCCAACCCGTCGGTCGCTGTCTGACTGACCAGGGGCGCTTTCCTGCGACTTGGTGCTGAACGCCTCTTCCTCTCTCCGGCTCGCTACGAGTGGCAAGAAGGAAATAACTACTTCTCAATATTTCTGAAAGAGACGGTCGGAGTTTACCGCCGCCGAGTCATGACATGTCTCCCAACTTTTTCACTAAACCCACTTCGCCGGCAGGGCACACCTGAAATAGTTCAGCACCCCCGTGTTAGACCCTACCGGGCTCCCTATTGTTTTCTACGGCTTTACTATCAAGGCGGAGGGAATGGCTCTTTAAAGCCAAGAACGCGGAGAGAGGCGATACGCTGGAGAGGTTCTCCATTTCTTCCGCCGCTTCCCAGTGAAATAGCCGCCGTAGCTCTCTTTCAGCGGTCGTTCACCAGCCGGCCAAACCCTCGGCAGCCTTGTGTATCGTACGGAGTGACAGAAGTCTTAAATTCGGCCCAGCTTCTCTAACATTTGGGTCATTACATTCCTCGTTTTCGCTCACTTACCTCCGCCATTCCGTTTCTGCGCAAGCTGACTATTGCCCGGATGTTGTAGGTCTACTCTTCTCTGCTGCTCCGTTTATTGCCGCAACGATTCAGCAACAGCGGCTGCAGTGCAGTTTCGTACACAGTTACAATGACTTTTTTTCAGTTTAGTTCATTTTGTTTAAGTTTACAACTTGTTTAAAAAAAATCCCTCGTAGTTTTAAGTATTTTTTTAAATCGCCCCGAAACAACACTTTCGGTATCGCCTCTAAAAATTTTGCTTTACTGTAAGTAGCAATTCTACAATGATTACTAGAAAAAGAAAAGAGAAATTTAACGACTGATCAGTTCACTTATTCTTAAAACTTGTAAATAGTGACCCAATTTCTGCTCCTCTGCTATTAAATTACTAAACAATAGTTTGGCATTGAATGCATCTTTAAGTTAATTGTAAATGCCCCCCCCCCTTTACAAACACGTCCACGCGCGGTTGCTGAAAGACACTACGGTTTGTGCTGATTATACGAGTGGAGGAGGGGACAGGACATGGCCAAAGCAGATAAAGATTGCTTACATGGCTTTGTCCTCAGCCAGTGACTGCTCAAAGTTGTCAGCGATTATAGAATATAGCATATAATGTAGCTCTACGTGTTGTCACCATATTCTCTGACATGCCTTAACTAAGCTTGAATTTCAAGCAACGAAAAGGTGAGAATATTAAAAAAAGAAAAAAGAAGCAGTGGGAAAACAAAAGTATCAACATTTAACTAGGACCATTAAAAAAAAAAAAGTTAAATTCCGCTAACTGAAGAATATCTGCTTAGGATGCCATAGTATTTGCATAAATACTATTCAACGTCTTCAAAGTCTTGCGCCACCTCTTATCTCTTTACATTTTGCTTTCAAGGAGCCAGACTTTCTTGTAATTTTATAAAATGGTTTCTGAAGGTCTTTCACAGTTTTTCTTTGGACATTGGTTGCTTTTTCAATTATTTTCAGTCCAGTTGTACCTGACCATTTCAAGAGGAAGCTTTTTCTTGTTCATTTAACCTTCGAATCACTGAAGCAGATAAAGGCACCTAACTCATGAGATGAGCCAGACAACTTAGCAAAGCCCTCATTTTAAATTGTGTCTTTAGGCACGTTGTTACTAACAGCTGAAACACATATAATCCATTCCAGTTTCTTTAGTTGAATCTGTGACAAATGCAAAAGATAACACGGGCACAAAATAATATTTTTAGACCATCAGGGTGATTGTCAAAGAGCTATCAGTCAAAAAACTGGTTTATCTTGGTACAGAAACTTGGTGCAGTTTGTCTTTTACAACAGCTGGACATGTGGAGAACAAAAGTAGAAGTGGCCTATCTACAGCAGATGAACAGTATCTGGAATTCATGTCCCCAAGAGATAGGAAGAAGACCTGACACAGGATCTGAGACATGCATCAGGCCCTTCAGTTGATCCATACTGTTCACTGAAGCCTCATCAGAAATGGTCTCAGTAGAAGGGTGTTTGTCAAGAAGCTCATCTTAATGAAAAAGAAATTATACCAGAGCTGAACTGAACATCAGTGGCAATAGGTCTCATGAAGTGGTGAATACAAATTTGACATTTGTGGTTCAAATTGTTGTCAGTATTTACAGAGGAGGTCAGGAGAGAAGTACAGCAGTGAGTGTAAAGCATGGTGGAGGTTCTGTCATGGTGCAGGGCTGCATTTCAGTCAGTGGTGTTGGGGATTTTGTCAAAAATGGATGGAATTTTGGACACATAAAAGTAGAGTAAAATTTTAATGCAACATGCAGTATTGTCTGGAAAGCATCTGATTGGCAATGGCTTTGTGACAGGCTTCCCAAACACACAGCCAGTGCAGTAAAAGCACATCTGGATACAAGAAGACACAATGGAACCCTATAAGTCATGGACTGACCTCCCCAGAGCCTGTGTGTGGGATCATTTTGACACAGAACAGAACAAAAAGCAGCCAAGATGCAAATAAGGGCTTTGAATGTCCTTCAGGAAGCCCAGAGAACTTTTCTTGAGACTGAACTACAGTACAGTCTAGCAATGGTAAAGATATTCTATTGCATAAAATAAATAAGAACTTTTAGCATTTTATGATTAAAAACAGCTTTCCTCTCAACATCACCTGCCAAAATTACTAGTCTATGAACAACAAAAGAGCCTTTACAGTCTACCCCGCATTTTAGATCCTACATTTTTTTACATGGTTCAATATGTCTGTCATCTTCTTGTTAATTATGTCATGTTGTTGTTATTTTACATATTGAAGAGATTGCACATGAGCTTTGGACATAAATCAGCATGTGTACAAACAGTAGGCTATAAGAGATGGTGATAAACTCCCTCACTGAGAGACCTCATTTTAACTGCCCAGTGACAAGGGTTTTAGTGGGGTCATACAAGCAACGACACTCACTCCCTTTGTTTCTTTGGGACTCATTAACTCAGTGTTTATGCTTTATGTGAGAAGAAGAAAGTTGTTTACAAAACAAGCAAGTGAATGTTTGTGTAAGGTAAGACTTTGTTGGTGGTAAAAGTTGTGTTAAAGTGTAAACGTTACAAACACTATACTTCTCAACAAATCCTTCCATCACAAAATGAGAAGAAATGGAAGCAATCGATGAAGGGTTAAAAAATAGCACCTTCTTTTTGAATGTAGCAATAATTTATGCATAATATGTGCATAACTGGTTATGCACATACCAACAGATCAGTGTAAGCACTTGGACTCAAAACTGGGGAGAGATTTGTTATCTTCCATTTACGTCTTCAACAGATATCATCAGTTGTAATTTCTAGTATAAACTTGTACAACATTTATATCTGAGATAGTAGTTATGCAAAATAATAATAATAACAAATGCAATAAATTACCTCAAGTGGTATTTATACTAGCTTGTTAAGGAGGTTTCACTTCTGTCACACACACACTAGAAAAAAAATCATAACTCAATGAAAGAAGTCATGTTAGAACACAGACCTAGATTTTTATGGCATGTAGGAAAAGTCACTGAGTGACAAAGATTGTATTACAGCTCAAAAAAGTATCTTGTGCCTTATGTGAAAACTCCTACCTTCCAAATATTCATACTTGGAGAAAAATGAACAAAACAGAAGTGGAGTGTAAAAGTTATTTTTATAAGTTTACTGTCAGGGCCGTAAGTATTTGGACAATGCCACCTTTGTATTTCTACCTCTGTACATCACCATGGTGGATGGTGGAAAAGCAAACAATCAAGATGTGACTGAAGTGCAGACTTTCAGCCTTAATTCCAAATGTTTAACAAAAGTATTGCCTTATCTTATTAAGAATGACAGATATTTGTATACTTATTCCCCTACTTGTAGAGTCAAATAAATAAATAAATAAGCATAATTTTCAGTATAATGATTGTTTTTAATTCTTGGTTGAAAATCCCTTTCATTCAATGACTGTTAGGAGTACCAAACCCAAAAGCTGTGTTTCTTCCCTTGAGATGAACAAGTTCCCTTTGGTTGTTGTTTGTTTGTGTCTCATGCTTTTTTTAGTGACTAAAAAGCATGGACGACTGATAAGAGAGATCAGGTGACTGACTTTGCTATTTGATATTCATGCATTACTTTTTGGTTCATTATCCCTTTGCACTGCAAAGCGCTGTTCAATCAATTTTGCAGTATTTGGTTGAATCTTAGCAGACAGTATACCCTTCACAATTTGTCCTGCTACTTCCATCAGCAGTCACAGCATTAATAAACAGTAGTGGCCCAGTTCCACTGGCAGCCATACATGCCCATTCTATAACATTGCCTCCACTATCTTTGGCAGAAATGTGGTATGCTTCAGATCACAAGCTGTTTCTCTCCTTCTCCATACTTTGTGTGCATTTTTAAAATTAGAAACTGTTATTGAGAAAAAAAAAAACAAAAAATGGAGCAAACTGGGATATTGAGGACTCTTGAAAGTTGTATATTCAGTATAGACTGCTTAGATTATGCCTAAGTATTTAGTATTATGTGCGTATTTGTGT
The DNA here is from genome assembly GCF_001858045.2 of Oreochromis niloticus. Classification (NCBI taxonomy): domain Eukaryota; kingdom Metazoa; phylum Chordata; class Actinopteri; order Cichliformes; family Cichlidae; genus Oreochromis; species Oreochromis niloticus. The sequence goes on from NC_031986.2 coordinate 42,395,441, forward strand.
GAATACTGCTGGTAAGTGGAGGGCATGTGTTTTGCAAAGTCTGTTTAATGTGTGGACTGGTTGATAAGTGAGGAAAATGCCTTCGCTCTGTGGTTCTGTAGACACACAAAGCTGAGCAATTCAACTCAGGAGTAAACAAACATGGTGTCTTTACTGAGCAGCTCTGAAACTTTTATTTTTCCATCTATTTGATATAGTGCTTTGAATAGTATGCCAATACCTAAGGTCAGCCATTCAAAGCAACAGACAATGCATACAAGAGGTGAAGAAGAGAGTGCAGGCAGGGTGGAGTGGGTAGAGACGACTGTCAGGAGTGATTTGTGACGGACGGATAGCAGGAAGAGTGAAAAGCCAATGCTATGACGTCTGGTTGGGAGACGGTGGCACTGACAGAAAGACAAGAGGTGGAGCTGGAGATGCTAAGGTTTTCATTGGAAGTGATCAGGAGCGGCAAGATCAGAGGGAAGCTTGTGTTGAGTGGTTTGGAGTTAGAGAGGGAAGGTGGGGATGGTTTGGATATGTACAGAGAAGAGATGGGTGAATCTAGTGGACAAGCAATGTTTAATATGGAGTTGCCAGGCAGGAGCAAAAGAGGAAAATTACAAAGAAGATTCATGGATGTAGTGAAGGAAGACATGCAGAGGATTGGTGTGACAGAGGAGCATGCTAGGGATAGGGTGAGATGGAGGTAGATCATCCACTCCTGTGATGCCTAAAGGAACCAGCCAAAAGAAGAAGATGAAGACTTTGCCTGGTATTCCAAACAAACTATGATTAGTGAACCTTGATTTTAAGACATGCCCAGAGTACTGACAGGGATAGAGAGAGAGCAGATTTCTTCTGTATTGGCTTCCCTTCATTGGCTCCCTGTTAAGTCCAGAATTGAATTCAAAATCCTGCTCCTCACATACAAGGTCTTAAATAATCAGGCCCCATCTTATCTTAATGACCTTATAGTACCATATCCACCCGTTTGCAGCACTGCAGGCCTACTTGTTGTTCCTAGAGTATTTAAAAGTGGAATGGGAGGGAGAGCCTTTGGTTTTCAGGCCCCTCTTCAGTGGAACCAGCTTCCAGTTTGGATTCAGGAGACAGACACTATCTCTACTTTTAAGATTAGCCTTAAACTTTCCTTTTTGCTAAAGCATATAGTTAGGGCTGGACCAGGTGACCCTGAATCCTCCCTTAGTTATGCTGCAATAGACGTAGGCTGCTGGGGGATTCCCATGATGCATTGAGTATTTCCTTTCCAGTCACCTTTCTCACTCACTATGTGTTAATTTACCTCTCTGCTTAATCATATCTGTTATTAATCTCTGTCTCTCTTCCACAGCATGTCTTTATCCTGTCTTCCTTCTCTCACCCCAACTGGTCGTAGCAGATGGCCCCGCCCCTCCCTGAGCCTGGTTCTGCCGGAGGTTTCTTCCTGTTAAAAGGGAGTTTTTCCTTCCCACTGTTGCCCAAGTGCTTGCTCATAGGGGGTCATATGATTGTTAGGTTTTTTCTCTGTATGTATTATTGTAGGGTCGACCTTACAATATAAAGTCCCTTGAGGCGACTGTTGTTGTGATTTGGCGCTATATAAATAAAACTGAATTGAACTGAAATAAAATATGTGTAAAATGAAATGGAAGAAATATATAAATTGTACATTAAGTTGTGACTATCTTCATTTGTTAAAAGCCAGCTTGACTGTTACAATGTAATAGCTATCACCCAGTGTCTTTTTTTAAGACAGAGCAGAAAGTCAGAGAAATGTAAACACAGAGAGGACACACTGAAGACATTACAAAGTGACGTAAATGATTCAATGTTAAAATGTTCATTAGAGCACACAGAAGATCAGATGTTTCTTTACTCTGTAAATATGCTTTTCAAAAGAAGAACTCATGTCAGGAGGTTCAGACTGTCCAATCTGAGACTCGTTTGGAAGCTGTGCTGTCCCGACAACCTCACGAGCCCCAGCAGAATGCTACAGGGTAGCAGTCAGCTGATAGGCCTCAGGGCACATTAGAGTTTGTTCCAGAACAACTGCTATGGACAGAAAAGTAAAAACACTAACACAGGTGGGTGTTTGTGACATGGGCATTTGTTTGCAATGATTGTGAATATGTGCGGTCGTTTAAAATGGATGGCTGGGTGCACAGTATGCGAATAGTGATCGCTCTGCCTGAGTGCAACTTAGACTCGTGGTAAGCACCAAGTTGTCACAAGAGTCAAAGTGAAATGCCTACTGTGCAGCAAATAAATGTGATCTCATCCCATGTGATAAATCTTTCAGAAATGATGCATTGAAAACACATTTAGCAATCTTGGGATTGATTCAATAAAAGCCAAATATACAGAGGTCTTTCATAATATTAAAAGTGACACTGTAATGCAATTAAAACTACTCCTACAAAGTAGTTAAACGTTTTTTAATTACTAACTTGAGTATTAAAAGAGTAATCTATGATTTGACAAAGTGTGCACATTAGTTTGGGTAAGTTACTGGGTAGCTGGGGAGCTAATGGATGCCTACTTTGGTAGTTTGTTTTAATTTAACATCAACAGGAACAGGAAATCAAATTTTTTTGTACCTTGTAAATAAAACTTGGTGTTGACATAGTTTGGGAGGAGGTGGAAAACAAACAAGCAAAGCATTTTGGAGTTGTTTCACTATCTGCAGCTGATCTATTTCACCTTTTGTAGTTCCTTATTTCACAAAGTAATTAGAAAAGAATGGGAGGAAGAAGTTATTTCCTTACTCCTCAAGTCACTTCCTGGGAATGACTTTGTGTTTTTTAAGTGTGGCTGACCTCGTTCATTTCTTTACCGAGCTCATGCTTATCAACTTTTTAACCATCACAGCTCACCCAGTGTAACACAAAAAATGTCAAGCTGTGTAAAAACATGAACCTTCTTTTTTAACTTTAAAGATCTGTTTTATTCTTCATATACTGAACTGTGTTTACTGCAATTAAAACATATATTAAACTGCACTTTTAATAAAGTAAGACAATAGAAATACCTTGTGCAACTGGTCTCTTGAGTCACAGTCAGTCATTACCTGTGTGGATGCCACGCTGTAGCACATGCATTTATAAGCCACATTTCAACATGTTTCTTTTACAAGCTTCTGGGTCTGCAGTTGTGACACTAACAATAAAATGCCCCAAATTTAAATCTCCCGTGCACGTACTTCACTGAAAAGTGAATAATGCTGACTTATACATTTTCTGTTTACAATGTTTCTGCTTCTTTCTTTATTCTTTTAAGGAACAGTGAAGCTTTGTCCTGATTTCTGTCTTCGTTTTTAAATCTTTCTCTTCTGTCTGATGTGACTCAGAATAAGGCCTCTAAATATTTTTTCAAAACAAACACGATTTCCAAAACCAGGCATTTATATGACAAATTATATGTAACAGTATGCTGTCTTTTACACTGTAACTACCATTCCACAAGGGGGCAATGCTGTCTTATCTATTGTTCAACTCAGGAACTTGAGCTTGGCACTAAACTCCTCTGTTTCACAAACTACAAGTTTTCTTAACCATTAGCTCTATTAGTTCTACATTTAGTACACATGTCTAGGAGGTTTACAAAAGTTTTATAGCATTACATTTTGAATATAAGTGGTCTCATTTTCAGGGTACTGGCTGGCATGTTTCCATCCCAGGTTTCTGTAGGCTTATTAACATCACTCATCTTCTACACTTAGCGATCCTGCATTGAAACAAATTCTAAGAAATGCAAACACGGGTCCTGACAATCCTGTCTCTAGCCCCAGGTACTTCTGGAACTTTCAACCCACCTTTTGTAAGACATACTTGCCGTTACCCGTTCTCATTCTCTTATTCAGGATATTCACTGGAATTTCATTCTCTTTCTCTCTCTCTCTCTCTAAACAGGATGTTTGTGTCTCAGCGGGGACGCAGTAGACCAGTGGAAAGCTGATGATCTGATAGCCTCGCCGTGGAGTGTCTAGCTTCCCCAATGATGTGACAGATTAACTGGGATTTAGGGCTTCTATTTGGATTCCCCACTAAACCAACACACTGAAAGAGACAGCAAAACACAGGAGGTCGTGCAGCCGACAGGGTGCGTTGAGAGTGAGGCACCCCCCTCCCTGTGTGATATTTCACATTGCTTCTCAGCCTCACGTGTCATACCCAAGCAGGCTCACACTCTGTGTAAAAAAAAAGACAGCAAATGTTCAAAGAGATCTCAGGATGTCATACTTCTTATCTACAGGAGGTGATCTCTGATATGTTTGGGCGCTGGGTAACTAAAGATCAAGTGCAGTAAAGAATGTTAGCACTGTTATATATTATGACCAATAATACAAAGATGAATACAGTCGTAGGTGACATAATAAGACTTGGGAGACTTGAGTTTCCGTGTATTGTGCTGGTGTGCGTGTGAACAAACTCCAGTTAATGTTAGATGCCTGCCTGGGCAGTGATTTGGTAGCACAGGATCTGAATCATGAGTACAAGCTATTTCATGGCAAAACAATGTTGTCCCAGTGTGAGTTATCAAAGCACAACTTAGAAGAGAGGGGAAACCTGAGGTGGGGCAAGACTGACATTTTTTTTCCTTTCCTGTGGTTTTGCAGAATTGTTTCATATAAAGTGACAAACGCAAATTGCAGAGTTACTTTTATTAAACTGGGAATAACTTAATGTAAAATACAAAAATATACACTATGGTTACACTTATATCCTAACAGCATATTCTGTTCTCGTATTTTATTAATAGTCTGCATGACTTTTCCTGTAGAAAAAGATGTTTTCGTGGAACAGTTGTGGGCATTTCCTGTGAGACACAACAAGCTCAAATAAAAACACAGGAGTGGAAATTTGTATGTGGTTCTGCCCTGTCCCCTTTTAGTGCCGCTCCACCCTCTGACTCCCATATCACTCTCCGTTTCACAGAAAGTCTCCAAACCATGTTTCCTCAGATTTACCATTTTTGGCCCTAACTTATTTCATTAGTAGCTCAGCAGCTGAGTTGACTTGAAACATTTCATGGTTTTTTTAAAGGCATCATTTTTCAGGTAGTTAATGTACAAAATTACCAAATGATGCCCGTTGCACTAAAGCGTCAACAAAATTCTATTTTAACCCAGAAGAAGGATCAAAGCAGGTCAAACACCTCGGATCTGACTGACACAAGAGATTCTCTGTTTGTAGGATTTCCGTTCGTGCTATTTTTTCAAAATATGCACAAGAACCTGAGTGTGAATTAGGGTGGTAAGTGGTGTCATTAAGTCACTGACGCCCAGACACATAGGCCTTTCACTCTGAAGACCCACTGGTGTGTGTACACACAAGTCCCATAGATACAGCACACAACCTGTCTACTGTTCCCAATCCACAGTTAATCTGCGATCGTAACCAGCTGCCTTTTACTGGCTCACAGTCATATGAGTGGATACAGGCTGTTTGAAATGTTACGCCATTACTTAACGGTCGCTGGTTTGCTACTGTAGATCAAATAAGTCACTCAATCTTTCTCCATGCAAATTGTTCATATTCCTTATTCATTTTTTAATAGCATTTTTCAGTTTATATTTATATGTGTTTGCAATGATTATACTTAATAACGAACAACCTAAACTAAACCTAAACTAAAGTAGAAAAACCCGTCCCAGTAGCCTGTGCCCGTCTCTATTCTGATTGTTAACAAAAGTGGTGTGGTAATTTTCCATGATGACTGTTTTCCCTTACACGGTTTACGGCTATATTGGAAGTAAAATGTTCCAAGACAGCAAGAATGCCAAGTGAGCGAGTGCCTTTGTGGTGACGGTCTCATAGAACTGGCAGTCCACTGAGAGGTCAGGTCTTTATCTTTTGGCACGTGTCCATAAAAAACAAGACACAAAAAAATCCATTGGGTTGAGAATTGCAGAGGAAACAAAGAGGCCCAACCCCTTTGGAAATGCAAGGTTCCCTGTTTTTATTCGTCTCACCTTGATAAGCCTTTGCTCTGATGAGTACCTCAGCAGTACGATAAGGTGCAGGACCAAGATGGGAACTGTAGCAGTACAGCAGGGTGAAATATGGGTGCTGGAGACAAGTTCAAAACCTACAAACACAAGATAAAATGCCCTTCGTATTTGCCAATGCTAGCTTTTCATAACAATTTAGAGATCTTATCTAGAAGACAATGTTTTAAGAAGTGTGTGCATGTGTGTGTGTGTGTTTCCAGAATAGCGGCTTGTAAAGGTGACGGCTGTGTTGGAGACATATGTCTACTTTCCTGTGGTTTGATTGTTTTAGTTTAGCCTCCAGGGAAAATGGTCCAGAGGTCCAAGGCGAGGGCAAGGTTGTGGCAGTTGTGCATGTAGAGGTTTGCATGTGTCTGTATGTGTGTGTGTTTGTGCATGTCTGTGCAAATGTCAGATTTACTTTACCTCAGACAGAGATGTTGTGGAGATATTAGCTTTACGGTGGGTCAGTGCAAAGGCTATCCTGTAGGAAAAGATGATCTCACAAAGCAGGCAAAACTTTAGTGCTTATACAGCAGGCGCACAAAGCTTATACAGAACTGGATCTGACACATTGCTGCTGGATCTACCGTTTGCAGAGCAGTTCATTTATTTTAACAGCACATTTTCCCCGGGCAACTCCAGTACACCTCTTCCACCCCCATTCCTCTTGCTTGTTCCTTTCAGCCTTCATCAATAAACAAACTGTGACGATCACAGCCACATTTTCTCAACCTCCATTGAAGCATGCCATTGTTAGACCCTCTCAGAAACCACCAGAGCTCTCATAGCACACTCGCAGGGAGAAGATGAAAGATGTGGCATGACTGGCTGGATGGATGGGAGGTGGAGCAGACTGCTGTGATCTCAACAGTGTGATGGACCATCATGTGTTGGAATCATAAACAAAGGTAGACTTCTGAACTGCAGACCAGACCTCTGTGTGCCTTCTTGGAAATGTGTATGTGTCACCAGATGCACTGCAGCAACATGTGCCCTGCAGATGGCCTAAGCTTTGTAACACATTGACTATACAGTGGCTGAAAACATCATTACTCATCGCCGTGTGCTTTTTTAAGACAATAATTCAATCTGAGGAATAAGAGCTAATTTCAAACCTGTGTGCCAGTGAAAGCATGTCGACCAGGAACTTAAATTCAGTGCTTTACTTAAATGAAAGAGTCGCAGTTATGTGTGATTTGATTGTAATTGTACTTATGCAATCAAATATATCTATCTATACTCAGTTAACTTACTATAATGTCAAAATTCAATAAATTACCACTATAATGACTGGTTCCAGTTTGATGTCTATGGGAAAACATTTTTTAAAAAACAGGTCGGATCCCTTATAAAATCATTAAAATCAGAATGCAATGATTTTAAAAGAACTGAAACAGTATATCGTATCTTTGCAAGTGCAAATTATTTCATGACAGAAACCATCCATCCATCCATTCTCTTCAGTTTATTCAGTTTTATGGGGCTGGAGCTGCTGCCATAGGGCGAGAGGCAGGGTACACCCTGGAGGGGTCACCAGTCTGTTGGAGGGCTAACACAAAGAGACAGACAACTATTTGCACTCATATTCACACTTACGGGCAATTTAGAATCACCAATTAACTGAACCTCCCCTAACTGCATGGCTGTGGGAGGAAGTTGAACAGAACCCACACAGAAAGGCCTTTAGCCAGGTGGTAGATTTGCACCCAGGACCTTTGTGCTGTGAGTCAGTCTTGGGAAGGTAACTTTTAAAATGTATTCCCATACAGATTACAGAATACAAGGCCCAAAATATAGTTTGTAATGTATTCCGTTCACACAGCAATAGTACATCGAAGATACTGAAGCGGCACATAACCCAGGTAGCTACCACAACTGAAACAAGGTAGTTGCAGTAGGCTAACATTAGTTTTTAAAAAAGAACTTACTTCCAGATGTTTCTTTAGGTTGGAGGTGGAGTCTTTTGACGCTGAGAGCAGCAGCTTGCTGACAAACAGAGTTCGCATTGCACGGTCAGATTTCACCCATCCCTTTCTTCTTTAAATGTGAAGTGGTGTTGCAATTTCTAAGTAAGAAATGCATTCTTGCCCATGCACTGCTGGCTCTGTTGTGCTGGCTCTGGGTCCACTGTGTAACTGACGCCACAGACATTAACAGGACGCTTACATTAGAGCCTCTTATTGCGTGTTTGGTTTGGTTTTCCGGCAATGCATTTAATTACCAAAATTAGAGAGGGCATAGCCTAACGTATGAAACAGGAAAACACCACCGTGTAATCCATGAACTTCAACAAAGTAACTGTATTCTAATTATCACCCATTTAAATGGTAACTGTAGCAAAATACAGTTACTCATGTTTTGTATTTTAAATCTGTAACGCTGGTACATGTATTCCGTTACTCCCCAACAATGTGTGAGGCAACAGTGCTAACACCATTTTACCAGGCTGCATGACAAAAACATGCTTAAAAAAACTTGATTTTTGAAGCTTAACATAAATGAGTGGAAAAACACTGATACACTGCCTGGGCAAATAACTCAAAAGTAACTCTTCTCAGTAACCAAACTTTTAAAATTGAACTATAATCATTACTAATTTGTGTTGGAATGAAATGGTTGTAATATTCAGGCCCTTAGGCACTATTGCAACAAAACTGTCATGCACCCTTGGTTTGGTGTCTAAGCTGTGTCTGCAGTTTTTGTAGTGACATGTGGGTCCTGGGATGGGTTCACTATTCGTAGTTTTGCTTTTCTGTGTTTGTGTTCTTGATTGAGTTCTTTTTGAGTTTTGTATGGTGAATGTTTACTGTTTTGTTTTTTTTATGATTTTATTCTCAGTTTAGTTATTGCCACCTTTGAAATCTACTTTCTGTTTGTGGTTGAGGCTGTGGTTTCTATTTGATTCCTTGAGCTTCAGCCTACGCGTTTCCCTGTCAAGTTACTTCCTGTTTTATTTTTTCTTGTCGTTTTTCTAATGTGTCTTGCATTTATTTTTACTTGTGTGTCATTACATTAATCAGCGCTCCACTTCCTTCATTACCTCTTGTATATTTAAAGCGTCAGTTGGTAAGCGCTCTCAGCCAGAGTGTCTGTTTACCACAACTTTGTGAGTTCCTGTTTATTGCCCCATTTTTGTTTTTGTTATTGTCTTCTCTTCTTTTGACCATAATAATGAAGGTTGGTTTATCTGTCTTTAAGCCTGCTCTGTGAGTGCTGCCTCTGGTTGTTTTCCTGCTCCCTGTTTTAAATTTTCACGAAAACAGATATGATCCTGTAATGTCCTAGTGTTTTATACATTACATTAAATCCACAGTTCATTGCTGCATTTATGTGACCTCTGGAAATCCCTTCTCTGGGCCTGAACTCATTTAAGGTGAACTGGGGGGGTGAAGTATAAAGCATGTGGTCTGATTACTGCATTAATGCACATGGCATAGAAAATCTGCATATTGTTGAAGGCACCACTGATGTTAAGCAACCTACATACATACTTTGGAACACATGCTGTCGTCCTCTTTACCTTCCTTCATGAAAGGTCTTGCTTACTTCAGTAAGACAATATGAAGCCACTTTGTAAATGGGTTACTCCAGCATGGATCTCTAGGAAAAGAGTCTTGCTATAAAAACAGCCTGTCTTGCAGTCTGTTTTTATTTTTATTTTAAATACCATTCAAACATTTTAGGTATCATGGCTGTTTTGGTATGACAAAGTGTTTTTAAGTAAAAGTATGTTCAAGGGGTAATAACTATTCTTTACAAGCAGGTCTACCAGGTAAACATTTGATGATTTGTATCATTCACATGCAGATGGGGAGGTTACATGGTCAAGTCAACCTTTGTTGGGCCCTTAGTCGGTTATCACAGTGGGCCTGTCTAATGAGATGTGAAGTGTGTGTTTTTAGCCTTTATTTTGTCCGGCATGTCCCTGGAGCCAGAGAGCTTTAGGATGGCTGTGTCCGATGGCCAACCTGTCTTATTGTTGTTGCTGGTTGAGTGGTCACCATGGCAGCCTTTACTACCTCTGCAGATCTCTATCGAGCCTTTCTTTATGTGAACCATCGCTATGTCACACAGACCACAGAGCCCACTGTCAGCGAGAGGCTGGTACCCTGGCTGAACACCATTCACACAGTAATTCATTCACAAACATGCACCATTCATCTCAAACAGCGACTATGGCAAGGTCACGTTCTGTCAGAGTGCCTCTGAACATGTCCACATAGTCTAACCCCATATATGAAGGGTTTTGCTGTTTTTATTTGGTAACATTCTTGTGTTTAATTTATCAGCACTATAGGAAGCTCCTTATAGTTAGTGGTGGCTTACTTTGAAATCTCTGAAAAATTCAAGAGTTATATACAGAACACAATGAACTTTAGTTAAAATGCAAAGAGATCAGAGCAAAATCTGGCTGCAGAGTGTTTTTTATAGCAATAGAAAGTATTTGAAATGTCTGTTAATGTAGTAATCATATCTGAAGAGCAATCTGATCAGCTGGAGCAGCATAAGTTCATTTTCCTCATTTACATTTTATAATGTTTAAAAAATGTAAGACTTTTTTGTATTATACAAAAAAATCTTACATTTTATACATTTTTTAACCTTGTAATTGTGCATTAACAGGCTATACAACAACTGACATGCTGAAAAATTAGTTATTAATTTTGTTACAGCATACTTTAACAAATTTACCAGTTTGTCGAGGTTAAGAGAGAGCTGAGCGTAAAAGCGAAGCTCTCGAAATACTTGTCGATCTACGTCCCTACCCTCAGCTATGCTCACGAACTGTGGGTAGTGACCGAAAGAATGAGATCGCGGATACAAGCGGGGAAATCAGCTTCCTCCGAAGGGTGACTGGCCTCTCCAGTGAGAGATAGCGTGAGGAGTTTGGCCATCCAGGAGGAACTCAGAGTGGAGCCGCTGCTTCTCCACATCGAAAAGAGCCAGTCGAGGTGGTTCAGGCACCTGACTAGGATGCCTCCTGGGCGCCTCCTGGGTGAGGTGTTCCGGGCATGTCCCACAGGGTGGAGGTCCCGGGGCAGACCCAGCACACACTGGAGAGATTATACCTCTCAGCTGGCGTGGGAACACCTTGTTGTATCCCTGGACAAGCTGAAGGAGGTCTGGGCTTCTCTACTTAGGCTACTGCACCCACGACCCGGCCCCCAAACAAGTGAAAAAAAATGGATTGATGGATGAATTTTGTTACCCTTTTTGCGAGTAAGAGGAGAAAGGAAATGCCAAACTGAGTAGCTACTGCTGGCTTAGCTTCACTTTGCACAAAGAATGGACACAGGACCAAAGAGCCAGACTGGCTCCAGAGTAAGGTAGCCTCTAAACAATTTGTTACATCCCGTCTGATGAAAATAGAGAAAAACTAACATATTGTGACAAGTTAATACTTATTTATGTTCCTACTATTGTATACTGACGAAAAGAAAGAGTTCTGTCCTAGCCTGTCACACTACATATTTTAAATCTGGTTTAATGCCTTAAAAAAAAATTAATTTAGAAAAACACTGTGGACACAGTTGTGGGCGTGTGGTGTTCTGCAGCCACAAGATAAGATACAAATCAAACTAAGAAATCGTAAACTTTTTAAGCTAGCTAGCAGGTGGTTAGCTTGACTTAGCACAAAGAATGGAAACAAGACCAAAGAGGCAGCCTCGGTAGAAAGATAACACAATACAGAACTTTTAAATATTCATTAACATTTGTTACATAAATTTTTTATGAAAATTGAGGAAAAACAAAACTATATAGTGACAAGCAAATACTTATTTACATACTTACTTTTATATACTGATGACAAGAAAGTGTTTTGCCCTTTCGTACCACATAACAAATTTTATACCTTGTTTAATTAAGTCCAGGTGTGTTGCAGGCATAAGATAAGATACAAATATAACTCTCTATAAGAAAACTGAGCATATCAACTCAACATTTTAAAAGTAAAAATGAAATATAGCTTTCTCTTTAAAGTTACCACATTTAGTTTGCTGGAAGCAGCTGGAAGATGGGTATGCTGATGTCACACAGATATGGACAGTCTAATTCTGACCCTACCACTCAGATGTTGAAATCGAGACTTATCAGGCCAGGCAACATTTTTCCTGGTATGTTTTCTGCCGTTTTGGTGAGCCCACGTGAACTACAGGCACGATGTCACTTCACAGTCACTGAAATCACCTTTTCACCCCAACATGTGTACCTAATGAATTGGCCGTTGAGTGTATGTGTATCTACTGTTGTATAATTCAGCTTTGTTTACGAATTTAGATCTGCAGTGTTCGTGAGGTCTGAGCTGTGTACCACTTTGTGCTATTAGTTAAAAGCCAGGGAGGGAAAATCATGCATGTGCTCGTCTTTGAAAGGTCTGAGTGATTCTAAATCTGCACTGATGGCATTTGTAGATTGAGCCTGGTATGCTTCTGTCAGTGGGTTAGTTCTTTCTCAGGCTCCTGCTGCCTTTCTTTTTAGGAGCTGAGCGTGTGGGGTTCGGTAAAGGGTTTCTCTGCACTTGGAAAGATTGCTGGTAATGGTGTATGTGGGGTAGCTGATAGTGTCTGATTGGGGTCAGTGGCACATGTGTGGAGCAGACACACTGGGCTCATCTCAAGGGAAATGCACCGTTGACCTCATCGTAAAGAATAGCAGCCGTACAAATAACAGCCTGTGAAAATAAACCTCCAAAAACAGGATGCATAATTCCTGAATGTAAAGGATGCATATTTTCTTCTGCATGCCGGCCTCTTAAATGTTTGTGTTTAACAAATAGTCATGAAAACCACATGAAAATGGAGTACGGAAACACATAAACACAAAAGTAATTAGACACAGACATGCATCATGCCAGAAAAACTTATTCGTCTTACGCACACACACGCACACAGAGGATTCTTTCCCAGACATTAGAGAAGCAGTTCTGAGAAAATTGGGCATGACTGTTTACATGAGAGGGGTCCAAGTTATTTTTACCATTTTTTTCTGGCAAATAGTTTGAAGTTTAGTGTTTAGGACCCTCGTTCCTAAAGAATATAAATAACATCATAAAGATCTTGACATGTGAAGTCGCAGGCTTATTGTGTGAGAAAATAGATGGTGACATTTCAAAGTTAGGGGTGGGGTGGGGGGTGGACGATGAGAAGTTCAGATATGGAGCTCTGTTTACATGCACTTAATGTTATTTTGAGGTCCACAGCTTTTTCATTGTGTTTTACTGCGAGTCTTGAGAGTTTAAGTCATGCAGCTGTTTCTGAACATGAATTTTGTAACACAAGAGATCTCAACCTCCTGTCTCAGATCAGATTTTTTTTTTCACACATTTCCAAAGTGCACTGCAAGAAGGGTGTGTTTGCATGTTTGTGTGTGTGAGAGTGTGAACCGAGAAGGGCTGACTGAGGATTTTAGCTGATAATTCCTCTGCCTTCCTCCCCCCTGACAACTGATTACAAGCAGGATGAAGTCTTTGTCAAATCACACGTCGCTTTATCTTCCCATATCCTACGTTCATATATTCCTGCACCTGTGTGTGTGTGTGTGTGTGTGTGTTCACGTACGTAAAAGAGAGAATTTGATGGAATCTTAATGTAATGTTTCTGTGCCAGTTAACAAAGTTAACTTACCGTTAAATATGTACATCCATCTCTCCTCCAATTATTATTCCAGCTCTGCATCCTTTGATGGAACTATTTTGAGCTAAATGCAGATAAGAACGTTATCTAAAAGAAGCAGTATGGCTGTATCTCAGACAGGCAGTCACCTTGTGCCCTTAAAGATCTCAGACCTCTGCTGATAACCCACCAGCAGCACCAGTGCTCCAGATAAACTATCAGCCCTCAGAACTCTACTCACAGCCTCCAACAGTGAGGTAACATGATTCACGAAAGAAAATATGTGATGGTACTCAGTATCCAGATAATGTTAAAATCATGTGGGCTGAGCAGAATCAAGCAAATGGTTTTGTTGTTATTGCTGTAATTTTCTGTTTGGATCCGCTAAGTGCAAATAGAATATTTTTACTCCGGGGAAATCAAACGAATGATACCTCAATTTCTGTGCTTATTCGATAGTAAAATTAAAAAAAAAAACACTAAACCCAACAAGAGAGAATGCATTTATGTTTTAGTAATAAGTAACCAATTGAGTAAGGTAAACAGAGAAGATGTTTTAAAGTAAAAGCAAGTAAAAGTTGCAGAAAAATGTATACATATCCATTCCTCTTAGCACCATCAGTCACTTCAATCAACACCAGCAGAGTTTTTTTAATCTATCAGGAATAAAAGGAAGTCACTGATGTAGTCTGAGGTGATGTGGAAAGTGATTTGAAAATCAGAATAAATAATTGTGCCTCTAGGCAGTAGAGCTGCTTTCACTTTAATATTTGTGATCATTAGTTTGGTTGCAGCTGTGCAATCTTGATCTGTGGTTTGTTTCAACTGTGGATGTCATAATGCAATAATAAAAACAAAAAGTGTGGGTGAGTCTTCACTTTTGTTGTATGAGAGTATGCTTTAAGTGTTATAAGGCTTTTGATATTTAAATTTCGATGAATTTAAAGGATTCCAGACTCAAGATTCAAGGCTCTCTATGGTCATTACAAATAAAAACGTAAATAACATAAATATACTGACACATTATAAATAAAAATACAATAATTAAACACAATTTAGTGACATGTAGTAAATAGTAAACATGTTTGTGTATATACACACACCCGCACCTATAAATATGTATACAGCTATACATATATAGTCACACATGTCTACGCATTCCCACATATCTGCTCATACGTACACACTGGGATTTAATATTGCATGGTTGGACTGAACACGAGTTCTTTATGTGTATGTCTCTGTAATACTGATTAATTTAACATCGGGAAGCGTAACCACCTCTATTAAAAATGGAGGGTTTTGGCAGTTCGCTGGTCTGGAGCAATCAGGTGTGCATTAACACAATGCCACAATCTTCCCAGGAGTGAACATCCCAATATATCCGCTCCAAGGTCAGACAGTACAATGCTTAGCTGGGAAAAAAAACAAATAAATAAACAAGAGCTTCATCTCACACTCTACAGGCCTCAGTAACTACGTTGAACATGAACTCCTCTGTATACTAAGGCCATCTTGGACCAAACTTGGTCATGCAACAGGACAATAATCCCATGCTCAGCAGCAGCAAATCTGCACAGTCAAAGTCCGAATCTCAGTTCAACTTAAACACTGATATGAGTTTAAAGAGGGATGTGCATAAACAAATGCCTGCAATAACTTTCAGGTTATTGCTACTAAATGTGGTTCTACGTACAAGTTACTGAGTCATGGAATCTACTTAGTTTTTCATAGACCGCACAGAGTCTTGTGAAAACCTTCTTTTTCTCATGACTGTGCATGTACAAGATTGTAAACTATAGGTTTTTACACGGAATTCCCCAACGATAAATTTCAGTCAACATGTTTGCACATGTACACGCACACATGAAACAGTAAAATCAACTCATCCTTTCAACCTTTCAATAAATATTCATTTTGTGAATAATGTTACAGTGATCCTCTGCCAAATAGCTATAAGCAAAAAAGAAAAGAAAAGAAAAGAAGAGAAAAGAAAAATATCTGTCAGATTTGCTAACCTCTCAACAGAAAGCAAAATGTTCCCGTGATGAGAGAGTTCTAAAAAAACAAATCTCCACTGCTTTGGCAAAATTCCAGCAACCAAACCCAAAACTGAAATTAATAAATGGGGGCTACACCAAATTAGTATATCCAGAGGTTCCTCCAAACAACATGTCACTATCCAGCCAAAATGTCCAGATTCCAAAAGCCAGAGCATGGGCTGTGGTGACTGCCCCAGAGCTAGCAGCTCTCAATTCAGACATTTAGACATGTCATTATCCAGCCAAAACATGTCACAACACTACTTGAATTTGAATAACTAACTTCAGTTCATACCCATTAGTCATAATGTAGTTTGGCAATTTCACAAACCAAATGCCATCAGGTAAAAAAAACAGTCTGGCCATATCTTCTCTGCCCCAAAACTCATAAACAAACACTGATGTATGCTAGTTGACCAATCTCAGCTAACCTTAGCCATAGTCCCCAGACAGATACTTGTGGTGGATACTTCCACCAAAAAGCAGACAGAAACTGGCCGCCCTTTAGGAACCAAGGAAAAGTTTTGTCTTTACTAACATTCTCTGTCACACTAAAGATAAATCAAACATTGGTTGGTCTCTTATTGAGCTCAGTCCTTTCAGCCTGCCAAATGGTTGCATGGTTTATACAAACTGAAATTTGGCTATGCTCATCAACAACAGGTGGATTTGCAAACCAAAGGAAAATAGAGTCTAATGCTGCTCTCTTCCAATCTTCAACCAAATTTAGTTATCAAAGAAGTTAAGGAAACCAATCTAATCAGAACCCTGTGCTTTCACGCTACAGCATACCACAACATCGCATCTACAAGACAACAAGTAGGCCGCATATATTACATATATTACACATATATTACACGCATACATTACATTTATTGTTACATATATCTGCATGGTGTCCATCAAAAGTTGGATTATCTAGGACATAAAATATTCTCAAATTCATTGTTAATAAATAAAAACGATGTGTGCACACTTCATATACATACTGTAAATCTATGTATGTCTAATTTTGTAACAGAACATATTTTTAGTGGGTGTGGGTAAACAGCAGGAGTGGAGGGCAGTGGGTCTACGGCCTCTGAGGCCTTCCTTTTCCACCACCACAGCTCCTTCTTCGCTCCCACTACACTTTGCATTCCCAAACATCTAACTCACCACTGGAGCTTGCGTCATTGTGCCCTGACTCACTCACTAATGTGCATGCATATGCACAATGCACACACACACACAAGAGCAATGGCAAATTACTGGGCCTAGTTTTCAGGATCTGGTGACCTGAAGCATTTCCTCTTTCCAACACAGCACCAAAAATCTAGGAAGTGTGTATCCAACACCAAGCCAAGGCCTTTGGAGTGTTTTCCTATGGTTATAAATGTGTTGTCAGAGTGTCTGTACATCTCTTGCTCTCAGGGTAAAGTCAACAGCTGTGGAGGTCATTCATTAATCTACCATGCCTGGGCTGACATTTGTAAGAGGGCCAGACTGCCTGTAACCCCTCACGATCTGTGATATCACAGAGACTGCGATACAGCAGGAATAAGGAGAAGCTGTCTGCTCGACTGCACCTTGGCCTCCTGCTTTTTCTGTCTCTTACCATCTCTTCTTCTTTTCATCACTATTTGTTACGCTGTCGGTCTGAGTTAGCCAGAAGAGCCATTTTCCAGCCTGTCCAACGCTACTCGAGCTCTTTCGATCCAGGAAAAACAAAGAATGTGAAAACAAAAAAATAGAAGTGATGGACACTTTGAAAAACAGAGCCATTCTTAGAAAAGAGAAAAAGGGAAAAGAAAACAAAATAGCCCCCGCTTTCACTTCTTTTTTAGATGCTTTTAAAACACATCAAGGATGACTACCTTGCCTTGGAATAGGCTTATCGAGCAGCACAAGTCAAATCAATCTGTGACTGCAGAACAAGGCCTTGGATCCCGTCCTTAAACTTCACTGCAGTATATTCAGTGTAGTTTTGTATTTTTTTACTTTCACTTTTAGGTCGAAATGACTGAAACATGGTCACATTCAAAGTATATGTAACCTAAACAGACACACAAATTATGCTGGCTAGAGGTTTAGCATTGACTATGTTATTGACAAATAGCTGTATTTTATTTGAAAGCTAAATGAAAAGATAATTTTTTCTGTGCTCTTATACTTCTCTGTTGTCATTTCTTTTTGTTCCCATAACTGTTAAAACTGTTCACAACTCCTTGAGCTTTTGTTTGCCAGTTTTCTTTAGGTTTCAGTAGGTATACAACCACAGATCAGCAAATTTCTTACTGTTTTTAGGGCAGATTTCCTACGAGAGTGTTAACTTTCATAAACTTGAGTGAATTTAAATTTGGGATATTATCACAATATATAGATAAAAGTTAGTTCCCACATAAAGTGGGAGAATGTGGTCTCACTTTATCCATCTTTACTTAACACTGAAAGCTTATGTTTGATTTGTTACAAATCAATAATATCAGGAATTAAAATAGTCTCTCCACTGTGACACTATAGCAGGAAAAGTAGGGAATGCAATGGGAAATATACACTCACCATTCATTCTTCAGGTACACCTGTTTAGTTTCTCATTTATACAAATATCCAATTGGCCAATCACATGGCAGCAAAGTAGCGCATTTTAGGAATTTGGACACGGTAAAGACAACCTGCCAAAGTTCAAACCAAGCATCAGATTAGAGAATAAAGGCGATTTAAGTGACTTTGAATATGGCATCAGTGATGATGGCAGTTGGACTGGTGTGAGTATTTCGCAAACTGCTGATGTACTGGGATTTTCTCACACAACCAGAGAACACCGAAACATCAGAGAACATCGAAAAAGAGAAAAAAAAGAGAAAAAAAATCCAGTGAGCTCCAATTCTCTGGGTAAAAATGCCTCGTTGATGCCAGAGGTCAGCAGAGAATGGCCAGAGTCCATCAAGCTGATAGGAAGGGAACACCAAGCCAAATAACCACTCATTACAACCAAGGTATGCAAACCAGCATCTCTGAACCCTGAAGCAAGAACAGGGAAAACCACACCACGAGCCACTCCTGAAAATAGGAAACTGTGGCTACAGTTCACACGTGCCCACCAATGTTAGGGAATAGAAGCTTGGAAAAATGTTGCTTGCTCTCATGAGTCCCGGTTTCAGAATTTGTTGTAAACAATATGAAAGCATGGATCCATCCTGCCTTCTATCAGCGGTTCAAGTTCATGATGGTGGTGTAATACTATCGGGGATATTTTGTTGGCACATTTTTGTTACCTTGATATCAATGGGACTGCCACTTTATGACCAGTGTACCCATCTTCTGACAAGCCACAGAGATCAAATAATCTCAAACTGGTTTCTTGAACATGACAATAAAGTCACTCTACTGAAATGGGCTTGACAGACCCGATGTTGTGGAACTGGACTTTCCTATCAGCAATCTGCAGCAACTGTGTGATGGACAAAAATCTCTAAAGTGTTTCCAGCACCTTGATTAATGAAGAATTAAGGTAGTTCTGAAGGCAAAAGGGGGTCCAACCTAAAACTTATTTGGTACACCAAATAAAGTGGTTTTATGCAATAATGATAAGACTTGCCATAGTGTTTTCTACCTTCTTACTTATGTCCAACTTTATTTTTGTTTTTTCCCTTTGAATGTTGTTCTGACTCCCTTCTGACTCATAATTAATAGTTAAAACCAAATGAAGAGTTGAAGGAAAATACCACCCTGCTGGCCGGGATTGATGAGACTGGGACAGTCAAAGCTCGAGAGTCAAAGTGAAAGGACGCTAGAAAGTTAGGACAGAACCTACTGTGGATATTAAGGAGGTCAACTTTTCTACTTTTTAAGCAGACAAGGACATGAACCTTTGACTTTACATTGAGTATATCTCCTTTTTGGAACTCACAAATCCATCCCTAACCTTCCGCCAATATGGACCTTTCTGCAATGACCAAACTGTCACAACTCCACAAGCTAGAGATGACACCCAGATACGTAATACCCCAGTATCTTATCTGTTCAGAGTAAGTTCATAAAAGGAGAAGAAATGCGTAACTCTTCCTTTTCCATCCTTCCAGTTGGCTCCAATGGGAGAGGTCTGACCTATCTCACACTCCTAGAGCACTAAAGGGACTCAGTGATCCTTTATCTGAGCATGAAAAACAATGAGTGGATTCCAGCAACTTCTTGGCCTGTCAGTGGAGGAGAATATTCCACAGATAAACACATAATGCATGGCTGATTGTGTTATGAAAACGAAATATTAACCTTTGGATAGAGTGATAAACTTTGGTTTATCATTTCCCCCTGCAACATTTCCAGTGTTTTTAAGGAATATGAGTTTATACTGGTAAACATCAAAAGATCAAAACAACAGGCTGTTACAATGATGTAATGCAAGCGGCGTATTAAGGCCCAACGGGCAAAATCTATTACATGTGTTGCAACAAGTAAGAGCAGCAATTTTATGACACACTGGAAGAAACAAATTAGACGTTCTTCTCTGAAATAGTCAGCTGTCCTTTAACCACGGAGAACAAAAACAAATCGCTTTGACCTACACTTGGAAAATAAACGGTATCATTCACACTGCACGGCTCAAAAGTGTAGCGCAATGACTCGCGTGGCTGCGACCTCTCTCCTGACTCATAATTAATGGTGAAAACCAAATGGAGAGGTGAGGGAAAATCCCGCCCCGTTGGCTGGGAGGGGTGAGACCGGGACAGTCAAAGCTGGAAGCTGGAGAGTCAAAGTGAGAGGACGCTGGAAAGTTAGGACAGAACCTACTGTGGATATTAAGGAGGTCAACTTTACTGCTATTTTTAAGCGGACAAGGACATGAAACTTTAATTTTACATCGAGTATATCACCTTTTTGGAACGCACCAATTCTGGATCTTTACGCACGAGAGGAAAAAATAAATAAAACAACAACTTCGACATTTTTGTAAATCTGCTCATTGCAGGGATGTTCAAGCGAGCCCCGTCATTCTGACAGGTAGGATAACTTTCTAGCATACTGTTGCGGGAGCGAAGAAAAACACACCGACTGCGCAAAGACTGTGCGCTAACAATGCACGAGCTCTGTGTCGTTTTTGATAACTTTCACAAAACAGGAAAGTCAGGAAAAGGAAAGTTACGCAGAGGCAGGATTTCAATTTAAGCCTCTGGCATTTTTTACTTCTGTAAAGAAGTTGCCTGTAACACTGTGCCTTGTTTCTGAAACTGGAAGGAACTTACTTTATATTCATCGTCATTGTGAGGAGGGCATTTCTGGATCATTTAAAGACCTTTATAAAAGTCTTGTCTTTTTTTAAAGAAAGAAAGAAATAATAATAAATGATGACATGAACACACCCCAGACTCATTATTCAATTATAATGCTAAAATTGTAAGTACTTGAAGTAAGTGGTAGTGGATAGAACAAGAGAACTGGCAGTTTAGATCATCTGATTTTTTCCAGTTTCTTCATGAGACTGTGTTTTATTTAACTTGTAGGTGCCACTGCTGTCTTTGTCACACTTGTCTGAAGGAATTTTTGTTCTGATGTACTTATTTGCTTAGTTGCATAGCTTTAAACTGGTAATACTTTCCTTTTTTTCAATGCAGATTTGATGTTTCTATAGAACAATCTTCTTTAGTTCCTAAGCTCAGAGAAAAACTAGTAATTTTTTAACGTGATCTGTTAACTTTTCTTGACAGGCTCCTCAAAGGATGTGACTCTGCCAACTTGAGCACCCTTACCTCTGTGTCCAGTGCTGTGCCGCCCTCTGCTGTGTGACCGAGGAAGGTCAAGAAGGGCCAGGCAGTATGAGTAATCAAATTGAGCAGGGGATGAATCCTGTCATCATCATCCACTACAACCACTCGGGAAAGTGGGAACGACCTCGCGTCAGCGGGGCCTGTAAAATGGTGCTGCTGCTCCTCATCTGCGTGCTGATTGTTCTGGAGAACATTACAGTTCTCCTCGCCATCTGGAGGAATAAGCGCTTTCATAGCCGTATGTACTTTCTCATTGGAAACCTAGCGTTGTCAGACCTGCTGGCTGGGGTGGCTTATATGGTTAACATCTTTACCTCGGGACGTAAAACCTTCTTCTTGACGCCACTGCAGTGGCTGGCCAGAGAAGGGAGCATGTTTGTAGCCCTCAGCGCTTCCACCTTCAGCCTTCTGGCTATTGGGATCGAGAGGCACATGACAATGGTGCGTCTGCGCCCCTGCGAGACAGCAGGTCGAGGTCGGCTTCTAGCACTGCTGGTAGCCTGCTGGCTTGTGTCGGTACTGCTGAGTGCTCTGCCCAGCCTGGGCTGGAACTGCCTAAACAATCTGCCTTCCTGCTCCACAGTGCTGCCACTCTATGCTAAGAGTTATATTGCTTTCTGCATCAGTGTGTTCAGTGCCCTGTTGGTGGCCATCATTATACTCTACATCAGGATCTACCGTCTGGTGACCTCCAGTAGCCGCAGGGTGAGCAGCCGGCCTTCAGAGCGATCATTGGCCTTGCTTCGTACAGTGGTTATTGTGCTTGGGGTTTTTGTCATGTGCTGGGCTCCCTTGTTTCTCCTGCTCCTCCTGGATGTTGGTTGCAGTCCAGATAAGTGCCCTGTTCTCTACCAGGTGGACTGGTTCATTGCCCTTGCTGTACTCAACTCTGCCCTTAACCCCCTCATATATACTCTGTCCAGCAGAGAAATGAGAAGCGCATTTTTCCGGTTGCTGTGCTGTTGTCAGACCAGCATGGAGCACACCGGGACTCCTGCAGTGGGCAACCCCAACCTAGGGACAATCATCCCCACAGGAGAAAACAGCAAGACAAGTTTGGGTGGAGGAGGGGGCAGCGGGGATGGGAAGTCTACGATGAACAGAGGAAAGGTTCCCACACCTGTGAACTCAGACAACAAGCACGGAGATCCCTCCGCCACTGCCGTGCCCCATCCTTCAGGGCCAGCAGACCTGCTTTCAGCTGTACTTGTCAAGGCGGGAGCGCTGCCAGCCCTCAACAAGTTTTAAATGGAAAAGCCTAAATGAGGCATTACAGTTACACAGAAACAGACTGGTCTGATATAATCCTGCTACCAGCCACTTTTTGTTTGTACAATATCGTTTGGGTAGCATGAGTTAGATGAAGTATTGATAAAATAATTCAGACATTCATTTGGAACCAAATACATCTGATTCTGAATCATAGTACAAAGAAAATCTTTTAAAGCCACTATTTACAGGAACTCAGATGTCTTTTCCAACACTAGACTCACTCGAATACAGCGTCGGAGAGTTTCGACACTGAATTCATATTGTGACTGGGGATGCCGTAAAGTATGATTTACTCTGTTAGTGTTTTGTCTGTCATTGAGTTTAGTTTTTTTTATCCTGTCATTTTAAGCAAAAATGATCAAATTCTTGCACTTTTTTTTTTTTTTGCATGTACTATACGCAGGAAATCTTCAAACACCTGCATTTTTCATTACTTGACTTGATAGACTATTTATTTTCTGTGAAAACGTTTGCCACCTTAATACTACACAGCTGTTTTTTGCTTTTTTGTTTTTTTTGCTTTGTGTGCATGAAACCCATCATGGTACTAGGACTTTACTGTTCACTTTATTATTGATTATTTGCAATGCACTGTGAGAGAAACCTATTCTATAAGTTTAGTGCCAGACTAGCAGCCTCATCAGGCTGTGATGTGCATAAACAAACCAAAAACAACAACAACAACAACAACAACAAGGTTGGAGGAAAAATGACACTGCTAGTAGTTGATTCTTACCACTAGTGGGCAACATAGTAAAGTGTGCCCTGATGGTAGTGCTGCAGGAGGTGGTGTTAATTTGTGGGATTCAACTCGTGGACGTTTCAGGCTCAGCTGTTCATTACTATTCTTGGTTTATCTTTTCATCAGTCTAATCTAGTCAACAGAAGCTACACTGTGAGCTAAATCGGCCTGGCTAATAGCGACAATCATGAAAATTTTAGGGTCTCATCAGCACGTCTAGAAACCACTTGCCCATCAACTAACCACTAGTAAATACGAGTGTTGGATGTGAAAAAGTTGTAGACTGTAAATTACATTTATGCTGAGGGTGATGTATTGCCTGATTCGTTACATAGCAAATAAAATTCTATTCCCTTTTATCCGATTTTCATGTGTCATTTTGTTTTATGGAATCAGGGGCTCGTTCCGAATCCCCTTCCTCTCATCCAGGCTGTCACTGTGATCGCCAGCTGCATAAATTTGCTAAAGAATAGTCATAAAACCCGATGATAATAACCTTTTGCCAAATGAATGGCAGATTCTACTACTATCAATCCTTCATAAGATCCTTATTGAAGCCTAAGCCGTGAATTCCACACATTTATTAATGTGCGGTATAATTTGCCGTTGGTTTATTAATTGCTTTTCACAGAGGAGAGGAGAAATGTCATCAGATTTAACCTGCTGCACTCATTTAATACCCTAATGGGAGCACATTCCTGCTATCTTACACGCCTACACATGCAGACATGGTTCAGACGCTGATGAATAATGCAAAAAAATTCTTCATCCTTATTATGAGTAGATCTTTCCAGTCAGTGAGGTCACTTACCGATAAAAGCCGTACTACTTACGGCTACTGTGGAAAAACAGTCCAGGTGTTGTATGAATTCTGGGGAAATCATTTAGGGGGTTTCTTTGACAAAAAGAGTGATACCTGTGTAAATGATTTGATTGGCAGAGTATAACGGATTATAATCAGATGTGTAAGCAGCACAAGGTGTAAAATGTATTTTCTAGACGTTGATAACTAAAGACAAGGGAAGAATTTGTTTGTTTTTGTCCTAAAATACTGCTGCACTAAACGGTACTTTTACACTGAGCTGACAAATGAGCAGAGTTTGATCTTTTTACTGCACTGCGAGACCAGACAGGTGCTGTCAGAGTGGCATTTTATACTTGCCTCAGCTAAAGGATGTGTCTCGGCTCTGCACTTCCAGTTCTGATGAAGAGAGACAGCGAGGACGCAATACCGGCCGAACATTTCCAGCTTAAAGGTCACTGACTGCTTCCTGTCAGAAATGTCTGAACACGTTCTTTTCTGAATTAGCTGGGGATGATCGTGGCCTTATGCCACGTGGAACACTGGAAAATGTCCAAACGTTGAGCTGTGTAGTGTGATTTATAGACAGTCTATCCTGTGTTTCCTGAAGCAGTTTACCCAATCTTCGCTTCATCCTCACCATTGCTTTATTAAATCACATCCTTATTTTAGTTCTGTTAAATCTTTCTTTTTTTGGTTTGAAAATAGGTTTGCAAAGAAAAGAAGATAAATAAAAATCCATAAAAATAAGCAACATACAGAATAATAGAAAATTTCACTCTCAGAAATTTCACCAAGGGGATCCAGCGATATTTAAAACACGTTAAATTAAAGCTATTCCAAAAAGGATGATTATTCTTCATCTCCCCCTTAATATAAAGTTTGGAGTTTGAGATAAATCTTTTAATGTCATGGCAAAAAAAAAGAAAACTAAATATTGTGGCACTATTATGTACAAATACCCTAATGCGACAGCAAGATGGACTGCTACTCCAAAATACAGACAATACAATGAAAAACAAGGAATAAATAAATAACTTGGAAAAAAATCATAGGCAGAATTGTCAAAAATAGAAGCAACACAATCACGGTGGTCAAGATTACAACAATGTGGGATTTTTACAGGGACCAAAATATTTAACAGCTCACAAAAGGCAACAAAGCGAAGATCAGCTGCAAACTGTGCAGATCAGCTGATCTCAGTGTCACCAAGCACCAGGTGATGGCTCAGCTGAAGCTGTTTGAGACATTCCACTTGGCAAATCTCAGCGAAACAGTCCATGCAGACTTAACCTGCCCAGAGCTGTGGTAGCTTTGCAAGCCACTTTGCAACCCACCTGTATTCCACCCCTTTTACTGCTCAGTTCTATGCTGGGATTTTGCTAGTGATCTCACTCCTGCAGCTGCCTCCAGAGTGGGGAGGTGAGCTCCTTATGTTTTTCATTATGCTTTATGAAAAAGGGTGGGGAGGTCCCAGAACAGAGCTACACTGACATTTACAAATTACTACAAATGTAACCTAAGATTTTCTTTTAACTGTAGTGGTGTTGGCTGAAATGTTATTTAAGGAAGTGTGTAGTATGTACTGTGAGCAGTTAAGAAAGTACAGTGAATTACAGTTTCCAGCTGATTTTAGAAGCCCTTTTTTCATTCTGACCTTGTATTTGGATCAACGTATTAGAAGCAAGTCATGAAAAGATGTCAGTCTGTCTTGAAATGACAGCCAGTTCTTGGTTGACCCAAGTGCATTTTCTTGAAATAACCTGCTTTATTTACAGTGTTGGAGATGTGCTGGCAAACTTATAATAATATAAACCTATAATAACTTACATTATATGTCAGCTGTGGTTTCCTAACATCACTTACTGCCACTGATAAGGATTTTTGTACAAAACCTTCTTAACAAACACAGAAGCAGACATCAGTCATTATTTTTCAAGAGAGAAAAAGCCATTCTATAAAGGTGGAAATGAAAGACATAATGTTGCACATGTCGGCATCATTTTCTAATCCACAAGCCTTCTTTCTTTGCCCCACATCTATGCCCAGATAAAGAAAATGACTTTAGCCCAGGGGCCTTAATTCGGGGACTGTGAAGACATAAAGTAGAAAAGTGAATAAATGGTTTTTTTTATAATAATCCTGTTCTTCAAATCCAAGCTATAACAGATTCAATTTCTCCTGTACCTGAAGCAAACACCATAAATGGTCTGTGTGCTAACTAGGTCAATCACCTTAATAAATCATGTTAACTAAATAGCCATGACTAGTGTTCTTTAAGGATTTAGACATGGTGGATTTGTGTTATTCTCCGTGCACAATGCTTATTTGCATATGACTAATGTGAACACAACGGAGGACAAGAGAATCACACCCCCTCCCATCATCACAATCCTGGCTTTATACTGCTGTGTGCTGAGGAAGTGTGCATGCGTGTGTGTGCATTTGCACACATCCCGTTTTTGTGCACAGACGTGTGCACGCCGCGTGTTTCAGAGAAAGAACAAAGACTCCATCTGGTCCAGTCACTGAATGTGCCAGTATGAAGCACTTCTGTCATTCTCAAGTCCCTTTTTGATGTAGCTTGGAGGTGGAGTGGAGCCAGGCCGAGAGCTGCGAGGGGTCCCATTTGAGGCGGCCACTCACGCTGGGAGCCCCCGAGTTGAAGCCATTCCCTACTCTGCAGCCGAGTTGTACCACTCTCACCAGAGGAGGGAATCATTCATCTGGTGTGTGATGATTCTCCTCCCCTACCTTCACCTCCATTGCTCCCCAATTCAATACAGTGTAATTACACGTGGAACAAAGAGAGCAAAGACTCAAGCAGACTTTGGTGATAAGCCCCCCAGGATCACGGGGCTTTATCTAGGGAGCAGGTGGGATGAGGCCGAGGGAGCCGAGGCAAAGGTCACTTTGCAGGAGGATATCTGGAGGAGCTTGCTGAGATTTGGATTGGTGGACACTCCTCCCAGCATTCCCCTCAGCACCCCATTGCCATTAATTCTCCTGTCTAGTGCTGATCAAGTAGAATGAAAGCAGAATAGTTGAATTTGACAGCCTTTTTTTATCATCTCAGCCAAGTCATTTTTTCTTTTTTACTTTTTGTTTCTCAGCATCAACAAAAACATCTTAATATACTGGACAACCATGAGACAATATCTGATCAAACATGAGCACAGAGCCAGTTCTGTGGCTTATAGGGCTGCGACTAATTATTCGCTCTTAAATGATTTTTGATTAATGTACTAATCCTTCTACAAACTGTGTGAAAATAACAGAAAAATTCTCATCTCCATTTTACAAAGCCTGCTTAGATGGTTTTAAACAGCCTATTGGCTTAATACAGTGTGAATGGTAAAAACCAGAGACAAAGAAAACAGCACATTTTCACATAAACAGTCATATTTGCTAGAGAAATTACCTAATGACCTATTTATGTCTGATTAAATGCTGAGACTTACTTACTGGTTTACCAAAATTTTATATATATATATACATATATGCACACAAACACACACATATTTTTCATATGAGAATAGAGACTCTGTTTTCATCTATTTTTATCTTTATTCCTAGCCATCATGTCTGCGCTTGATAGTGGAAATATTTTATTCTGTCATGATCAGCTGTCCAAAAACAGTCTGAAGTATTTTTCATCTGTGCTCTGTGTCTGTTTGCAGGAGTTGATATTGTTTTCATCACCCAAACTACACGACATGCAGGCAACAAAAACCGGAGATTTTTTTTAAAGTAATATTTTAATGCCTCCCAGAAAAGCTGAAGGAGGACATCATATCTCCAGTTTATCAGTTTATCTGTCATGACACCACACAAATACCACACCTAGAAAGTCTGAAGTCTAATGCATTGCGCCACATAAATGGAATTTAATATTTCACCGGCCACATAATTAGGTATACCAGTTTAACTGCCCGTAAACACAAATATCGAATCACCCAATCACATGGCAACAACTTAATGCGTTTATGGTCAAGACAACCTGCTGAACTTTAGAGGATCCGAATGGGGAAGAGAGGAGATTTAAGTGAGTTTTAATGTGCTGTGGTTGTTTGTGCCCAACTGGCTGGTACGAATATTTCTGCCGGGATTTTCCCACAAACCCTCTCCAGGGTTTACAGGGAATGGTCCATAAAAGAGAAAATATCCAGTGAGCGGCAGTGCTCCAGAGATCAAAGAAGAATGGCCAGACTGCTTTGAGCTGATCCGAAGACAACAGTAACTCAAATAACCACTTGTTACAACCAAAGTAGACAAAAGATTATCTCTGAATGTAGCACAAATGGAAAAATGAAGCAACTGGACTACAGTGTGGACCACACTGTGTGTCATTCCTGTGAGCTGAGAATGAGAAACTCAGACTACAGTTCAGACGGAAACATGTTGCCTGGTCTGATGAGTCTTGATTTTAATTGCAACATATGGATGGTAGAGTCAGAATTTGGCATGAACAAGCTGAATGGCTCCATCGTGGCAGCAGTTTAGGTTGGAGGTGGTGATGTAATTGTGTGGGGGTTATTTTCCCAGAATATTTTGAGCCTCTTAGTACCAAAATGAGCATTGTTTAAATACCACAGCCTACCTGATTATTGTTGCTGGCCCTTTTTGACCACAGTGTACTCTTGTTCTGATGGCTGTCACAAAGCTCAAATTATCTCAAATGTCCTGCACAGTCACCAGAACTCCATGGCCAGTGAGTGTGCATTTTAAACCTGAGTATGATTGTGTGTGGTGTGTTAAACAAGCTCATCTTTGTTCTATTTTGTAGTACTCGGGTCTCTCTTGCAAAAGAGAAATTAAATACAGTACCTGATTAAATGAACACACGTCATGTTTTCATCAGTCTGAGCAACCAGCCATTCAGTGCCAGCTGAACAGATAGGTGGCAGGAGTGGGTAAGCAATCTCTTCAAAATTCCTTCCCTCTCAAAACCCCCCAAAACAGCAGCTGCTTCCCTCACCC